>NW_026712277.1:0-461226 GCF_030504385.1 Musca domestica | reverse complement strand
TTTTATTGTATAGTATAATCTACCACTTAACATTACTTCAAAGGGCTTTGCCATTAAGGCATTATTCTTCTTCAATTAGCTTGCGTCCAAGCTGCGCTATCCGTTTCGGGGTCTAAAGGTTTTGTCTAACTTCCTCTTTTTGATTTTTAACAATTGCTTACAGAATCTAGATATTACAGTCCAGGTTTCTTCTGATGCTAGCTACCATTTTTCTTTGCACTTCCAATTCTGAGTTTGATTTATGAAAAGAACTATGCCCTGCGTCATCTATACTTCTTTAATTTTTTAAAGAATTTTTAGAGTTTACCTAAATGCCTTCAACGGAGATTTTTTAAAGAAGTTTCATCAGATTTTTTTAGGAATTTTTAGAACATTTTTTTAAAGAATTTTTAGATGTTACCTTAAAGGCATGCAAACGCGGATATTTTAAAGAATTTTTAGAAGACTTTTTAAAGAATTTGTGGAGGTTTCAAACGTGGATTTTTTTAAATAATTTTTATGGGTTACCTAATGGCCTTCAAACGCGGATTTTTTAAAGAATTTTAGAGGTTACCTTAAGGCCTTCAAGTGAGGATTTTTATAAGAAATTTTATAGGTTATTTAAAGGTCTTCAAACGCGGATTTTTTAAAGAATTTTAGAGGTTACCTTAAGGCCTTTAAACGAGGAGTTTTTAAGAATTTTTAGGGGATTACCTAAAGGCCTTTAAACGTGGATTTTTTTTAATTTTTATGGGTTATTTAAAGGCCTTCAAACGTGGATTTTTAAGATTTTTTTTAGAATTTGAAAAGCCTTCAAACGTGTTTTTTCAACATTTTTAAAGGTTACCCAAAGATCTTCAAGCTTGGATTTTTAAAGAATTTTCAGAGGCTACCGAGAGACCTTCAAACGAGGATATATTAAAGAATTTATAAAGGTTAGCTAAAGACTTTCAAAGGTGGATTTTTTAAGCATTTTTATAGGTTACCCTTCAAACTTGGATTTTTTAAAGAATTTTCTGAAGCTACATAAAGACCTTCAAACGTGGATATATTAAAGAATTTGTAGAGGTTATCTAAAGACTTTAAAACGTGGATTTTTTAAAGAATTTGTAGAAATTTTTTTAAGAATTTTTAGAGATATTTTCTTTTAAATTTACTCAAGCTCTGAGGCATCATATTGGGAACGTTTTGTTTTAAATATTTTCAACCACTCTTCCGCCACCAAATCAATAGGTAGCTGGTCTGCTATAATTTATACTGCTGATCCTGAAATTGTAAAAATGCAGCCGATCTTCTCTGGCCGTCAGCACGGTCATTCTCTGTACTTTCAACAATACTTGTACCCTCTGTTTATTGAGCAGATTTCTGAAGTTTAAATTTTGAATCTATACAGAATTATGTTGTTAAAAGTCTCTTCTTCAGAATGTAATGTCATTTCAATAGGCATAGCCATCTCTGCATTTTCTGTAATTTACCTTGTAAAAATTATTTTTAAATTTTCTCAAGTTCTGAGGCATCATATTGGGAACGTTTTGTTTTAAATATTTTCAACCACTCTTCCGCCGCTAAATCAATAGGTACCATGTCCACTATAATTTGTACTGCTGGTGCTGAGATTGTGAGCATATTCGATATTCTCTCAACGCCAATATTCTCTGTACTTTCAACAATACTTGTATCCTCTGTTTATTGAGCAGACTCCGAGCCATCCGTGCAGAGTGATGCTGTTACAAGTCTCTGTTAGCAGTCTTTTCTTGTTTCAATGCTAGATTCATGGTAAAATTTAGATGGTAGTTATTTCAAATAAGCATACCCATCTCTGCATTTTCTGTGATTTATCTTGTAAAAATTATTATTAAATCTGCTCAAGTTCTGAGGCTTAATATTGGGAATGTTTTTTTTTTAATATTTTCAACCACTTCTCCGCCACCAAATCACTAAGTCCACTATAATTTGTACCATTGGTCCTGAGATTGTCGTTCATTGCCATTCTTCTCTGATATTCTCTCAACGCCGGCATTTTCTGTACTTTGAACAATACTTGCACCCTCCGCAGACTCCGAACCTAAATTGTGGATCCGTACAGAATGATGTAGTTACAAGTCTCTGTTAGTTTGTTGTTTCTATAATATTTCCATGATAGAATCAAGAAGGTAAAGTCATTTCAATTAGGCATACCCATCTTTGTATTTTCTGTGATTTTCCTTGTCGAATTTCACTGCATAGAAAGCAGATTCCCATCTCCGGTTTCTGTACGAACAACAAATTCATAGCTATACATTTTCTATGGAAAACTACATTCTCCGGCAATATTTTCCATAGAAAAAAATCCGACCACTTTTCAATAGTTAAACAACGACATGGCAACCTTTAGCTAGAGATCTTCATACAAAGCGGAAGACCTCACTTAATAGGTGGGTAGAAGTTGTGGTGACATAAACGCTGGATATTTAAGTAAACCAAACTGGTGGACTGGCGGACAGACAGACAAATCAAATGAATGGGCGTAATAACACCGCTGTCGCTGCCACACCAAACAAACCATAGTTTTTTTTATTGAAATGTTTCGGTTTTTTTTTGTTGGCTGGTGTTGATTTAACGCTTTCATGTTGCTATTGGAGCGGCGGTTGGGTAATTTATTTTTGTTTCTTTTTTTCTCTTTGTTTTTTTTTTTCTGTTCTTCATTCTGTTTGATTTTCTGTTTTCGGTTCATCACTTACGAACGAAATCCGTTTGGTTATCAACCAAAAACCCTACATTTCACCCAAGCCGCAATGTTTTTGGGGAATGGAGGGAGTAGGGAAAACCGCCAGACATTTGCCTCCTAATATCCATGACAGCCACGACGACCCCGCTCTCTTCCTCCTATGGCTTTCTCCTTTCCTTATCAGGGAATGGCAGAGGTTCACTTTGCTTTGTTTGTCTTTCATTCTGTGGAAGCGTTACATTTTCTGCTGTTTCTGCTTTGCTTTGCATTGGGCAAGTGGCTATGGTCTGCCATGCCAACCATTTATGCCTTGGAGTCAATCACTTGAAATTTTTGAAATGGTCTTTTTCGTTTGATTCGTCGTACGTGAGTGAGCGAGTGAGTGCTTTGCTGCAGACCGTTTTGATATGTATGTATGTGTGTGTGTGTGTGTGAGTGTGAGAGCTTGTGACTGTTGGTCTCACACAGAGGGGTTGTCATGCGTTGCTGCAACTCATAAATTAGCCATTTGTTATGTTTACCCCCGAAAGTTCTATGCACTTTCAGTTGTGACATGCATTTCGGAGAAGCTCGGCATTTTTGAAATATTTTGACGATGAGGTAGACGACAGAAGATGCCCAGTGGGAAATTTTTGGTGGGTTCACTTATTAACTTTTTTGAAGAAAACTACGATATTCAGCAATTTTTTTGATGAAAATCACGTTCTTTAGCAATTATCACTCTACTCATCAGAGAACCGTATTTTACAAGCGAATTTGTTGTGTGTCTTGATACCTTTAACATTATTAACTTCTAACAATAATAAATAATAGAATTTGATGTGTGGCTTGATAGCTTTAATAATTATGAACCTTACAACTGTTCCTGTGTCTTTTAATTGGCGCACCTTTAAGTTCGACGTGGATTTTTTTGGGAAAAAAATTAAGGAATACCAGAGGTCATCAAACGTGGATTTCAAAAAAAAATTAGAGGTTTTATAAGGAATTTGAAAGAATTTTTGAGGCTATATAAACGTGGATTTTTAAAGAATTTTTAGGAGATTTGTTAAGAATTTTTAGAGGTTACCTAAAGGCCATCAAACGTGGATTTTTTTTAAGAATTTTCAGAAGTTTTTTTTAATAATTTTTAGGAGATTTTTTTAAAGAATTTTTAAAGGTTACCTAATGGCCATCAAACTTGGATTTTTTAAAGCATTTTCAGCAGATTTTTTAAATAATTTTTTGGAGATTATTTTAAAGAATTTTTAAAGGTTACCTAGTGGCCTTCAAAAGTAGATTTTTCAGGAGATTTTTTTAAAGAATTTTTAGAGGTTACCCAAAGACCTTCAAACGTAGATTTTTTAAAGAATTTTTAGAGGTTACCTAAAGACCTTCAAACGTGGATTTTTTAAAGAATTTTTAGAGGTTACCTAAAGACCTTCAAACGTTGATTTTTTAAAGAAATTTTAGAGGTTACCTAAAGACCTTCAAACGTGGATTTTTTAAAGAATTTTTAGAGCTAACCTAAAGCCTTTCAAACGTGGATTTTTTAAGAAATTTCAGAGTTAACCTAAAGACCTTCAAATGTGGATATTTTAAAGAATTTCCAGAGGTTACCTAAAGGCATTCAAACGTGGATTTTTTAAAGAATTTTTAGAGGTTACATAAAGGCTCTCAAACGTGGATTTTTTAAAGAATTTTTTGAGGTTACCTAAAGGCTTTCAAACGTGGATTTTTTAAAGAATTTTTTGAGGCTACCCAAAGGCCTCCAAACGTGGATTTTTTAAAGAATTTTTAGAGGTTACCTAAAGGCTCTCAAACGTGGATTTTTTAAAGAATTGTTAAAGGTTACTTGAAGGTCTTCAAACGTGGATTTTTTAAAGAATTTTTAGAGGTTACCTAAAGGCTCTCAAACGTGGATTTTTTAAAGAATTGTTAAAGGTTACTTGAAGGTCTTCAAACGTGGATTTTTTAAAGAATTTTTGGAGCATAGCTAAAAACCTTCAAACGTAGGTTTTTTAAAGAATTTTTTGAGGTTACCTTATGGCCTTCAAACGTGGAGTTTTTTAAAGATTTTTTTGAGGCTACCCAAGACCTCCAAACGTGGATTTTTAAAGAATTTTTTGAGGCTACCCAAAGGCCTCCAAACGTGGATTTTTTAAAGAAGTTTTGGAGCATAGCTAAAATCTTTCAAACGTAGATTTTTTAAAGAATTTTTGGAGCGTAGCTAAAAACCTTCAAACGTAGATTTTTTAAAGAATTTTTGGAGCATAGCTAAAATCCTTCAAACGTAGATTTTTTAAAGAATTTTTGGAGCATAGCTAAAAACCTTCAAACGTAGATTTTTTAAAGAATTTTTGGAGCATAGCTAAAAACCTTCAAACGTAGGTTTTTTAAAGAATTTTTGGAGGCTATCCAAAGGCCTTCAAACGTGGATTTTTTAAAGAATTTTTGGAGGATAGCTAAAGACCTCCAAACGTGGATTTCTTAAAGAATTTTTATAGGTTACCTAAAGCCCTTCAAACGTGGATTTTTTCAAGAATTGTTAGAGGTTACCTAAAGGCCTTCAAACGTGGATTTTTTTAAAGAATTTTTAGAGGATAGCTAAAGACCTTCAAACGTGGATTTTTTAAAGAATTTTTAGAGGTTACCTAACGGCCTTCAAACGTGGATTTTTTTAAAGAATTTTTGGAGGTTACCTAAAGGCTCTCAAACGTGGATATTTTAAAGAATTTTTATAGGTTACCTAAAGCCCTTCAAACGCGGATTTTTTTAAAGAATTTTTAGAGGATAGCTAAAGACCTTCAAACGTGGATTTTTTAAAGAATTTTTAGAGGTTACCTAAAGGCTCTCGAACGTGGATTTTTTAAAGAATTTTTAGGAGTTACCTAAAGACCTTCAAACGTAGATAATTTAAAGAGTTTTTAGAGGTTAACTAAAGGCCTTCATACGTGGATTTTTTAAAAGAATTTTGAGAAGAGTTTTTAAAGAATTTTTAAAAGGCCTTTTAAGGTTTTCAAACGTTGATTTTTTTAAAGAACTTTAGACGATTTTTTGTAAGAATTTTCAGAAGATTTTTTAAAGTATATTTAGAGGCCTTCAAACGTGGATTTTTTAAAGAATTTTTAAAAGATTTTTTTTAAGAATTTTTAGAAATTTTTTTATTTTTTGGAAGATTTTTTAAAGAATTTTTAGAGGCTACCCAAAGGCATTCAAACGTGGATTTTTTTTTTAAAGAATTTTTAGAAGATTTTTTTAAGAATTTTTAGAACATTTTTTATTTTTTGGAAGATTTTTTAAATAATTTTTAGAGACTCCCTAAAGGCATTCAAACGTGGATTTTGTTTAAAGAATTTTAAAAGTTTTTTTTGTAAGAATTTTCAGAAGATTTTTTAAAGTATATTTAGAGGCCTTCAAACGAGATTTTTTTAAGAATTTTTAGAGGCCTTTAAATGTGGATTTTCACTTTCTTTTGGCATGCATTTCGGAGAAACTTTTCATTTTTTTAAAATAGTTCTTTTGTCGAAAATCAAGCTCTTTTCTAGAGAAACTGCGTTATTCGGCCAGAATTCTGCAAAAAATCCAGGTATTCAGCAACTTTTCTTCGAATTTCGATTTATTTAACATCTTTTCTATCTTTAAAATTCAGCTATTCAGAAACTCATCATCCGGCAACTTTTTTATTTGGGAAACGCTAGTCCCCCATCTCACCTTTTCCCACTGGGTACTTTGCATTTTACCATGGTAATCAGAGCACAATGGCTGCACTCTCACTCACTCACGTTACAAAGCCCCTCCGCTTCATTGAGTTCTGATGAGGAAACACAAACAAAAAAAATCAAAAACAACAACAAGTTAATAAATATTTGTTTTGGTCTGGCTGACGGTTCGGCATATCAGCATTTTAATTGTTGCAACAATTAACAATGAAAAACAATTTTGAAACGAAAAAAAGTAAGGCAGTATTTTTTCAATTAAAGAAGAGCAACAAGTTTGAATATTTTAGGTTAAATAGAGAACAAAAAATATTTCATCATAGGGAGTAACGGTGTGTGTGTCGCTTCAGGAGGTTTAGTATGTAACCAAATTATTTCTCCTTTTGCCTATTCCCGTCGTTGTTTAAAAAGAAGACATAAGTCTCTCTATCCCTCTCTTATATTTTTGAACATCTATGAGGGGAGACATACCCCGAGAACAATTCAATTTAGTCATTCCTTCATATATCTTTATATTTTACCTTGTGATCTTCCTAGAACTGCTTAAGTTCGCCTTTGCAATTTTATAAATAGATATCCTACACTTTTGTCTGGAGTAACTGTAATAATTAATACGACTCTGCAACATATATTTTAAATTTATTGTAATTTGGTCAATAATCACGGATTAATCATTTCCCCATTTCGATGATCCACAAGCAAATTTGATGAGTGGCTTGATTCCTTTACCTATTATCAACAGTCTTGCAAGCAAGACTTCCCTACGCTGCTTTACCGTGTAAAGGAACACTTTTCAAGTAAAAAGTTGAAGAACTTCTATTTTTGACTTTAGCCTATTTACACCAACACCTAAATTACGTTTTTTAAGAACATTCGGCATTTATTTGCCTTAGAATCGAAGGAATTGACAATCTAAATAAGGCATTTTATGCTCAGCCATAATTTTCCAACGAATTGGATGTGTGGCTTGATACCTTTAACTCTAACTAAAGTTGGCGTCTCACAACTGTCAACTTCATATCTCTGACTTAAAATTACGGCGCCTCTCATTGTTTGGGCCTCTCCCTTGATACTTCAGTGTCCAATGCTTTCATTATTTAAGCGCTCAAATTAATTGTAATTTATTTGCTTTAAATCTCACTTCGAAACAACAATAAAACCAAGCTGGCCTTAATAAAAAGCATCTAATGAATGACACACATAGCAATCGAAGATAACAGAGTACTGCAAATCTAAACAAAAAAACCCAAAACTCTTCTGCTTTTATTTCTACTCTCAATGAGATAAATGGATGGGGATAGTAAAATGTGTCCATCACCACCCGTTAGCGGTACTCTTCTGGGGTGTTGTAAGACAGAGAAGGAGAGCATTAACATGGGTATGTGTGTGTGTGTGAGTTTGTGTGTGCTTTATTGACTATGCTTGATTACATCTTGCATGCATTTCATTTTAATTATTGTTTATTGATTGCTTTGTTGTTGTTGCTGTTATTTTTTCTTCTTGGTTTCTTTTCATTGACAAAGAAGAGAGCGGGGTGTGAGTGAGTGTGTGGTATGCCACTCATGATTTTAACACAAACGATATGATGATGGAACCCCTCGTACATTAATTTAAACAAAACCAAACCAAAATTGTTTGGAATTTTGTTTTTCTTGTTGTGATTTTTGTTTTGTTATTGTTCCCCCATTAAAAAAGAAAAAGAAGAAGAAAAAAACTACATCAATAATAAACAATTTCTTAAGAGTTAATAAACTTTCTTGTAAAAGTAACAACACAAATCAAAAAGAAAAAATTGTACCCAAAATGAGAGTGTTTACATTTGGTGTGATAGAGAATTTATCAACAATAAGAAAAAATATGATGGCATTGTTTAATGAGCCGTAATGTTAACATTTTGTTGTGTTGTCGTTTGTTTTCGTTTGGCGATAAGATAGATACCAATAATGGATAGTTCAACTATTTGAATGACGCGAGTGCCTGACTCATTGCTTGCATTTTACGCCTGCGCAGAATGTTCGAATGGCACACTGTTTAGAGAAATTTGTTGGTCGGGGAAAATAATGACAAGAAATTGGATTGTTTGTGGAAAATATTCGATGTAGAGGTCAGATTTTTGTGGAAAATTCGTTGAAATCTTTTTCAAAGAACTGATAAGAGGAAATTTCTGAAAATCGCAAGAGATTTGTTTTATATAAAAATATTGTTGAATAGCAAAAGTCGCTGAATGACATTGTTTTCCATAGAAAAGTTGCTGAATAAGTCGCAAAAGCTGCTGCTAATTTGAAAAAAAAAGAGACCGAGCAAGAACCACAACCATAAATAAAAATAAAGGGAGTAGAGCCTGAAGTGCTCGAGCAACAATTTTAAGGCCCTCCAAGAGAAATGCGACAATTGAAGTTTCTTCTCTAGAAAAAGGAGGATAAAAAGCTGATAGTTTGGAAATGGAAACCGAGCGAGAACCAAAAATGGGAATAAAGGGAATTAAACACAAAGTCCATAGGCTAATGCTTGAGCAACAATATAAGGCCTTCTGACAGGAAATGCAACAACAGACGCAACATTTTAAGTTGCTATTCGAGAAAACAAATAAAAAAGTTGGCAAGAGATCGAAGCCACAACTGAATCATCATTGACAAGCCGCCAGCAAATTTCAACAACGCAATAATCTTCCGATTTAGAAAAACAGAGGAATTGCTGAAAAAAAAAGAGTAGGACAACAGGAAAACTTCAATCACAAAAATAGTGAATATAATTCTGGATCATCAACACATAATTGATAAAATATCCCCGATTTCTGACCTTTCGAAATCCTCAAGAACTCGACGATTTTTCGACTTCAGTTAAGCATAAGAACTTTTTAAAAAATTTTCGATTTCCGGCCTTCAGAAATTCCTTAAAAACTTAGGATTTCCAGACTTATGAAACTCCTTCAAAGTTCTGCAAATAATTATTTCAAAATTCACGATATCTGACCTTAGATATTAGGTAAAACTCAACGATTTCGTTTAAAATTCCGTAAAAAATTCTCGGTTTCTATCCTCCAGAAATTCTGTAAAAAATCACTACTTTTAGCCTTTTATAAAATATTACGTCTTCGCGAAGCATTGAAACATTATTTAAAGATTTTTTATTCTTGGACATTCTTCTGCCCTTCAGGAAATTGCCAAATTAAATTCCTTCAAAATGTAGGATTTCTAGAATTGCAGAATTCCTACGAAATTTTGTAAAAAAATATTTTAAAATTTCGGATTTCTGACCTTAGATATTAGGCAATAGCCAACGATTTCTACACTTTAAAAATATCTAAAATATCCCGTAAAAACTTCTCGATTTCTATTTTTCAGAAATTCCGTAGAAAAATCACTTCTTTAAAATATTACGTCTTCCAGAAGCATTGAAATATTATTTAAAAATTCTCGATTGCTGGACATCAGGGTATCTTTAAAGAATGTTTCAATGCTTCTGGAAGACGTAATATTTTATAAAAGTAGCGATGTTTTACAGAATTTCTGAAGGTTAGAAATCGTGAATTTTTTACGAGGTTTTCAAGGAATTTTTGAAGTCTAGAAATCGTCTAGAAAGTTTTAAAGGTCAGAAATTGTAAATTTTGAAATTATTTTTTTTACAACATTTTGTAGGAATTTCAGGAAGTCCAGAAATCAAAATGGTTTATAAATGCCAAAAAAAATGAATCCCAAATTTCTGATTTCTGTCCTTCAGGAAGTCCTCAAAAAATCTTTTTGGGCTTCCAGAATTCTTGATTATTTTAATTTATTTATTTTAATATAAGAAAGTATTTTTTACACTTCCAAAATAATAACCCTCTGCCTCGTTGGGTACTCGATTTTCCGATATGGAAATGCATTTAGCTTTTAGTTGGACTTCAAGTGGTGGTGGTGGGGCACACATAAAAAAATACAAACCATTTACTGCAGGCAGACATTCATATATGGAGGTACTCATGTACATATGTATCCATCCGTTCGCCCGTCTGTATGTCTATCAGCCCACTTTCATACAAATGCATTTATGGTTATATTGTATGGAAATTATTATTTTTTTCATATTTTTCTCTATTCCCCCTTCTGTTTTTTAAACAAAAAGAAAAAAAAACAACTACCTAAATTAGCTTTGTAAAACTTACAATGCTGGGGCAGCAAAGCAAAGCCAGCAACAAACATGTCGAACAAATATGGAAAGAAAAAGTTGAAAAAAAATTAAAAGAAATGTATTTAATTTAGGAATTAATTTGCATTTTGGGTGTACATAGGTACATTGTAGACTGTATCGGGGAGCGAAGAAGGGGTGGGTTTTAATTAACTTTTTATAAAAAAAAATATTAAAAATAAGTTAGAGTATCAGTCGATTTGGCCGACAGTTGTATATCCTTAGCCAATGTTCGATTATTTAAATATATTTTGACTTCTGTTATGATTATTCAAGTTGTTGACCCTCTATGGAGTAGGTTTCGAAGGAATGGGCCAATATTGTCCATTTCGTATTGGACCTAAATAAATATGATATAAATATTGTGACGTGTCAGGTTGGGACCAGACTGCTAACTTCCCTCACTTTATATGAGGTATGTGATAATTTTTAGAAAATGTTAAAAGGGTGCGCGTGGTGCCACATATAGTCGACCGAAGTATTCCATTTTCATACCTCATCTAATCGAGATAAAAATATTGGTATGGGCAAAATTGCAAAAATATCGAACATTTATATCAGAATTAGATGTGCCAAGTCTGAATAGAATCGAACATTATTTTCGCGTTTTATAAGCTTCATGGATATTCAAAATTTCGACCCTTTGTGGGGCAGGTACCAGAAGGAGTATACCGATATATTCCATCTTCACAGCAGATCTTGTGCTAGTAGAAATAATGGGATGTGTGTAATATGAAGAGAACCCGATGCTTATTTCGGATTTTATAAGAGTTTTAATTATTCAAAATTTTGACCCTCTGTGGGGGAGGTACCAGAAGGAATGGTCCGATCTCTACCATATTTATAAGAGATCTTGTGTTCATGAAAATATTAAGATGTGCTAAGACTGAATGAAATCGGCTGTTAATTTCGTGGTTTATGAGCTTCATGGATATTCAAAATTTCGACGCTTTGTGGGGGAGGTACCAGCAGGTATGGACCGATATAGTCCATTTTCACACCAGACCTTAGGTTAATAAAAATATTGTGATGTGTGTAATTTGAAGACGATCGGATGTTCATTTCGAATTTTATGATCGTTTTTGGTTTTTCAAAACTTTGACCCTTTGTGTGGGAGGTACCAGAAGGAATGGTCCGATCTCTACCATCTTTATAAGAGATCTTGTGGTGATGGAAATATTGAGATGTGCCAAGTCGGAATGGAATCGGATTTTAATTTCGCGTTTTATGAGCTTCATGGATATTCAAAATTTTAACCCTTTGTGGGCGAGGTACCAGAAGGAGTGGACCGATAAATTTAATCTTCGCACCAGATCTTGGGGTTAATAAAAATATTGTGATGTGTGTAATTTGAAGATGTTCATTTCGAATTTTATGATCGTTTTTGTTTATTCAAAGCTTTGACCCTTTGTGGGGGAGGTACCAGAAGGAATGGTCCGATCTCTACCATCTTTATAACAGTTCTTGTGTTGATGGAAATATTGAGATGTGCCAAGTCGGAATGGAATCGGATTTTAATTTCGGTGTCTTATGAGCTTCATGGATATTCAAAATTTTGACCCTTTGTGGGCGAGGTACCAGAAGGAGTGGACCGATATGTTCCATCTTCATAGCAGATCTTGTGTTAGTAGAAATAATGAGATGTGTGTAATATGAAGACAATCGGATGTTCATTTCGAATTTTATGTTCGTTTTTGTTTATTCAAAACTTTGACCCTTTGTGAGGGAGGTACCAGCAGGTATGGACCGATATAGTCCATTTTCACACCAGACCTTAGGTTAATAAAAATATTGTGATGTGTGTAAATTAAAGAGAAGCGAATGCTTATTTTGGATTTTATGATCGTTGTAATTATTCAAAATTTTGACCCTTTGTGGGGGAGGTATCAGAAGGAATGGTCCGATCTCTTCTAACTTTATAACATATCTTGGGTTGATGGAAATATTGCGATGTCCCAAGTCTGAATGGAATCGGATGTTAATTTCGCGTTTTATGAGCTTTATGAATATTCAAAATTTTAAACCTTTATGGGGGAGGTACCAGAAGGAGTGCACCGACCTATTCCATCTTCACACCAGATCTTGGATTAATAAAAACATTGTTATGTTTGTAATTTGAAGAGAACCGGATGCTTATTTTGGATTTTATGATCGATTTTGGTTATTCAAAATTTCGACCCTTTGTGGGGGAGGTACCAGAAGGAATGGTCCGATCTCTACCATCTTTACAACAGATCTTGGTTTGATGGAAATATTGAGATGTGTTAAGTCTGAATGGAATCGGCCGATAATTTCACGTTTTATGAGTTTCATGAATATTCAAAATTTTGACCCTTTGCAGGGGAGGTACCAGCAGGTATAGACCGATATATTCCATTTTCACACCAGACCTTAGGTTAATGAAAACATTGTTATGTGTGTAATTTGAAGAGAAGCGGATGCTAATTTCGAATTTTATGATCGATTTTGGTTATTCAAAATTTTGACCCTTTGTGTGGGAGGTACCAGAAAAAATGGTGCCATCTCTACCATCTTTATAACAGATCTTTTTTTGATAGAAATATTGAGATGCGCCAAGATTTGAATGGAATCGGATGTTAATTTCGTGATTTATGAGATTCATGAATATTCAAAATGTTGACCCTTTGCAGGGGAGGTACCAGAGGGAGTGCACCGATCTATTCCATCTTCACACCAGACCTTGGGTTAATAAAAATATCGGCATGGGTGTAATTTGAAGACAATCGGACTCGTGCATCACATTTTATAAGAGTTATAATTATTCCAAATTTTGACCCTTTGTGGGGAAGCTACTTGATGGAGTGCACCTATATTGTCCATTTTCGCCCCTGACCTAGCACTGATGCAAATATTAGGCTTTACAAAGTTAGAGCAAAATCGGATTATACTTTCTCTTTCTGTGCAGTAAATTTTCTTTGAAAAATTTGACATTTTGTGTGGGAGGTACCAGAAGGAGTGGACCGATATTGCCCATCTCCGAACTCGATGTAAGTTTGAGAATAATATTACTACGTACCACATTTGATTCAAATCGTATACTACCTTCCAGAGTTATCGTGCGCACCAGCCAGCCAGACAGACGGACGGACGGACGGACATCGATCTACCGACTCCAAATGTTCTGAAACGGATTTGGTCCAAAGAGACCTAGGGTCTAAAGCCGTTATTAAATGATATATACCCTCTGTAATCATATGGCTGAGGGTGTAAAAATGTAAAAATTGTGGCTCTTTACTTTGTTGCAGTTTTTTTGATCTAACCCTGTATCTTGGGCTTTTTGAAGATCTCCGAAAATTCCAAAATTAAAATATCATTAATGCATTTATTCTATTTAAAAAAAATTCCAAAACATCATATCCAAATCGCAGCTAATAAAAAATAAAATCGAAATCAAACCAAACAGCCACAATGCGCCGATGGCTGTGCCATTTGATATCAAGCTGTTCAAATAACTTGAAAATATATTTTTTTCACTAATAAGGAAATTAGAAAGTTAGACATGATTAACAATAACTGACGGACTGGCTGGACGGTGGCGAAAACAAAAGCAAAAAAAAAAAAAAAACAACAGCAAAAACCAGAGTTTGGCGCTGTTCAACGGTGCCATGCTTCGTTCATTATTTGAGCAAAAAAAAATGGAAGAAAAAAAAAAAACAACAACAACGCAAAAATTACTCATCAACTAAACATTCAATACTTTTGAATTTGAATTATTCATTCATATTCGCAGAACAATGTATGTTATCTCAATTAAATCCAATGGCAACAAGTGGCTGGCCTGGCTGGTTGGCTGAACTCAAACGGCCCCATTGGAGAGACCTCACCTCACTCACAATGAAATGGACCTCCATGGGCAATTATAAATGCAAATGTGGTGAATCGTTTTTTATAATTAGAATATGCATTCTGAAAGAGGTTATTTTTGTAGGGAAAATATTAATAGTACCTAAGTGGTTCGAATTAAGCGATCGGCAAATATTGCAAAGCTGGCTGGCTGGTGCGCACGATAACTCTCGAAGGTAGTATACGATTTAATACAAACTTGGTACATCGCAATATTATTGTCAAACTTAGATCGAGTTCAGATATGGGCAATATCGGTCCACTCCTTCTGGGACCTTCCACACAAAAGGTCGAAATTTTCAAAGATAATAATTAGAAAAGAAAGAAAGAATAATTCGATGTTGCTTCAACTTTGCAAATCCACATATTGCATCAGTGCTAGGTCAGGTTCGTAAATGGACAATATCGGTGCACTCTATCAATTACCTTCCCCACAAAGGGTCAAAATTTTGAAAAATTATAACTCTTACAAAATGTCATGTAAGAGTCTCATTGTCTTGAAATTATACACATCAAAATATTTTTATTAACCCAAGATCTCGTGTGAAGATGGAAGAGATCGGACCCTTTTTTCTGGTACATCCCCCACAAAGGGTCAAAATTTTGAATATCCACGGAGCTCATAAAACTCGAAATGAAGAGCCGATTCCATGCAGACTTGGCACATCTCAATATTTCCATCAACACAAGATCTTTTGTAATTATGGTAGGGATCGGACCATTCCTTCTGGTACCTCCCACACAGAGGGTCAAATCTTTGAATAATTATAACTCTTATAAAATCCGAAATAAGCATTCGGCGCTCTTTATATTTCATACATCCCATTATTTCTACTAACACAAGATCTAGTGTGAAGATGGAATATATCGGTCCACGCCTTTTGGTGCCTCCCCCACAAGGGGTCAAAATTCTGAAAAATTATAACTCTTACCAAATGTCATGTAAGGGTCTCATTGTCTTGAAATTACACACATCAAAATATTTTTATTAACCCAAGATCTCGTGTGAAGATGGAAGAGATCGGACCATTTCTTCTAGTACCTCCCCCACAAAGGGTCAAAATTTTGAATACCCATGGAGCTCATAAAACTCGAAATGAAGAGCCGATTCCATTCAGATTTGGTACATCTCAAAATGTTCATCAACACAAGATCTTTTATAGTTATGGTAGGGATCGGACCATTCCTTCTGGTACCTCCCCCACAGAGGGTCAAAATTTTGAATAACCAAAACGATTATAAAATCCGAAATAAGCATCCGGTTCTCTTCATATTTCACACATCCCATTATTTCTACTAGCATAAGATCTGCTGCGAAGATGGGATATATCGGTGCCCTCCTTCTGGTACCTCCTCCATTAAGGGTCAAAATTTTTGAATATCCATGAAGCTCATAAAACGCTTAATTAACAGCCGATTTCACTCACACTTGGTACATCTCAATATTTCCATCAACACAAGATATGTTATAAAGATGGTAGAGATCGGACCATTCCTTCGGGTACCTTCCCCACAAAGGGTGAAAATTTTGAATATCCATGAAGCTCATAAAACGCGAAATTGACGGCTGATTCGATTCAGACTTGGCACATCTCAATATTTCCATCGACACACGATTTATTATAAGGATGGTAGAGATCGGGGCATTTCTTCTGGTACCTCCCCCACAAAGGCTCAAAATTTTGAATATCCATGAAGCTCATAAAACGCAAAATTAACGGCTGCTTCCATTCAGACTTGGTACATCTCAATATTTCCATCATCACAAGATCTGTTAGAAAGATGGTAGTGATCGGACCATTCCTTCTGGTACCTCCCCCACAGAGGGTCAAAATTTGGAATAATTAGAACTCTTATAAAATCCGAAATAAGCACCCAAGCCTCTTCATATTTCACACATCCCATTATTTTTACTAACACAAGATCTTCTGTAAAGATGGAATATATCGGTCCACCACTTGTGGTACCTCCCCCACAAAGGGTCAAAATGTTGAATATTCATGGGGCTTATAAAATGCGAAATTAACAGCCGATTCCATTCAGACTTGGTACATCTCAAAATTTCCATCAACACAAGATCTGCTATAAAGATGGTAGGAATCGGATCATTCCTTCGGGTACCTTCCCCACAGAGGGTCAAAATTTTGAATAATTATAACACTTATAAAATCCGAAATAAGCATCCGGTTCTCTTTATAATTCACACATCCCATTATTTTTACTAACACAAGATCTCGTGTGAAGATGGAATATATCGATCCACCACTTGTGGTACCTCCCCCACAAAGGGTTAAAATTTTGAATATTCATGAGGCTTATAAAATGCGAAATTAACAGCAGATTCCATTCAGACTTGCTACATCTAATTATTTCCATCAACACAAGATCTGCTATAAAGATTGTAGAGATCGGACCATTCCTTCTGGTACCTCACCCACAGAGGGCCAAAATTTTGAATATCTATGAAGCTCATAAAATGTGTAATTATGGGCTGATTCCATTCAGACTTGGCACATCTCAATATTTCCATCGACACACGATTTGTTATAAAGATGGTAGAGATCAGGGCATTTCTTCTGGTACCTCCCCCACAAAGGGTCAAAATTTTGAATATTCATGGGGCTTATAAAATGCGAAATTAACAGCCGATTCCATTCAGACTTGGTACATATCAATATTTCCATCAGCACAAGATCTCTTATAAATATGGTACCTTCCCTTCGGGTACCTTCCCCACAGAGAGTCAAAATTTTGAATAATTATAACACTTATAAAATCCGAAATAAGCATCCGGTTCTCTTCATATTTCACACATCCCATTATTTTTACTAACACAAAATCTGCTGTGAATATGAAATATGTCGGTCCACCCCTTTTGGTACCTCCTCCAATGTTTATGATTTCGCATAAAATTCAGATAAAAATGTTCGAGTTTTTTGTAATTTTGCCCATACCAATATTTTTATCTGTATTAGATGAGGTCTGAAAATGGAATACTTTAGTCGACTATATCTGGCACCTCACGTCCATTTTAACATTTTCCAAAAATTATCACAAATCTCATATAAACAGAAGGAAGCAGTCAATATAGTTCAAAAATCTGCCACATCGCAATATTTATATCATATTTATTTAGTTTCAATACGAAATGGACAATATTTTGGTCCATTTCTTAGGAACTTACTCCATAGAGGGTCAACAATTTGGATAATCATAACAGAAGTCAAAATATATTTAAATAATCGAACATTGGCTGAGGTTATACATCTGTCGACCAAACCGACTGATACCTTTTAACTATTTTTTTTTTTTGAGTTTATATGGATCCTCCGATCCCATGACAGCTAAAAATAGATAAATTTGTCGAAATTCTCAAAGCCCAAAAATTTAAATATTCTACAGTTTCCTTCAGAAGTTCTTGAAAAATCCACGATATATGGCTTTCGCAAACCCCTTCAAAATTATTCAAAAATTTATCAAAAAAAAATCCACGATTTTCCAGAAAATTCGCCAATAATGCACGGCACAAAATTCACCATTTCTGGCCCTCAAAAGAAAAAATATTTTTAAAATAAAATATTTTTTACACCCCCTCCCTTTGCACTCAATTTTTATTTATTTATTTATTTATTTTTTTTTTTTTTTGTTTAAAATTCAAAATCGATTGCATCCGCTTCACCAGAATGGCATTAAAATTCTTGGAATAAATTAGCAACTAGACAGGCATTGCATTAGAAACGAAGAAACAAGCCCGATCTGGGCCAAGTCGTAATAAATACAGCTGGTTGTTGTTGTTTGTTTTGTTTTGGTTTTATAATATTTAATATTTATTAAATGTTTATCGTCTTTTTTGTTGTTGTTGTTGTTATCGTTACTATAAGTTAGGTTTATTTTACAAATTAAATGTAAACCGATGTTGTTGGAGTTTTTACTTAATTTTCCTTTTGTTGTTTTTTTTGTTGTTTTTGTTCTTGGTTTGTTGTTGTTTTTTAATTATGAGCAATAATTTTTATTTTTTTTTATTTTTTTGTTATAAATATATTTTTTTTAATGTATAGTATTAATAATAATAATAATATTAGTTATATAAGTTGGTATGTATATATGACAGGTTTAATGTTGGTTTTTAGTTTTGTTGTTGTTCTTGTTTTTTTTAATTCTTAATAAAAAAATTGTTTACCACCGTGAGTGGTCTAAAGGTTGTTGGGGGCTGTGGATTATATAGAGAGGGCGTGGTTTGGTATTTTTTTGTTTTTCTTTTCGTTTTTATTTTTGTTCCAAAGGTTGTTTTAACAAAGCTAACTAGATTCTTAAACAATTAAGTTATTATTTTGTTTTTTTTTTTTTTTCGAAAAAAATTATCATTAATTTCTACAAGAGCTACAAAGAGGCTTCACTTAGATTATGGTGGCTTGAAGACTGTGTGTGTTTTTGTTATATATATTCTTTTTAATTTTTAAATATTCTTTTGTTTAATTAAATTTAACTTTGATTTGTGGTTTTTTGTATGTGTGTGTTGTTGTTTTTTTTTTATTATTAATTTTTTTTATTTAATTTTTAATATTACTATTAGCAATAAAATGCTAATTTTTTGGAATAAATTAAGAAAATGGTTATATCAGCAAGAACTTGATATTTGCAATTTTCAATATTTTAAGTTTATATTTCTTTTTAGTTTCATATATTTTTTTTCAATCTGAAATTTAGGTTTTTCAATATCTTAAAGAACAATTCTGGGGTTTGAGAATATTTCAGCAATTTTCGAAATTTTTTATTTTAAGGAAATCCAAAAAAAATTCGACATTTTTAAACGAAAATCAAAATTTTAAATTAATTTAAAATTTGAATAACAAAATTTTTCTCAAAAAATTAAAAAAAGACAATATTTTTATTACCCCAAGGTCTGGTGTATTCTGAAATTTTTTTCAATATCTTTATGAAAAATGTTGAGTTTTGAGAATATTACAGCAATTTTCGCAATTTTATATTTTAAGGAAATCCAAAAAAAATCAAAATTTCCAAACGAAAATCGTAAATTTATTCTTGTGTTCATAGACTTTGATGTAAATCAGCCATTTCCAGTTATAAAAAACCTTCTTCCTAAAAAATTTCAAAAAAAAAAAAAAAAAATACAATACATTTATTACCCCAAGGTCTGGTGTAATTTGAAATTTATTATTTTTTTTAATATCTCTAAGAAAAATTTTGGGTTTTGAGAATATTTCAGCAATTTTCGCAATTATATATTTTAAGGGAATCCAAAATTTTTTTTTTTTGGAAAATTTCCAGTGATTACAAAATTTTTCCCAAAAATTTCCAAAAAAAATTGCAATATTTTTATTACCCCAAGGTAATAATTTTTTTTTTTCAATATCTTTAAGAAAAATGTTGGATTTTGAGCCATTTTCGAAATTTATATTGATAAAAAATTGGAAATTTTCTAAACGAAAATCGAAAAATTTACTTTTATTTCCATAGATGTTGATATTGATTCCCAATAATTTCCTAAAAAATGAAAAAAGACCCAAACACTAAAATTTCTCTTAAATCTGATTTTTCCGAAAAAATTAATTTTTTTTACAAAAAAATTTGATTTTGGGTTGACTTTTCGAAACATATATTCGAAATGTTCCCTTAAAGAAAATTTAGGGAGCTTTCCAAACATTAAAAAACACCGGTCTTTATTATTTCCAAAAATTGAAATCCAGGATTTCTGGTCTTCAAGTTACAAAAATTGGAAAAAAAATAAAAAAAAACTCAAAAAATTAGATAAAAATACACGATTTCTAATTTTCATGAAGTTACAAAAATTCATTAAAAAATATTTTGATTTCAATTTCTTTAGGAAGTTTTCAAAATTTCTCAAACAAAATCCATTACTTAAAAATTCAATCCTAAAAAATCAAGATTTTTTTAATTCAAAATTGAAGTCACAAAAATTTGTTTAAAAAATCAACAATTTCTGGTCTTTAAGATATCAGAATTTGCTTTTCTTTTAAAAAAATACACGAATTCTATGCTTAAGGGAGCTATCAATAAATTCCTTCCACGATTTCTTGTCTTCAAGAAATCACAAAAGACAAAATTTTTTTAGTTATATATTTTTTTATATATCCAAAAAAAATCCAAAAATTTATAATTTTTTTTTCTAAAAATTTAAATTCTATAAATTTCATTTTTTTTTTTTTTTTTTGAAAATTCCTATGCATATAATTTCCCTTTAAGGGAATTTTTATTTCTGACGAAAATTAATTTTTTTTTAATATTTCAATAGCTTTTGATGAAAATGGAAAATTTCCAGAGCAAACAAAAATTTCCCAAAAAATATTCCAAAAGGGAAATTTTTGTTTTTGGATTTTATCGAATTTTCCTGATCACTAAAGAAATTTTAAAAGCTAAAATGGCAAAAAAATGAATTTTTAGAATATTCTTCCTTGAAAACTATTAAATTCATGACAAAACTCAATTTTTTATTTTTAGTAAAAATTAAAGTTTTATATCATAGGAGTTATTTTCTAATAACTTCTGGATAGAATATCCCAGACAAAAAACAAGGGAACTGATATGAGGATCGGTGACTCTGCCTTAACCCATTATCATCTTTCTCCACTAATAGCCAAACGTTGTTTTTATAAAAACAACAATAATGTCATTAAGCCTAAATATTTTGCAACAACATTTTTAGGAATTTTGATAAAAATCAACAATTTTCAGAAAATCCAGTGCAAACAATAATTACCCGAAAAATATCCCAAAATGGAAAATTTTGTTATTTTTTCGATTATTTTATTCCTTAACAGCTAAAATGAAGTGAAAAAAATTTCCTTTTAGTGATATTTTTAATTTCCACTCAAACTCGAAATTTTCCGTATCTTTTCAGACAATTTTTACATTTATAAGAAAAATTTCTCTTGGTTTTGTTACAAATACCAAGTTCCTGCTGTATTTTATACTTTATTTATTTTTTTTTTCTTGGGTTCTTTTGTTTCGTTTTCATTTTTATTAAATTTATTTATTTTTATTGTTTTTCTTTTGTTTTATTTTTGTCTTTATTTTTGGATTGTTTTGTTTATTTAGTTTTTTTCCTTATTTGCATTACTTGCTTTTATGTTATTCTCTTCCGTTTTATTTCGTCAGAGGAGTTCCATTATTTTTTTGTTACAGAAATAATAAATTCAACCAAAAAAAAAAAAAAATAATTAAAATTGGTATAAAAGTAAATAAATTTTATTTCTGAGAAAAACAGTAAAATCTTACTTTAGCAATACTCATTCAAAAACTTTCTTCTCTAGAAATGGAAAAATAGCAATGGCTGCTTAAACAAGGTTTTTGGGTTCGGGAGGTTGTGGCTGTTTTATGGGGACCCATTGTGGATGTGGCTGAAGGATTTTTTTTTTTTTCACATTTTTTAAAAATAATAATGAAGAAATCCATTTAGGAAAAATTTTGAAGCCCCATGATCAATATCTGAAAACATAACCTGAAAAACAAAAGTTACTCAGAGTCCTCTTTTTTGTCGAAAAATGTTCAAAATGTTCCAAGGAAAATTGAATTATCCGCCACATTCCAAAAATGTCCCAAGAAGGAAAAAATAGAAAAAATTATATGCGAAAATCTGAAATCATATCCTCAGAAGCAAACGTTACCGGTCTCCAGATATTATTGAAATTTTTAAAATTTTCCAATTGGCTACATTCAGAAAATTTCTTTAGAAAAAATTCCTACGCCTTTAGAAACATGCTACACAGATATTGCAGAATACAAATTCAAACATTTTCTGTAGGTTTTTATTAAAGGTATCACACAAATTTTCCAAATTGTCCATGAAAAATTAAATTCTTAAAATTAAATTATTGGCCAAATTTGTTGGCGTCTATTCTCTTATTGTCGCGTCAAGCAATGGGGCCAATAGAATTGTGAAGGTCTCTAACCCAGGAAAAATTGACTTCCACAAAATACATCATCAATCTGGAGCGAAATGGCTTCACTACTGTCCTACTGTCTGGTTCCTTGCTAAGAAGAGAGGGAGAATATTTCTTTTTTTATTTTTCCAACTCTAGACGTCTGTATTTTAGGAAAAGTTTTGAAATAATGTGCTATGCAAATATGATAAGAGTTTCCTTGTCAGCATCAGGGTCAACAAATGGCATGAATTTTCAAAATGTCTTAGAAACTTGAGCTCTTTTTTTGTTACACGATAATGTGGAATAAAATCATTTCGGCCAACCAAATTTTTTATACTCTTCACTATGTGAAATCTTGACTTAATCGGGTTTCCTCAAACTACGCCGTATTAACAGGGAAATCGGGGGCGAAATGTTCAAAAATACCGAAAACTAGGAGGTAACGATATAGGGAACCTATATCAAAAAAGTGGACCTATAGAGAATTATAGACCTTTAGGAATTAAATTAACACATAGTATCCGAAATGGCAAATTACGGCTGATTTGATTGGAAAAACCTTTAAAATAGCCTAAATCTAGAGGTACAGTTATATTGAGTTTATGCCGAAAAGTGGACCTACATTTTGCGAGGAGTTAAACCAGCCATCGAGATCCCAATATTCAAACTACAACTTATTTGGTTGAAAATTGTGGCCGAATCCTTCAAAGTACCGAAAATCAGAATATAATGTCGTATGGGGTCCTATACTAAGACGTGTATGTTTTGCGAAGAGTTAAACTACCCACCCAAAACCTGAAATATAAATTATAAGTGTTTTGATTTGAGATTAGATTAGATCAGGGCCATAACAAAAAAATGAACCTAATTAATTTTTTTTAGAAGGAGTTTATCTAACCACAAAGATCAACTGATTTGGCTACAATAGGAAACAAAATCTTGAAAAGCATCAGAAATTAGGGGGGTACTGTCATAATGGTGCTATCAGGAGGTACAGTTCCAAAATATGAATCTACATTGAATATATTTGGAGAGTTATTAATCTACCAAAAAATAATCAGAACTATTAATTCACAGCTAATTTGGTTGGAAACTGATACAGAAACATTTTAAATACCCAAAGTCAGGAATTACAGTTATATGGGGTCTAAACAAAAAGAAGACCTTTAAAGATTTTATTTTAGAAATTAACCTCGGAGAAGCTGAAATTTAAAATTACAGCCGATTTGGTTGGATATTGGGACCGGCACCACCAAAATACCCAAAGACCAGAACAATCTGATAGGAGGCCTAAGAGAGCAGTTCAGATTCATCACTGAGAAATCGAAATCTGACATTACAGTCATTTCGGTTGGAACGGAAATTTCAAAAATCTGGATGTTCAACCCACCGAGAACCCGAAATCTGAAGTCAAAGGTAATTTGGTTGAACATTTTGGCAGGAGCCTTTAAAAACCCAAAAATCAGGAAGTACCATTATTAAGAGCAATGCCGGTGCAAATTATCTGATCTCTGGAGTGATTTCAACAGAAGGATATCTCTAATTCGACAAGGACGCTAATCATGGAGTTATATACATTATGGGGTCTCCAACGAAGTGTTGTTGACATTTGATGGTGAAGAGCATAAAAATCTCAAATGAAAAAAAAATTAAATAAAATATTTGTCATTTCGCACCTATTTTTATAAATAAAGAATCCAGCCCTGTACATCTCCTTATGACATCTCTTCCATGGTCGGCTTAGAAAAGTACTTTTGAGAACATTTTGGCAATAAAATTAATACTTTCTGAACTTTTGTGATTTGACTCTTTTAACATCTCAAATGATATTTATGTCCTCCGACATGGCCAATGCCTATATAAAGTCGGCCTTAGGCCATGGGACGATCTGTGAACCGGTGTGATAACTAAGTTTTCGTCAGAATACATAATTTTGATTTGAAATTCAAATCACAATTGTGTAAAATATCCAAGTTTATTCTAAGATTGTTGTAAAAAGTAGACTTCTTGTCCGACCTTACATTGAACATTTTCCCAATACTTCTTAAAATTTTTAAAAATATTCCTTAAAACAACCACACACCAAAATTGCATTCTTAAATGGAGAAAAGAATTTTTTATTGTTTTACTTGTTTTTTTTTTTTTTTTCAAATAAAATTGGAAAAGCAAATTAAAAAAAAAAACAACTTTAAATAATTGGGCAGTCCACAAATTCAAAAAAAGTGGGGGATTTCTTGCCGTTTTAGTAGTACATTTCTGTAAAAGAGAAAAAGAGAGAGAGAGTAAAAGAAAAAAAAGTGTTGTGTTTTATTTTGATTTAGTTTTTTTCGTGTTAAGATTACACATTTATTCGAATTAAAAAAAAGAAAACATTTTCAGGCGGGCTAGGGCTAAGTGGGGATGGTTTCAAATATTTTAAACATTGAAAAACTTTTATTTTTTTAATGATTATATTTACAAAAGTTTTGTGTCTGTGGCGAGGGGGTTGATATATGTTTTGTTTTTTTGGCCTACAAAAAATAATAATAAATTAATTTATTATTACTAAATGAATGATAATAATCTTGTTCGTATTTAATGGACTGCTGTTGTAAAGCATTTTAAATAAAATACAAATCATATCGTACATTCTAAAAAAGAAACAGAATATTGCAAAAAAATTGAATGTTTATAGGTAGGTATATTTATATATATGTAACACGACTATATACTTATATAATAAATGGTGTATTATAAAAAAAAAAAGTTAATAGAAATTAGGTTTAATTTTCAAAAGGACTACAAAAATGTTGGGGGGTTCCTTTCATGTTTTTCGTTTCATTTTTTGTTAAGCGGCGGCAAATCTAGAGAATAGCTAAGGGCATAGTAACTACAATAAATCAAAAGTAGGGTATAGCTTAGCAAAATAGGTATCTTAGAGAAAATTTTGGGAGATTTTGGCAGTTTATTTTGTTTCCATAAAGTTGTGCTGAAATTCCATTTCTTTCTTTCTTTCGTTCGCTTTACTTTGCTGACTAAAGAAGTTTTTACTATTTTAATAGCGTCAAATATCAAGGTTTTTTCTTAATTAAATTTCGTGTTGTTTTTTTTTACTTCCAATAATAATAATTGTTTAAAATAATCATACCAGGGGTATTACAAATTATCCGGTGCTCAACAAAATCTCAGGGAGTGGGGGGGGGGGAAATTTTTCAGGGAAATCATTTAAAACAAAAATGAAAAAATACTGCTGTGCTTTGTTTGTAATTTGTAAAGATTTTCGTTTCGATTTTTTGTTTTGGGAAAAAACCACTAAGTCTTCTCTACTACTCCTCTTTGACAAACAAGCCTTAGAACAAACCCTTCTTCTTTTTCTCCTTTTTGCCATCGACATTATCCGTACTGCTATTCGCCCCCAGGCTGCGTCGTTTCAACTCTTCCAATGTGATGTGGTTGACTTCCTCCCATTCCTTGCGTTCCCGCTCAAATTCCCGCCGCTTCTCTTCCAACTCACGTATCTGCAGCTCCAAGGCCTTTTTACGCTCTTCATGGCGCCGGGCCAGCTCGATTTCGGAATCCTTAAGTTTTTGCATTTTTTCCTTTACCTTCATGTCGAACACTTGCTCCATCTCTGCCTCCATTTTCTTCATTTTCAATTCATGTTCTCGTTTCTCCTCCTCCATTTGTGTCAAGGGATTCTTGTTGGAGAGTCGGGCCTTACCATCGACCAGACCCAGTTCGGATAGTTTGCGACATCTATAGTTTTCATAGTGGACATTGTTGGTAACATCTTTGAGATCCTGGAGATGGGTTCTTATCACCATGTTACGCAATGCAATAAAATCGCAGTGGGACAAATTCTCCACCTCCACCAGACCCCAAGGATAACGTCTGCCTCGCACCTTCTTGCCATCGGCCAGCTCCACAATGGTATTGGCTCCGACCACAGCAAAGGGCACCCGGGTCCTTAGATTCTGTGTGGTTTTACTTTCCTCAGCCGCATCCTCCAGTGTTGAGGGGAAGTCATAGATCTTGATTTTGTGCTGGGCAATTTCATTCAATATCTGTTTCTTAAACAAATGCACTTCATCGGGTGTCAATGTATCGGCCTTTGCAATGACAGGAACCAAGTTAACCTTATCCGACAGACTTTGCATACAGGCAATATCCAACGGCCTCAGGCCATGGCCTGTGGGTCCAATGAAATACAAACAACAGTGGACACGATTATCTGGTATCTGCTTGCGATACACCCGGGATTCAGCTGTCAAATATTCTTCATATTTCGAGTCAACATATTCCAGTATGGGCACCCAACAATTTGTGTTATCCACACTGTCACCAAAACCGGGGGTGTCCACAACAGTCAGTGTCAAATTAACACCATTCTCCTTCAACAACACCTTGGTGGCCTCTACGGCCACGGTTTTCTTCTTACGCAAGGAAGGACCAGGATACTGTTCAGCATTGTAGATGTCCGACAGGAACATGGAATTGATCAGGGTAGATTTACCCAAACCACTGGCGCCCACCACCATAAGCGTGAATTCGAAACCCCGCTTAACTGCTTTGCGATACACCTGATTCGGCAGATTGGCAAAACCGACGTAACCTGCAATTTCCATGGGCTTGTTGCGTACTGGCAATGGTGGCTTCTGTTTGGGCTGTGACTGCTGCTGTTGCAGTTGTTGCTTTTGATTTTCTTGTTCTCTCTCTTGTAATTCTGTGGTCAACTTATTGGAATCATTATGGCCTAGATTTGAGGAATCTCCGGCACTGCCGCCGCCACCACCAGGCGAACCATTGGCTTGTTGTTGTAACACGGCCGCCTTAGAGAGGACACCAGAACCGCCGCCCACGCATACACTAGTGGCTGTTACATTAGAGGCAGGTTGTTGTTTATCTCTGAGGGCCAATTGTGCCAAAGTGCTGGGTAACGAGGAGATGGCTCCATTGACATTGGAACGAGGACTATTCTGCATGATGATGCCGTTCGTTCGTTTGTTTGACAGGCCTTTGGCTTTGCTTTCGATGCCTAACGCGCTACTTGAAAATTTGATGGCGTCGTCGTTGCGTCGTACGATCCTTACTGCAATATTCGTCACCGCTTAAATGATTGGTGTTGTTGTTTTTGCTATAGCCGCTGCCTCAATGTACGGGGTTTATCTTTGCTTCACAAAAAAACACACAACACTCATACACACAACACAACATGGGAGATAGGAGGGGGACAACACTCACACTACACACACATGGATAGTTTTGTATGAGGGAGAATTTTCCAATTTTATTTCTCAAATGCAATAAAAAGGCGTCGTTCTTGGCTTTATTTTTTTCTTTCTTTGTTCCAATTTCTGGTTGTTGCTGTAGTGTTAACAGAAATTTACAATATTTTGTTTTAATTTTGTGTGCATTTGCTTTTGATTTTCCAATACTTCTTTAACCGCACGCACTCTGTGTTATTTTTTTTTTGGAACTTCTTTACGCTTCGTATTTTCTTCCATGCAATAAAATCATGTCACACCTAAAATTTTGCTTTTTGCTGTTGATTCGTTGCCTTTTCACGTATCTCTCTTCTTCCTCTTCTTGTTCTTCCTTTGTTCCTTTTTGCTTTTTCCGTCCTTTTTAATTTGCTCACTCGGCACACATACAGTTCGCTTTATTTTTTTGGCGTAAAACAGGCTTTGTTATGTTTGTTGTTTTCGGAATTTTAGTTAATTAAGCTTTGTTGCTGCTTTGCACCTCGCTTGTTTTTATTTCAAACAATAATTCGTTTAGTTTAATTCAATGGAAAAAAGTATTACTTCGATTTCACGGTTGACGGTTGTTGTGTGTGCTCGCACTCGACTCTCATCGTTAATGCCCCTAGAGAACCAAGTCTATTGTGGCTGGAATTAACGGCGTCACAGCAGTGCGGTGTATGATAACGGCGTTATGCATTATTCTTATCGGCCATGGAGATGGTGTGGTGTTATTTGAAATTGAAATTAGGAATTTTTTGGATTTTTTTGGAATTTTTTATAGGAAAACATAAATTTTATAATTAAATAAACATATCTTATTTAAATACGTTTTATTTAATAGCTTTTTCAAATTTTATACACAATTTACGAATTTGCGCTCTCATTTCCAGCAGAGATGGGAAAATGTAAGTGATTGTACTTTTTGTCACCTGTGTTGGCACTGGCTTTTAGTGTTAAAATCGACGGAAATTTTTAAAAATCAATGACATAAAGGGCAATGTATTAAATTTTATATTACATAGCAGTAGAAAGGAAATTAATTACGATAAATATTTTATGGAATACATATTTTTTTCTTTTTTTTAAATATTTTCAGCAGAGATGGAAAAGTCGCAATTATATGTTTTTGTATTAATTACAACATTAATTTTAGAAATTTATTTAATATTGCAAAGCAAATATCAGAAATATTTATATTTTTTTCCTTTTAGTCAATATTTTTCTTCGATTTTTAATTTTTAATAAGAAAAAGGAACGCATGCATTTGTATTCAAAATTTGATCGATCTGTCCAAATTTTCTATTTCTACTGTAACCTGGATTAAGCTTTTATTCGTGGTCTGCTTTGAAACTCGTGTTAACAGATATCTGACACAATCAGAAAAATTGTAATCAGCTGTTAAAAAGGGATGTGTGCGAATTATGATTTTGATTGATTTGCATAATAAGAAGGGCTTACACAGAAAACCTTTTAAAATCCCTAATGGATCTCGAAAAGGCACACGTAGATAGGAAATCTATTAAGTACTATTTTTCACCGATACCTGAATTTTCCATTCGACGAAGATATGTCATTAATTTGACGTTTTAATAAAACGCATAACTTAAAGAGAGAACGAAAACGAATTAAAGAGAGAACGAAAACGAAAAAAAAAAAATAATTTTGTATTGGCTTAAAAATCTTGATTAAAAATTGGTTAAATATCCATTTCCACCCCAATAAACAATCATAACAAAAAAAAAACAATCAACAACTAAATACACACTCGGTTATTTCCTCGCATTTCTCTTCTCTTCTCCCCCCAGACCACTCTTGTTCCACCCATTAGAGTATCCAACATAAAAGTACTTGTCCCACTGACCATTAAGTACCGTTTGTTTAGTCTGTCTGTTTTGTTTCTCTTGTTTGGATTTTTGTCGATTGTTCGTATTTTGACGAACCACAACAGACAAGGGAGTAGATGTGACAACCACCAGCCAGTCAGCCAGTCATCGAAATGAAACACCATAAAACAACAGCCTAAGCAGCCTGCCAAACAACGCATGCTCAAAATAAATACACGTCGAATTCTTTATTTACAATCTCGACGTGAATTGAATTCTTAATATTTTGTTGAAAGAAAAAAAAAACTATTAGGGTTTTTATGGAATATTTAGAACAATCATATAAAAAATATGATGACTATTTAGCGCTACTGGTGTTGAAATTAATTTCTACACAAAAATGTTTAGGGGCTTGGATTTAATTAAAAAAAAAATTTTATGGAAAATCTTTTCCGGACTCTTACTACAGATATTTTTATTATATTTTTTAACATAGATATAATTGAGTGGGCATTTCAAGAATATTTTGTAATCAGGACTGAAGTCGGTAAACCTTGTATGCACATATGTATATATGTAAACAAAGATCAGCTGACTATCATTCAAAACATTTAGCAACTTATACAAATGATAAGCATATATTAAATATGTTGTTTATATTGTCATTTTTATTAATTATAGGTCAAACAACTGACGTTTGTTCGTAAAATGCATATATAGATATAAGAATAGGGCAGACTTTCGGATCCCCTTATAAATCACGTTGTTAAGCTATGTCTGGTATAAACGCAGTCTATTGAAATGTGGAATATATTTTTCCATTTTTATTTATTTATTAAAAAAAAATTTATTTTTGATAAAACAAGTAAAAATCTGTAACTTTGAATACCCTCCAACATTTGGAACGAATTTGCCAAGTTTTCAAAAAAAAAAAAAAAATAAATAAATAAATAAAATCCTGTTAAAATCTTAAAAATACCAAATGTAGCCGTAATATTATGGTCTAAACGACGACGTGGACCTGCATAAGTAACTTTTGTCATAAGCCATTTCAGTATTCAAATGCGAAACTTGAAAAAAAAAAATCGGTGATTACTGTAGCTAAAATCATAAAAATACCGAATGTCGGAAGGTACCGATATATGGATCTGCATAGACAATTTTCTGTCGTAGGTATCCATTATGAACTTCAAATACCAAGTTTTAAACAATTCCGGCGAATAATGTTGCTGAGATCATCAGAATACCGAATATCGTGAGGTGCCGTTATATGGGGGCTATATGAAGACATGGACCTGCACAGACAATTTTCTGTCATAGACTGTATTATCCATTACGAACTTCAAATATCAAATTTGAAGCATTTCCGGTAAATAATGTCGCTAAAATCATCAAAATACCGAATATCGGGAGGTGCCATTATATGGGAGCTATACGATGGCGTGGACGTGCACGGACAATTTTCTTTCATAGGCTGTATTATCCATTACGAACTTCAAATACCAAAATTTGAAACAATTCCGGCGAATAATGTAGCTAGAATCATCAAAATACTGAAAATAGGGTGGCACTATTATATGAGGGCTATACAAAGACGTGGACCTACCCATTTTCAGTACCAAAAGTCCTGCAGAAATAATATACATTTGAGTAAAATTTTATAAACCTACTTCATTTCGTTCGGAAGTTAGAGTGATTTCAACAGACGGACGGACATCGCTAAATCGACATAGAATTTTATGCTGATCAAGAATATATATACTTAGTGGAATCTAAAATGTATATTTCGAGGTGTTACAAACGGAATGACAAACTTAATATATCCTCCATACCATAGCAGAAGAATACAGGTAGATGCATCAACGCTTGGGAGCATTGATATGTCAAAAAATTTAAATGTTTTTTTTTTAATATAAGTAGATTTTTATATGTTTTCTTATACGAAGTCATTCGGAGGTTAGTATAATTCGTGTTTTTCAAAATTTTTTATAAATTTAAATCATTTTTCATTCAATATTTTTAATTTCAAAATTGATTTGACAGTTCATTGTCCCAGCAGCTGTGTCGATGCTATGGTGGTGGAGGGTATGAAAACACATACAGCGAAATAAATGAATAAGTCTTTAAAGCTTCCGGGCCACACATCAAATTGCTGAGACGAAATTTGAATTGACCAAAAACATGAGACGTTCGATTTATAATCTTTCACATATCCGATTCCTATGAATATGAAGGGCAAAATAACTCTATCCGTTTGAATAAAAAACAAGTAAAAAACATTAAGTTCGGCCGGGCCAAACTTTTAATACCCTCCACCTTAGGGTAAAGGAAACATTAGAAGAAATGTGGCAAAGCCATTAAAATGCCGAATATCGGGAGGTACCGTTATATGTGGGCTCTACCAAATCGTGGACCTACACATGCAAGGTTCCGCCAACGGAGCTAGAACCCATTATGACCTACAAATACCAATTTTCAGACAAATACGTGAAAAAAAGGGGCAAAAATCATCAAATTACCGAATATCGGGAGGTACCGTTATATGGGGGCTATACTAAAACGTGGACCTATAATTACAATGACTCGCCACACGAACTGGGACCCATTATGATCTACAACTACCAAATTTTCAGTGAAATTCGTGAAAAAATCAGTCAAAAATCATCAAAATACCGAATATTGGGAGGTACCGTTATATGGGGACTATACCAAAACGTGGACCTATACATACAATGTTTCGCCACACGAACTAGGACCCATTATGACTCACAAATACCAATTTTTACACAAATCAGTGAAAAAATTTTGCAAAAAACCATCAAAATACCGAATATCGGGAGGTACCGTTATATGGGGGCTATACCAAATCATGGACCCATACATGCAATGTTTCGCCACCGGAGCTGGAACTCATTATGACCAACAAATACCAATTTTTAGACAAATCCGTTAAAAACTGTGGCAAAAATAATCAAAATATCGAATATCGGGAGGTACCATTATATGAAGGCTATACCAAAACGTGGACCTATACATGCTATGTTTTGCCACACATACAGGGACCCGTTATGACCTACAAATACCAATTTTCAGACAAATCCGTTAAATAATGTGGCATAAATCATCAAAATACCGAATATCGGGAGGTACCGTTATATGGGGACTATACCAGAACGTGGACCGATATATCTTATTTTCAATACCAACCATCCTAGACACAATACCAATTGCTCTGCTAAATTTTGGCGCTCTACGTCAAATAATGTGGGCTGTATCGTGATTTCAACAGACAGACAGACAGACGGACAGACAGACAGACAGACAGACAGACGGACAGACAGACAGACGGACATCGTTAAATCGACTTAGAATTTTATGCTGATTATGAATATATATACTTTATGGGGTCTACGACGAATATTTAAGGATGTTACAAACGGAATGACAAAGTTAATATACCCTCCTTTCCAAGGTGGAGGGTATAATGACAACTTCTGGTCCTCTTTTTAGGACTTTAGAATATTTTGAGAGAAGTGGAAAATAGTTTGAATTGTATATTTTTTCCATTTTTTTACTAAAACTGCTATTAGACAATAAGAGTTTTACATATGTGGTGTCAAATTTCGCATATGTAGAAGTTGCACACATCGTGTGATACATGTACGGCATTTTTGTTGTGAAATACATGAGTAATGTACATATGTACATTTTCGATCACAGTGAGCCCTATTTTCAGCGGAAAAATATATAATTTAATCAAAAGGAAATACATATGGATAATAAAAGTGACAGCACATCGTCTGATAGCGGCCTAAACAAAAGATTTCTCAATGAAAATGGCCATATGTGTAACACAACTGTACAAATGAATAAATGCTTAAGCTACCAGGCCACACCTCAAATTGGTTTGACAAAATTTGATTTAGACATATATATGAGGTTTTTAAGTTAGAAACTTTTACATATCACCATGGCAGAACTAAGAAGGCAAAGTCAAGCAATCATATGTTTACATTTTTTAAAATTATTCATTTGACAACATCTCATTGTCAAAATGTATATTCATAAATCCATTGTACATACACAAATCGTAGATGGGAACCTGATTTCCACGCAGTGTAATTTGACAAGCAAAATTACAGAAAATTCAAAGATGGTAATGCTTATTTGAAATGACTTTACCTTCTTAATTTTGCCATGATGTCACCAGCGTGACCGTTGTGCCACTAAAGTATCAATTTTGCCACTTTTTTTGGGCTTTGATACCTTTGTGCCACTTTTTTATTTTGATCCTAAATGAGCCACTTTTTTGAATTTTTGTGCCACTTTTTTATACATTGTGCCACCTTTTTTATACCCTCCACCATAGTAGGAAGGGTATATTAAGTTTGTCATTCCGTTTGTAACACCTCGAAATATACATTTTACACCCCACAAAGTATATATTCTTGCTCTGCATAAAATTCTTCGTCGATTTATCAATGTCTGTCCGTCTGTGGAAATCACTCTAGCTTCCGAACGAAATGAAGTAAGTTGAAGTAAGTGCTGGTCTTCATCTTCGTATAGCCCCCATATAAAGGTGCCCCCGATATTCGGCATTTGGATGATTTTAGCAACATTTTTTATCGGAATTATTTCAAACTTGGTATTTGAAGTTCGATAGATACTAAAGCATATGACAGGAGATTGTCTGTGTAGGTTTACTTCTTCTTATAGCCCCTATATATCGGTACCCCGATATTCGGTATTTTGATGATTTTTGCGACATTATTTACGGGAATTATTTCGAATTCTGTATTTGAACTTCGTAATGGATACTACAGCCTATGCCGGAAAATTGTCTGTGCAGGTCCACGTTTTATAACCCCAATGCACCTCCCTATATTCGCTATTTTATTTATTTTAGCTACATTATAAACAGATTTTTTTCGCATTTAAATATTATAATAGTTTATGACAAAATTTGCCTATGCAGGTCCACGTCATCGTATAGACCCTAATATACGGCTACATTCAGTATTTTTAAGATTTTGACAGAATTTTTACCCGATTTTATTTTTTTTTTTTTTTTTGTGAAAATTGCCAAATTTTTACCACGTGGTGGAGGGCATTCAAAGTTCGGCCCGGCCGAACTTACAACTTTTTTACTTGTTTTAAATAAAATGTGAAATAAATTGTGTCACTTTCTGTGCCACCATTTAAAGTGATATGTGCCACTTTTTTTAAGAAATGATACTTTTTGTGATACTTTTTGAAAATTTCCAGCGGTCACACTGGATGTCACCAAAGAAAATGAAAAAAAAAAACATGTGCAAATGTATGATAGCAAGAATTGAGTCCTGTCATACATCAGAAAATATAAATGGATAATAAAAGTTATAGCACATATGTAAAACACTCAGCGTCTGATAGCAGCTTAAACAACAGATTTTTCCATGGCAGAAGAATACAGGTAGATGCATCAACGATTGGGAGCATTGATATGTCAAAAAATTTTAAATGTTTTTTTTCAAATATAAGTAGATTTTTATATGTTTTCTTATACTACATCACGTTTTTCAATAATTTTTACAAATTTAAATAATTTTTCATTCAACATTTTCAATTTCAAAATGGGTTTGACAGTTCATTGTCCCAGCAGCTGTGTCGACGCTAAAGCTTCCAGGCCACACCTTAAATTGGTGTAAAAAACTTAATTTTGCCGTAAACTCGACGTAAACGATTTATAACCATTTACATGGCCGATTCCAACAATATTTTCACACATTTAATATAAAAATGACATCCTTCTCCCTTGAAAAATAATTTGAACTTTTATTCACCTTTTCAGGATTTAATGATATTTTAAGGATCAAAATCGTTGACTAGGTTATAATTGGACGAATTCAGCTTTATTAAGAATTGGAAAATAGTCGAATTTGTTCAATTTTCTCTATTCATATACTGAAGAATTGAATATGAAAGACAACTGTAGAGATGAACAAATGCTTAAGCTACCAGGCCACACCTCAAATTGGTTTGACAATATTTGATTTGGATAAATATACGATATTTTCAAGTTCGAAACTTTACCGTATCACATTCCTACAATATTTTCACACATTTAAAATCTAAAAAAAACTTCCCAACATTTTTTTCTCTTTTTAGGATTTTATGATCTTTTGAAGATCAAAAAACTTAAAATTCCTCCCCACCACTTATGAAGGGGAGTATGACATGAAATCGAAAAATCCAAGTGTTTTATTTTATTTTCCTGGACAGATGATTACCTTGTCTATACTCAGTGGATGGACAATAAACATTATAATAATTGTTATGACTTTGTTGTGTATTTTTCTTTTTTCGAAGAATTTCTAAGGATAATAAGGGTGCCGAGAAAAAGTTCCCAGGCTCAAAAGTTTCCCTTTTGCTTTCGCTTGAAATGAAATGCCAATACACATTCATTGTTGTTGTGGGGTGTTTGGGAGGGTAGGAAAAATTCCCATAGTTTCGAAGCAAATGATCGCGTCGTTTGTAAATAGGGGCGTCTTATGGCCTCTCTACTTCCACCTCGTTCTCATTCTTGTCCATACCATTTAATTGTCCTTGTATTTAGAGAAACTTCCTTAAGTTCCTTCCGCACAAGCAAATGTGTGCATTGTTGTTGTCGTTCATCGGGAATATCTTGTGTGGTGATGTGGCGGTGCTTTTTGAGTTTTGTGGTGGTTGTTTTTGTTATCCTTACTGTTGCTCTTACTTATATTTTGTTGTTGTTTTCCGGAATGGTGGTGGTGGTGGCAAGGTACGTACATATGCTACCTTGACTTCCCCCTTTTGCACGTGGATTTACTTACCTTAATCAACATTCAAATATTGCATTTTATGGAACATGACAGTCAGGACAACGAGCATACCTTTACAGCCAACCATAAGGTGATGGTTGGGTTGGGGTGGCGATCGTGAGAAAAACTTTTTCTCACAACCTTTTTTTTTGCTTCCTTCGAAGGTACAGCGGAATTTTGTTGTTATTTGGAAATAGGAAATAATTTGAAAACTGTACCTCCTTTGCCATGAGACGTCCTCATTGGGCATTGTCCTTGCATTGTAATTCAAAAACGTGTGGTAAATGTTTGCATTCATAGGGGTGGAGTAAGTGGTCTTGTAAGCTTATAAGGTTAATATTGAGTGGGTTTTTTTTTGTGATGTCATGTCAGGAGGTTCGGTATAGTGTGTGGGAATTTATGAACAGATGTTTCAGTGGCTAATACAACAAAGGTGTTTTAATTAATTCCGATTTGTTCGAACATCTAAATGGAGTTAAATATGCTTACATTTAATGAGGATGGATTTTGGTTTCAATTTTGACATTAAAATGTTATGATGATTATGATTTGGAAAAAACTAAAGGGGCTATCAGACGATAAGGTTTTTATTATATTTTCCATATGTAGACGTTACACACATCGTGTGATACATGGACGACATTTATGTTGTGAAATACATGAGTAAATTACATGTGTACTTTTTCGATCACAGCGAGCCCTATTTTCATCGGAAATTAAAGTTAAATCAAAAATGTTATTTATTTGTTACGTAAAAATATATGAAAAAAAATTTGCTGTCAAAAGGCATCCATAATGTATTATAATTTTTTACAAAATATTGTATTCGAAATATAACCCATGGTAGAATCAAGAAGGTAAAGTTATGCAATCATATGTTTACCATTTTTTCAAAAAAATATTCTTTTGACAACAACTCATTGTCAAAATTTGTATTTATAAATTCATTATACATACACAAATCAGAGATGGGAACCTGTTTTTATGTAGTGAAATGTGACAAGGTAAATTACAGAAAATTCAGAGATGGGTAGGCTTATTTTTAATGACTTTACCTTCATAATTTTACCAATCTGAGGTCTGTCCCAGACAGTTTTTACTACGATAACCCATTTTCCCTTTATGATTTCGAAAAAAATGGTTAAACTAGTAGATTCTTGCAGGTACTGGAACAGATCAATAATCATGATATAACCAAAGGAAATAAAAAAGACATATGTAAGTGTGTGATAGCAGGAATTATGAGTCATATGTAAAATGGCAATTTGGCCATACACACGAAAATACATATGGATAATAAAATTTACAGAACACCGGTAAAGGAGAATTCTGTTCTGTGTTTATAACTAATGCTTTAACTCTATAATAACTATAAATGTATGTACGATAAAATCAGAACACATGTTGGTAAGCATATAAAACGAAAATTGATGTGTGGCTGGATGACTTCAAACATTTAAAACACTTGCAAAGGCATCTGTCAATTACGAAAAACTTCGTTAAAAATGCAGTTGTCATTTTCAATTATACCACAGATATCCTAAAATATGACGGCTAATTTACATCGACACTTAAATTAAGTTTTACAAAGGTACGTCATTTATTTGAACCATAAATGGTGGAGTTGGCTTACTAAACGAGACGATTTATTAAAACATGTTGGGTATAAATAAGACTCAAGTATTTGTTAATTAAGGTGTGGTCATGGTGCAATAAGGAGGTAGAACAGCTTCGTAAAACTACAGAAGTACAGCACTGAGGCTATGCCCGCTTCCTGTCAAATATGCATGCAACAAGATGTTTCCATTTATTCAATATTTTCCCCATTTTTAAAATCGGTTTACAGCGGAAAAATGAATGAAATGCTTGGATTTTCTTAAAAAATATGATCTAAACAGTTCTATATTTTAATTCCATGGCAAAACTGGCAAATATATTTAATGCGCGTCTCGCAATTTACGCGTCTTCCGATCATTGATTTTGAAAATATTTTTATTTTTCAAAACAAAATTGGCAGAAGTCGGGCACAATTAGAAAAAAATTTAATTAGCTGGTAGATCTACCTTACCTTTTTATTGTACAATGGATGTGGGTACATAAGCAGCTTGAAGTCTTCACATGGCATATTTTGTGACATATCATAAAGGGATGCCAGATCCGCACACGATTTCTCATTAACATGCCTAGCCATGATTTCAAGCTGCCTGTGTACCCACAACTTTACAGTTAAATGTTATGCCATGTTTACGTTAGAACTTTTTGTAGGGTTAACCAACTTTGAGAGGATTTATTTGAAGTAAAAGTAATGGATATGACAATTTAAATCCAAAACCAGTGGGTTAACCCTCATATACATAAACGTACTGTTAGTTTAAAATTTAACATCTACCAAATGGATTAAGCTGTTGACCACACATCAAGTTACATGAATTGCGTCAAAACTGCTTTTCAGCAAAATATATACTTCAAATACCATAGACTTTATATTTAAAAAAAGGTTCTTCAAAGGTATACAGTACTTCAAATTGTCCTCCACGATACATATACAAAAAAAGCTCATGTTAAAGCTGGGAGATTTTTTTTTTCAAAAAACTTCCTTATTTATGTCCTTAATATTAGAACAATACAGGTAATCGCATCAACACATCTGCTGGGACAATGAACTATCAAAGCAATTTTGGAATTGAAAATTTTTAATAAAAATTTATTGACATTTGTAAATATTTTTGACAAATGCATATCATAACAACATCCGCTTGGCGTGGTACAAGAAAACATATAAAAATCTACGCACAATTTTAGAAAAAAAAAAACATTTAAAAATTTTTGATATATCAATGTTGCCAAGCGTTAATGCATCTACCTGTATTCTTCTACCACGATTCTTAATATAAACCATGGTACAATTACGAAGGTAATATTATGTTATCACACTATTAAATTATTTCCTTTATGTCCCTTAATTGTCAAATTTATATTTTGTAGTTCTTCCTTAAATATGCACGTACGCTGGCAAGAGTTTTTCATTAATTTCACATCAAATATTTTGTTATTTTCACGCCTTTTAGACGGCATAAAAGTCAAGTAAGAATATGCTGAGACAGAAATGTAAAATTTTAGTCTAATACGTCATGTAAGACTTATTTATGAAATTGTTGAATAAAACCAAAACAAAGGAAAAGTATGAAGACAATATCACGACTTGTTTGCTACAATACAGATTCTCATCTCTCATTTTTAGTCGAATTGGAATTAAATGTAGGCTTTCGTTTTAGTGCAGAATACTATAGCAGATGTTGTCAAGATTTTGGCAAAATTTTTCAGCTGGTACTTCTGCGAATATGACCCTTAAAGGCGGACCTAAAGTAAAACATCATTTGAGGCCTACACAAAAACAAACATCCCCGAAAACGTTTCCTAAAGATAAAGGGTTTGAAATTTAATTTAATTCCAAGAGCAGATAAATAAATTTTGTATTCCTGAGATATGGAATGTAAAACGGTTTTTACGTGCCAAGGAACGCCGAAAATTAAAGAACATTTATTATTTTTGTAAAATCTGCCACTTGTCATACGAAAATATTTTAGATATGAAAATAGATATTATTTAAAAAATGACAAGGTCGAGTTTGTCAGAAAAAAGGGTTGCCATATTGAATTTAACAAATGAGTTTACCTTTATTGTGTTGCCATGATTTAAATCATGATTAAAATATTTGTAAAATATCCATTAAAAAAACAATACGGTCTTTCAATTTCATGATTTTAATCCTTAAACTTTTATACAAATGGAAAAGATTTCCCTTAATATTCCAAATAAAACCCCCAAAAAAGTTCACACGATAATATCCCGTAGTATATTTTTAATAAAAATTAATATTTTCCATTTGTGTCATGTCGCTTGGCATTTGTTGATGACACATCAATTAGAATTTTTTCCCAAAATAAATTCCTATGATCACATATTTCACCTCTCACGCTTAACATGGCTTCAAGTTACTATTGAGGAGTTCTTCCACCACACATATTATGCACTCAGCCACAAAGAACAAACCAATAAGGATATTCTGTTTTGCGTTTTCACACCCATGGACATTAAAAACAGATGAATCGTATTATTTAAAAATAAAACAAATGTCTCCCCTCCAACAACAAAAATACATTCACATTAAAATGAATACAAAGAAAATAAACACATTTTATTGTAAAAAAGTCATTACAATCGAAAAAATGAGTTTCTTGGGGGCTTTGGCCACATAATTTGATTGGTGGCCATATAACTTCATGTCTTGCAATATTTGCGAGAATACCAAATAATAAGGCCTTGTTTACATATAAGAAATGCATCGAGGTAAAATGTTGCTCTGTTATGATAACCTTTTGTAAAATACACGAAAAAATGGGTCAATGATAACGTTGATATCGTTATGGATCAATAAACCTTATGTTTGGAGTTTGCCATATAAAATGTCATTAAAAAAACAAATGTCTCCCCTCCAACAACAAATATACATGTAAATTAAAATAAATACAAGAAAATAAACCTTTTTTATTGTAAATAAGCCATTCCAATCGAAAAAATTAGTTTCTTGGGGGGCTTTGGCCACATAATTTGATTGGTGGGCATATAGCTTTATGTTGTGCAATCTGTGAGAAAATGCCAAATAAGACCTTGTTTACATATAGGTAGTTTACCCAGGTATAGTGTTGCTCTATTATGATGACATTATGTAAAATACAGGAAAAAATGGGTCAATGATAACGCTGGTATCGTCATGGAATGTTTTGAGTTTGCCATATAAAATGTTACTAAAATAAAACAAATTTCTCCCCTCCAGTAACAAATATACATGCTTATTAAAATAAATACAAGAAAATAAACATTTTTATTGTAAATAAGCCATTCCAATCGAAAAAAATGAGTTTTTTGGGGGCTTTGGCCACATAATTTGATTGGTGGCCATATAACTTCATTTTTTGCCATCTGTGAGAAAATGTCAAATAAGACCTTGTTTACATATAGGTAGTTTTTCTAGGTAAAGTGTTGCTCTATTATGATGATATTATGTGAAATACTTGGAAATATGGATGAAAGATAGCGTTCAGATCATGGTAGAAGAATATAGGTAGACGCATCGCCACAGCTGCTGGGACAACTGTCAAACCAATTTTAGAATTGAAAATGTTGAATGAAAAATTATTTAAATTTGTAAAAATTGTTGAAAAACGCGAATTATAATAACCTCCGAATGACGTCGTAGAAGAAAACATATAAAAATCTACTTATATTTGAAAAAAAAAAAAAAAAACATTTAAATTTTTTTGACATAACAGTGCTCCCAAGTGTCGATAAATCTACTTGTATTTTTCTGCCATGGTTTAGATCAATTATCCCGTTAACGACCTCCACTGTAAACGTAGCCAAAGCGTTAGTATTAGAATTTCCTGTCTGAAGTTTCCTATTAAACACGTGACAGGTATAAAACGATACATAAGGAGTTAACAAAGAGTGTGCTATGATTAAGATTTAGATAGGATCCTTTTTCAATTGGCTAACCTTTTCTTTTCCCCCGAGCAAGCGTTAATGATTTTAAAATCCGTTGATGTAACACACACCTGAATTTGGTTTTGAATATCGATGGGCTCATCTGACCCTTTAATAATCTTTTTATCCTTTCTCTCTCTAATCCTTTCAACCACACAACATTACACAAAACAAACCATAACGGTTGTATAAAACAACAAAAAAGAGATGAGAAAGGGGGGAATATCACAAAGCAGAACATCATTAAGAATCTCCTTGCGTCTTCCTCAAAGGGTTTCCTTTAGAATTCTTTACAAAAGTCATAATTACAGCATGGGTATTACTATTATCACACAAAATGGGAGAAGAAGAGAGAGTAAAAAGCAGCTGCAACGAGAGATGATACGTGCCATGGAAACACAAGAAGAAAAAAACATTGAGGGATCCATTCATTTACACAACATTTGGCACATGCCAGATGATGTCAAGGCAGAGATGTTACATTCACAGAGAGAGAGAGAGGGAGGGAGAGTAATGTGGAGTTGTTGTTATTACATCTTTGGCTCTCTATGTACATTTTTGCAGCCGCCCGTCCTTTTAATTTTGTGAGCAATGCAAAATGTCCGTTACAAATTTTTAAAGTAAATTTGTTGTTGTCATTGCTTTTTTTGTTGTTTTATCTTCAAACGAGAAGGTCTTAAGAAAAAGTAATTGACTGCACACCTTGGCCTTCTTCTTTTGTAGGTTCTATGATTTTAATCTTCTTTTGCAATTGTTTTTCTTGTTGTTGTTGTTGTTTTTGCTATCTTGAATAGATTTTGATATCAGAAGTGTGCCAAAAACTGCTTTTGTCATCAGAGTCATGATGGACGCTTTGTTTACCTTTTGGTCTGCTGATTTAACTGAAAGATGTGTCCAAAATGAAAATGAATGAATGTTGGCTTCTGTAACGGTCGTTTTGTGAGAGATATCTTGGCATTGTGGTGGCATTTTTGACATATCGTCAGAGGAAGAGAAAAAATGACTTTTTAAGAATGGAAACATTATTACATCAAATGAATCTTCATCCAGGCTTCTAAAGCCTTACTTAGACCGATAAAGTTTCCGTAAAACAATTAATGTTTTTCCTTTTTCCGTAAAACGCGTAAATAAAAATGTAAACATGTTATAAGTGGTATTGAAGCGCATAAAAAGTATCATGGTAGAAGAATATAGGTAGGCGCATCGATACAGCTGCTGGGACAATGAACTGTCAAACCAATTTTGGAATTGAAAATGTTGAGTGGAAATTTATTTAAATTTGCAACAATTGTTGAAAAACTATTATAATAATTTCCGAATGACGTCTTATAAGAAAACATATAAAAATCTACTTATATTTGAAAATACATTTAAAAATTTTTGACATATCGATGTTCCGAAGCGTTGATGCATCTGCATGTATTCTTCTACCATGAATACAGGCTTGGAAACATGATATAAACATGTTTATAATTTTTCTAATACGACACCAATCGGAGGTTATAATAAAATGCGTTTTAAGCTACTTTTATACATTTGAATATTTTTTCATTCAACATTTTCAATTTCGAGATTGGTTTGACAGTTCGTTGTCCCAGCAGTTGTTGCGATGCGACTACCATGTTTACACTGATCATTTTTTAATAAAACGCGTTATTCAGGCTGTCAATTTCTTTAATAATGGTCAAATAAATGACAATCACGGTAAAGAAGATAAATATACACACACAATTTTTTGGCTATAAAAGGAAATGTTTCTCAGACATCTAAATTAGGCGTTGTAGGATTATATCTAAGTTATTTGACGTATAATCAAAGGTCTAATCTAAATGACGAGTTTTACTAAAACTAAAGACTCTATCAGACGAAATGTTTTTACTTTTGTAATTTTAGATTTTCCACATGCAAAAGTAGATTTTTATAGGGTTTCTTATACGAAGCCAATTGGAAGTTATTATGATAGGCATTTTTCAAAAGATTTTACAAATTTCAATAACTTTTTATTAAAAATTTTCAATTCCAAAATTGTTTTGACAGTTCATTGTCTCAGCAGCTGTGTCGATGCAACTACCTGTATTCTTCTATCATGGAACATACCATTTTTTGATCAGCGTGATATTGTCAAGATGGGAACCCGTTTTCTATCCATTTAAATTTTGACAATGTAAATTACAGAAAATGCAGAGATGGGTATTTTTATTCGAAATCACATTACCCTCTTAATTTTACCATGGATATGACATGACCTTGTTAATTTTGCCATGGTTTACAGTTTACCGGATTTAGTAAAGCCAGTGGATTAAAAGTGCCAATTCTAATTTAAAATGTCAAATGTCAAAAAATCCAGCCATGTAAACATAGTATTATACTTCTAAATTTCCATTGACTTTATTAAATTTTCTTTATGTCCTTTAACAAAAAAAATATTCCCACACAATATTTTTTCGAACATATGGTCAAGCATTTAACTTTTGAATCCTCCTGAAAAAAACAGTAGTCACATCACCCCTAAAATGTGCATGTCAATATGCCTTTCGAAATGCACGATATTCAGATTAATTGCTGTTTTTTATGGACATGTAAAAACTGGCATGTACGTGATGATGCAGAGGGTTGCTTATCGATTGGGATGATAAAAAATTTGAGTCGTAATTATTTTGCGTAGATAAACAAGGTTTACATCGAGGATGTTTTTAAATTGTTTGTTCCGTTTGTAACACCTCGAAATATACATTTTAGACTCCACAATGGATATATATTCCTGATCAGCATAAAATTCTATCTCCGTGTCCGTCCGTCTGTGGTAATCACTTTAGTTTCCGAACGAAATGAAGTAGCTTGATAAAATTTTACTCAAATGTAATTTATGTCTGCAGGACTTTTGTTATTTAAAATGGGCCATGTAGGTTGACATTTTGGTATAGCCCCCCATATAATGGTATCTCCCTATTTTCGGTATTTTGATAATTTTAGCGACATTATTCACCGGAAATGTTTTAAATTTTGTATTTGAAGTTCGCAATGAATACTACAGCCTATGACAGAAAATTGTCTGTGCAGATCCACGTTTTGGTATAGCCCCCCATATAATGGTACCTACCTATTTTCGGTATTTTGATAATTTTAGCGACATTATTCACCGGAAATGTTTCAAATTTGGTATTTGAAGGTCACAATGGATACTACAGCCTACGACAGAAAATTGTCTGCGCAGGTCCACTTCTTCGCATAGCCCCCATATAACCGTACCTCACGATTTTCGATATTTTGATGATGTTAGCGAATTAATTCACCAGAATTGTTTCAAATTTGGTATTTGAAGTTCGTAATGGATACTACAACCTATGATAGAAAATTGTCCGTGCAGGTCCACGTTTTGGTATAGCCCCCGTATAATGGTACCTCCCTATTTTAGGTATTTTGATGATTTTAGCGACATTATTCATCGATTTTTTCAAATTTCGCATTTGAATATCGTAATGCCTTATGATGACGATTTTAGCGAAATTATTCATCAATCTTTCTATTTATTTTCCTTTTCTTCTACTTGCATGACTTCTTAAATGAGCGTGACTGTGGGGCTGTGCCAGATAAGTTTTATGGCCATGGACATATTCATCATTTTATGATAAATGTTATAGGATTTTTTCCTATTTTAATATGAGAAAATGGGGGAGCCATTTGTTTTATTTTCAAACAATATGAAGCATTTAGTATATTCTTTACCCATGGGAGAAAAAAATATCCTTATTTGGTTTGTTATTTGTGGGTGAGTTGATGGCAATGAGGGGGGACAAAGGACGCCTGCAGAAGGCTGTGTTGAAGCCATGCCAAGCGTGAGAGGTGAAAAAGGTGATCATGAGAATTTTTTTTGGGAAAAATATTCTAATTGAAATGTCATCAAAGAATACTAAATGAAATGAAGGCAGCCACCCAGTGGAAAATATTAATTTGTATTAAAAATAAAATCTAGAAAAAAATCGTGGGAAACTTTTTTTCTTGGGGTGGAGGGTGTTGGAATTTAATTATTAATATTGCGAGAATTTAAATGGGAACGGAGAGTAGGTGGGCATTGCTTGGTAGTTATAAAGCTTTTTACCCGAAATAGAAATCCCAAGGATTTGTCGTAATTTAACGTGATTTTTGTGGAAATTTTGATCCTTTGTGGGTGAGGTACCAGACCGATATATCCCTTCATCACAGCAGATCTTGTGTTAGTAGAAATAATGGGATGTGTGAAATATGAAGAGAATCGGATGCTTATTTCGGATTTTATAATCGTTTTGGTTATTCAAAACTTTGATCCTTTATGCGGGAGGCACCAGAAGAATTGGTCCGATCTCTACCGTCTTTACAACAGATCTTGTGTTGATAGAAATATTGAGATGTGCCAAGTTTGAATGCAATCGAATGTTAATTTCGTGTTTTATGAGCTTCGTGGATATTCAAAATTTTGACCCTTTGTGGAGGAGGTACTCGAAGGAGTGGACCAATACATTCCATCATCACAGCAGATCTTGTGTTAGTAAAAATAATAGGATGTGTGAAATATGAAGAGAAACGGATGCTTATTTCGGATTTTACAATCGTTTTGGTTAATCAAACAAAGGTTTGACCCTTTGTGGGATAGGTACCAGAACAAATTATCCGATCTCTAGCATCTTTATGACAGATCTTGTGTTGATGGAAATATTGAGATGTGCCAAGTCTGAATGTGATCGGCCAGTAATTTCGCGTTTTATGAGCTTCATGGATATTCAAAATTTTGACCCTTTGTGGGCGAGGTACCAGAAGGAGTGGTCCGATATATCCCATCTTCACAGCAGATCTTGGTTTAGTAGAAATAATGGGATGTGGGTAATTGGAAGAGAAACGGATGCTTATTTCGGATTTTAAAATCGTTTTGGTTATTCAAAACTTTGACCCTTTGTGGGGGAGGTACCAGAAGAAATGGCCATATCTCCACCATCTTTACAACCGATCTTGTGTTGAATGAAATATCGAGATGTGCCAAGTCTGAATGAAATTGGCTAGAAATTTTGTGATTTATGACCCTCATGGATATTCAAAATGTTGAGCCTTTGTGGGGTAGGTACCGGAAGGAGTGGTCCAAAATATCCCATCTTCACAGCAGATCTTGTGTTATTGGAAATAATGGGATATATGCAATATGAAGAGAACGGAAAGCTTTTATCGGATTTTATAATAGCTTTTGTGGGGGAGGTACCAGAGGCAGTGGTCCGATCTCTGCCATCTTTACAACAGATCTTGCGTTGATGGAAATATTGAGATGCACCAAGTCTGAATGAAATCGGCCCGTAATTTTGTGATTTATGACCCTCGTGGATATTTGCTTGATGGAGTGGACCAACATTGTCCATCTTCCCATCTGACCTAGCACTGATATAAATATTAGGATTTGCAAAGTTGGAGCAAAATCGGATCATCCTTTCTCTTTCTGTGCAGTAAAATATCTTCTTTGAAAAGTTCGATCATTTGTGGGGGAGGTATCAGAAATTTAAGTCTCGATCTAAGTTTCATAATAATATTACGATGCATCAAATTTGGACAAAATCGGACACTGCATTCGAGATTTATCGTGCGCACCAGCCAGACAGATGGACATCGCCTCCAAATGTCCTGAAACGGATTTGGTCCAAAAAGACCTAGAATCTAAAACCGTTATTTTGATGAGATACGCTAAATTATATACCCTCTGTAGTCATATGTCTGAGGCTATAATAAAAAGTACTAGAATTTTCAGGTGTCACAAAATACTTTACACAAATCACATTTTCCATACATTTTTTCCAGAAAATCGTCGAAGCTAAAGTTTTGTATAGCTCCCTTTTATATTTTTACAAGAATTTTTATCGTAAATTGTCGTTGTATCGATAAAAATAGGGTACAGATCAAAGCGGCAGCCAAGGAAGTAAAATTGTTGAAAATATGCAGAGGATGGTTTCTGTTACCGAAAATATAATTCCCAAACATTTATCGTCACTTGATATAATTCCTCATGGGGTAAACTTCACATATATGACCGCTAGATAGTCATTCAACTGTGTCTCTGATCGGGTAATAACAAGCAAGTGTGACCCTGATATTAGTAATCTCTTCTTTTGCGATTTTGTTTTGATATTCTTTACTAGTCTTGCTTTGAATATCGGTAAATGTCTCCTTTTTTTATTCTTCTCTTTATAGTACACTCATAGGTCAACGATTTTTCTCCTTTTCTTCTAAAAAATACACAAATTTATTCAAGTTTATCATTCAACTGTGTCTCTAGTCGGGTAATAACAAGCAAGTGTGACCCTGATATTAATAATATCTTGTTTTGCGATTATCTTTCGATATTCTTTACTAGTCTTCCTTTGAGTACCGGTAAATGTCTCCTTTTTCATTCTTCTCTTTACAGTACACTCATAGGTCAACGATTTTCTCCTTTTCTACTAAAAAATACATACAAATTTATTTTAGTTTATTACAAACCACTCGCTAACAACCCTTTTTAACAGCTATTCCATAAAAGCAACGTTAGTCAAATTAATCTGCTGCCACACTTTTCTATTGCAGTCGTCAATGAGGAAATGAATGTCATTCCTAGAGGCTCGCTATCAAATTCGAGTCTAACGGTATCTCCCATTATGATATTTGCTGTTTTGATTTTTACAAGAGAGCCATTGTTACCCACTCTCTTTTCAGCCGTACGGCATTGGTTCTCTTAAGCAAAACGAAACGAAATACCAAAAACAATGTTGCCAACTTTCCCAAAGTGTAAAAGTGTACTTGCCAAACAAACGCCTTCCCATTAAAAACCACAAAATCTCTTTACAATACAAGGCAACTGCTTGAAGTTTTGAAATAGTAAAGTAAACTAAACATCTGCCTTGTAAGGCAGTTTTCTTTAAGGAAAATTTATTGATTTCGGACTCACGAGCACACATTAATTCTAATCTTTTTTTTTTCTTGTGATTGGTTGTAAAGTAATAAAATTGATATTTCCAGAGCCACTCACACATGCCATAAATATAGACGCGTGTTGCAAAAAATAAAAGAAAATCTCATGACCAGGTAAGAAAAACTTTCTTGGCATGCGCAACCATCTTCATCCTCATCAGCACAACCACCACCCTCTTTTTGGATGATCGCCCAAAAATGAAAATCAGCGGCTGAACTTTCCAAGGATCAACAAAAAAACAACCCTCAATTTATTAGCCACGGGCCAATGAACAACGAATAAACACAACCGAAGATGACCAGCCATAAACAGCTGCTGTCTTTCGAAAAAAAAAACTTTAAGAAGTAATCAAATGGCAAAAGATGATATGGAAAAAAGCCGGCTGTGCCAAATTTCTTAACCCACCAACATAAATACCCTCCCCTTGCCCTTGCCTACTCTCCATCATTTATTTATTTTGGAATTTTTCTCGCCACCAGTATGATAAATCTTTTAATTGTTATTCTTTATGGCCGATTTTGATCCGGCGACACTAATGAATTGGATCGTTCAGTTTCTTAGATTGGCATACGCTATCTTTGGAATAAAGGCAGCTGTAGTGATTTTTGAAAATGTCGTAAAGAAAAATTATTGATGCAAAAAAAATGTTTGCCGTATTTTGGGATGGGAGATTTTTCAATTTTAAAATAAAATAAAATTTTAAAATAATTTTAAATAACTTTAAATGCAAATATGTTAAATCTTCATGAAGGGGACTATTTCAATTTATTTATATTTTCAGGTTTTTACTGATTTCAAAATAAAAATATATTATTTGGCATGTTTACATTGGAGCTTTTTGTCGGGTTAATCTCTTTTATGAAGATTTATTGGCGCATATGCAATGGAATTGACAATTTAAATCCTCTCGGTTTACTAAATCGGAAAGAACAATTATCGATGATAAACATTTTTGCCGTCTTTTGGGAAGAGAGATTTTACATTTTTCAAAACAATTTAAATAACTTTAAATGCAAATATGTTAAATTTAATAAATTTGTTCATGTTTTCAGATTTTTACTGATTTTGAAAGTAATGTTAGGAGGTTGTTATGATATGATTTTTTTTAAATTTTTACAAATCTGAAAAAAATTTCCATTAAAAATTTTCAATTCTAAAATTGGTTTGGCAGTTCATTGTCCCAGCAGTATGCAATGGAATTGACAAACTAAATCCACTGGGTTTACTAAATCCAGTTAATTGTAAATGGGCTATTAAAACAATTTCACAGAGCTGAATAACTTCAGTTCTTAATTAATTCCAAGAAAATGTTGTCTTGTTTAATCTTTATCCTTACAGCTATCCATAATATTGCGAGAATATTGATTGGAAGCCGTTTTGAGACGAAATAAATCTAGAAACATACAAAAAAGTTGGTTTAAAATAAACCTTGATTTTTCATTCATTTTTCCGATTTTTTAATTTATTACCAAAATGTCAAAAAAAAAGTCTTTGTAGCAACTTTGTAAAACATTTCCTTCCTTGTTTTCATGGTGTCAATGGTTTAAAAATAGTTTCATAAAAATGTGAAAAGAAGTCCATATTTAAGCCTCTGTCTTAAGTTTTTCTTTGTCTAGACTAGCTAATTGCAATAAAATAATGTTTATACAGGATCAAGAATCTTTTTGGTTTTGTTTATACAAAGTCAAGTGTCTTCGAGATACTTAGAAAGTATTAGGTGTTAACTAGGGGATTATAGCAACAAATAAATATCCACATGGTTTTAATGCCAAAACAGAATCCGAAGATCAAGGGATTTGTAAGCAAAATGGATTAAAAAATACAAAATATGTTAAATTTTAAGAATTGTGTAATTTGAAAAATCTAATATTAATAATTATTGCTGTGTTTCGAAGCTTACAAGAATCTGATAATTTTATGTTAATTCTGCAAATAAATAAAATAGAAAAAGATAAATGAAAAGGAGCAGAATGATGGGACATAATAGGAGATGCACTCAATTGTTCCCCGTTCCGTGAAATAAAGGATTTGCATGCATTCGACGATTTTCTGCAGTAGAATTAGACAATACCCCAACATATTGTAAGTAAAGAGAATTAAATCATTTCTTAACTGACTGATGAACTATCAAGTTAACTACTTAACCAACTAACTATAAATGCTCATATAAATCTCTGATAACCTATTCGCACAATTCTTACAGGTATAGTTCGAAAATTATTTATTCAAACTGCTTTCCAGTGACGATAATCAAAAGTAAGTCCTTATTAAAAATAAAATGGAAAAACGTGTACGTATTATATTTCAGATATTTATTATTTAAAATACAACAGCAACGACAAGGACGTGAATACGATCCTTCAAAAAAACTTCAAGCTAAAAATTGCATACCTTCGATGATTTTGTGCAGTAGAATTACAAATACCCAAACTATTTGTAAGTATCGAAATTTATGTAAATTTTTAACTGACTGAATTACTATCTAGACAACTACTGAACCAACTAACTATACTCATAAAAATTTCTGATAACCTAAATCCAAATATAGGTTTTTTGAAAAAAAAAAAAAAAACGGCGGAGAAGCATCCGCAATTTCTTAATATTGTAAATATTGTCGTAATATTGTCTTCATACTTTTCCTAAGCGAACCCGAATTCAACCATTCCATAATTAAATTTTACACGACTTATCAGACTAATATTTTAGTTTGCTAATTTAATATATATCTTTCTTTGACTTTTATGCCCTCAAAAAGGCGTGAAAATTAAACAAAAATATTTGTTCGAAAATAAATTTAAATTTATTACCAGCGGTACGAACAGACTTAAGAAAGAACTACAAAATATACATTTGACAATGAAGGGACAAAAAATAGAAAAAATTGTAATCGTATGATAGCATGAGATTACCTTGGTAATTGTACCATTGTGGCAAAAACAAATAATATTGTGATCGAAAAAGTACTTTAATCATGAATTTGACAACTTAAATGTAGTCCATGTATCACACGATATGTGCATCGTCTACATATGGAAATATTCCCCCCATTAGTAAAGCATTAAATACCAATAAAACATGTTTATAACCCAAAAATAAATGCAATGGCAACTCCAAAGGTTCTCACACAATATGGCCCCTTTTTCTCTCTTCTTTTATGATGCCATACTCTTTCAATATAAAATTCATCTCTCTTCCATTTGACATTTTCTTTTTTTGTTGTACTAAATTAAACTAAAAAAATTATAATTGATTTAAATAATCACTACCGGGTTCATATTTTTTAGTTGGACAGATATTTAAATATCCCCCACTCGATGGCAGACATATGAAGTGGCATATAAATGATATGTCAGCTATGGGCGGTTTTACATGCACACATAAATATCATTTGATGTTAACTTTATTATGAGGGTTAATTTAAATTGAGAAAAAAACAAGTGTGATGATATTCCCCAAAAAAACGATGCAAAGGCATTTGACATTTTGTAGCCAAACGAGGAGGGAATCGGTTGTGTGGTATCAAAAATATAATTTTTTAATCAAATATAAAATATTGCCTGAAATCAAGATCCTTGAGTAAAAATGCAAGAGTAACAAAAATAAAGAGATAATCTCAGAAATTACTCCTTGCAAGATCTTGCTCATCATCTTGAAGATAAACCAAGAAAACAATTGAGTAAAGATAATCTCTTAACGGTAAAAGACACTCACTCATGACAGATAAGTAAGGAATATCTCATGAGCATACAAGAGCATTATCTTTAAGATATTCCATTGAGAGACTAACTGTGTGCGAGAGAGAGAGAGAGAGAAATTTTATTAAGGAAATTTGAGCTATCTTGAAAGGGCACAGGTAAATACAAAAACAAAACGAACGAACAACAACAAACAAAATTACCTTATGTTGAACGTGGGAAAAACTCTGTGTGTTGTGTCTGTTCAAAACCAAAAACTCCCCTATATGTAGTTCACACACACAAGAATGCATGCATGCAAACACACACAGTCATGTTTGTTCTTAGTCAAAGGACGATGGTGATGTTTGCCTTCGTCTGGTTGCGACTTAACGTGGCGTTTCAACAACTAAGGATCAGTATCCTTCAGGAGTTCACAACGAACGCATTACGCGGAATCTTCGGATTTTTTCGAAAATAAAAATCCTAAAAAAAACAAATTAGAAAAAAATACGAAGACTCTTAAAAATAATTTTTATTTTAACAAAAAAAATCTTGTGCAATTTATTTCAAAAAGAAACTTTCTCAACAAAAACCAAAGTCAAACCGAGTTGTGTTTTAACCAAAAAAAAATAAATAAAATAAATATAAACCCTATGGATTTATAAAAGTGCAACAGCTGATCGATCATCAACCCACCCTACCCACTTGGATTATTACCTCACATTGTGGATACATTTTATATTAAAATCATATAAATAAAATAAAAATTATAACAAAAATGGATTACAAAAACGATGTCCACTCCGATGATGACTTCGATAGTTACAGCGACAACTATCAGCAATCAAATTCCGGCCAGTCGCAAAATCAACAATTCAATACATCCCAGGGTCGTTTGGCCAATCCAGCTGGCCTGTCCAAAGCTGAATTGAGAAAGGTGAGGATTTTTTTAAAATTTGTATTTTTCAAAAAAAGAAATATTTTCAAAAAAAAAAAAAATAAATAAAAAATATTTTCCCAAAAATAAAATAAAAAAAAATATTTTGCAAAAAAATGAAATATGAAATATTTTGAAAAAAAAAAAAATAAATAAAATAAATAAAAAATATTTTCCAAAAAATAAAATAAATAAAAAACATAGGGATAAAGCCTGACCATTTTGCAACAAAAAAAAATATTTTCCAAAAAAAAAAATGAAATATTTTGAAAAAAAAATTAAAAAATATGAAATATTTTCCAAAAATAAAATTCCTTTGAAATACAAACAAGAATATCAAATTATTTCTTAAAAAAAAATCAAAAAAAAAATATTTCTAAAAAAAAATCTTGCTAAAATTTATAAATTTCATGTTTTAACAAAAAAATCCAAATTTTTCAAAAAAAGAAACAAAAATATTAAAAATGAAAAGGCATTTTAAAATTTTAATCCACGTTTACATTTTACGGGATTGAGTAAACCCAATGCATTGAAATTGCCAACTCTACTGTAATACGTCCTCATAAAGGAAGTTATCCCCAGAAAAATCCTCAATGTGAACATACTATTATCTCAAAATAAAAAATTCCCACTTTCGTACATTTTAGTAATTCTAATTATTAATATTTTTGTTTTTTCTACTCCCTTTTCAGACCAACAAACCCATAATGGAAAAACGTAGACGTGCCCGTATCAATCATTGCCTCAATGAATTAAAGTCCCTGATATTGGAAGCCATGAAAAAAGACGTAAGTATTTTTTAAACTATTCACAACCCAATATTCCCCCAAAAAAAACCTGTTCCCTATACAAAATCTGCACAAAAAAAGAATTCCGCTTAGAATTGCGAAAAACCTGCGTGGGAACATTTTCAAAATACTTTTCGTAATATAAAGAGCGCAAAATCACCGCCAACAACAACAGCAACAATAACGAAAGAGAATCTTTCCTGATAAACCAATGCCAATGTTTTTTTCTTTCCTTTGGTCCTCTTTCCATTTATCTTTAGCTCATGATCATGAAATGAATGAAATCTGTGGCAAGCCAATGATGGCTAAGTTTATTTATTTTGTTCCCACCTTCGCTGGCTGCTGGGCTGCCTTAACTCTTTTTCACAAATCCCCAACAAAGCCTTAGCCTTTAATTCTCATCGTCTGCGATTGTTGTTGTTGTTGGTGTTCTTGTTTCAAAATCGTGTCTTGATCATAAACTACAAGGTTTTTTTCTGTCTGTCTGTGTGTCTGTCTGTTGCCAAGAAAACAACATCTCAACTGCAAATCTGCAAAGATGCCTTGTTGTTGTGATTTTTTTTCTTTTTATTTCATTTTAACCATTGTTGTTGCTGTTTTTGCGATTTTTTGTTTTCTTTTTGCCTCTTCTACGGGACTTGCAATCAATTAGAAGCTCTGTGTTAAGCCCTGACTCCTGTAGCACCACATTATCAATACTCCTTTTGCTCTCCTTTTTCTTCTACGGCCCAGGCAGATCTGAAAATAAAAGTAAAAAAATGTGTGAAATTTTAAAAATTCAAAGCCAAATTAATGAAGGGCTTTTCTACAACTTTATGGGCGGCAATGAACAAAGACATGGGAATTTATTTCTCACCATGGCGAGAAAGGGTTGCCAGCTTTTGGGAATAACATTTTCGGCAAAGAAATGGCTTTAAGGAAAATTAATGAAGGGTTTTTTGTATAACTTTATGGGCGGCATTTATTATGGGAATTTATTGCACCCCACACCAGGGTTGCCATCTTTTTAGTTTATAAAATAATTTTCTACAATCTCACTAATTTATTTCTCTCTCTCTTTTCTTTCTATTTTTAGCCGGCACGTCACACAAAACTTGAAAAAGCCGATATCCTTGAGATGACCGTCAAACACTTGCAATCCGTTCAGCGTCAACAGCTCAACATGGCTCTGCAAACCGATCCCACAGTGATCCACAAATTCAAGACTGGCTTTGCTGAGTGTGCCGATGAAGTAAATCGTTATGTCAGCCAATTGGATGGTGTCGATGAAACTGTACGCCAAAGATTGAATAGTCATTTGAATCAATGCGCGACCAGTCTTGATCAGATTGGTGCCATGACCAATTTCAACAATGGTTATCAACGCAATGGGGGCCATGCCAATCTGTTTGGTTCCAACAATCTTCCCCTGCCAATGGGAAATGGTGGTGCGGCAGCATCTTTGTTTCCTAGCTTAAGTCAAGACTTTAACTCCACACAGCCCATACAAATGGGTGGGGTGCAATTGATACCATCCCGCTTGCCATCCGGAGAATTTGCCCTGATAATGCCAAATACCGGAAGTTCCAACAATCAAGCCACCTCGCTAATGAACAACAATTCCAACAGTGGTTTTCCCGCCTGGCCTTCACAGACTGGCAGCCAAGCTGGCTCAGCACAAATTAATGATTTTGCCGCCAATTTCAAGCGTTTGAGTGCCTTCTCCAAGCCACCATCGACTTTGATTACACCACCCAAAGTAAATCCCGGCAATATGTATCCCCAAACCAATTTGGGCCCCACCACTGCCACCAGTTATCAACCATTAAATCAAGCCCAGCCACAAACAGCTTTCCACAACTCCTCCAGTCCTCCGCTCAGTCCCATTTCTTCAGTATCTAGTCACAATGAAGATTCAATGATGCACAATAGCTCGGATTTCACCAATTCCCGATCAACCTCACCACGTCATCATCAGCAGGATAAACACAATAGTTTTTTGGGAGTGTTCAACACACCACCTTCCTCGGCTGAAAACTCTTTTGTACTCAGTGCAGCCCATTTGCAACAGCAGCAGGTGTCTAGCAGCACCAGTGATTTGAACACCAGCTCTGGATCGGCCAATAGCTCCTTGAAACGTTCCTTTTCTGAGGCGGCCGATTCCAGCATTTGCTCTGAGGATGATCATGCCTCGAAAAAATATCACAAAGAAGCCCAATTGGAGGGTGAGGATCAAGACAGCATGTGGAGACCATGGTAAAACTCGTTCGTTTCCACCAAAAGCAAATTGTTAATACATATTTTTTAAGTTTTTAGATTAAGTAACATTTTTTTGTAAAACTCATACGATCAAATTTTTTTGAAACGCTATTTCGACCGCTACTTTTCTATTATTATTTTCAAAAAATTGTATTTAGCTCTTATTTTCATTTTCATTCTGTGATTTGTACATAATTTTGTAAAAATTCTGCCTTCCATAACCGGGCGGGTGTTTTAGTTATGTTTTAATTCGTTTTGAAGCAATTAAGTTTTTATTATTATTGTATTTTTTTTTATTATTACTATTATTATTTTTGTTAAATTTAAGTATTTAATTCAATCGCCATTTAATGTTAAAACGACCGTTTGTGTGTTTTTCGTTCACTGAAATGTTTTTAAAATAATGTTCTAATTAAGTTTTGAAAGAGAGTTTCATTCATTATGATTTTTAAAAGAAGAGAGAAAAACATGTGTTGTAACATAAATAAAATTAATATAAAAACATATATAAACATTTTTTGTTTTGGTTCTTTGATGATAGAATTACAAAGGTAATATGCAATGCAATCATACGATTACAATTTTTTTATTTGATGTTCCGTGATTGTCAAATTTATTTTTTATAGTTCCTCCTTAGATATGGGCGTACAACTGGCAAGAAATGCATAAATAAACGTTATTTGTTTTGTCTTTTTTTATGGTAGAATTAAAAAGGTAATATGCAGTTCAATCGTTCGCTTACAATGTTTTTATTTGATGTGCCTTCACTGTCAAATTTCTATTTTGTAGTTCCTCCTTAGATATGGGCGTACAATTGGCAAGAAGTGCGTATTTATTTTCGAACAATATTTTTTTAAATTCCACCATTCCTACACCCCCTATCACGGAAGAATACATTCTTAGCAAAAAACTCACATATTAGCCCCATAAAAGGGACGTTTACACATACGAAATCATGTGGTTTTAAAATGTCAAAAGTAAAACATATGTTATAACATAAATAAAATTAATTAAAAAACATACGCATATAAAGATTTTGTGGTTTGACTTTTTTATGGTAGAATTACAAATGCAATGTGCAATGGAATAATACGATTACAACTTTTTTATTTGATGTTCCTTCATTGTCAAATTTATATTTTGTAGTTCCTCCTTAGATATGGGCGTACAATTGGCAAACATTTACAATTATTTCCGAACAATTTTTTTTAATTTCCACCATTTCCTTCCCGGAAGAATAAGTTCTTAGCAAGAAAACCCGAATTTTAGGATTTTGACACATACTAAATCGTGTGGATTTCAACTGTCAATTTCAATGCATATTCGTTAAATAAAATCGAATCTTAATGTCAAATTTATATTTGCAAAAAAACTCGTCTTCCTGAGATATGGAACATATAACAGTTGTGATATATTTTATTTTTGTAAAATATGCCACTCGCCATACGTACATATTTTAGATATGGTAGAATTAAGAAGGTCAAGTCATGCAGTCATATGTTTACAATTTTTTTCCAAAATTATTCGTTAGACAACATCTCGTCAAAATTTAAATTATTTACACAGAAATCAGAGATGGGAACCTGTTTTTTGTACACTGAAATTTGACAAGGTTAATTACAGAAAATGCAGAGATGGATATGCTTATTTGAAGTGACTTTAAGTAAACACGCAGCTAAATACGTCCAGCCCAAAACTTTAATAACCTCCAACATTTGGAAGGAATTTGCAGAATTCAAAAAATAAATAAAATAATTGAAAAAATACCGCTATAATTTTTAAAATTCCGATTATCATGGACTATACAAATACGTGGACCTCTGCAGCCAATTATCTGTCAGCTAGGGCCCTGACTATTACGAACTCCAAATACCAAATTTGAGACAATTCTGTTGAAAAATGTAGCTAAAATCATCCAAATACCGAATAATGGGAGGTACAATTATATGGGGGCTATACGAAGACTTGGATCTGCACAGGCTATTTTCTGTCATAGGAAGTAGTACCCATTGCGAACTTCAAATACACAAATTTGATACAATTCCGGAGAAAAATGTGGCACAAATGAATAAAATACCGAATATCAGGGGGTACAGTTATATGGGGACTATACCATAACTTGGATCTATATGGATAATTCTTTGCGAAGCTGTTTCTTACATATAGGAAACACAAACGGCCAAGTTACAGCAAATTCTGTTTAAAAATATGACTAAAACAGCCAAAACACCTTAAATCTTGTGGTACAGTTATATGGGGGCTATATACAAATGTAGACCTATATGGCCCATTTTCAATACCAACAATTCTAGGGACATAAAACGCATCTCAGCGAAATTTTATCAACCTACTTTTTTTATCGGAAAGCTAAGGTATTTTTCGCAGACGGACAGACTTGGCAAAATCGACATAGAATCTTATGCTGATCGAGAATATATATACTTTCTGGAATGACAAATTTAATTTACCCTCCATTGTATGATGGAGGCTATAAAAATAAGTTTTAAATAAAAAATGGCACGGTTGGGTTAATTAAAAAGTGTTGCCAATTACACATTTACATTTTGGCATGTACGCCGTATGGACATGGTATAAGTATTACTGCACGCGCTAACGTTGTGTTGAAATTAACAGTACGTTTACATATAAATGGATCAACCTACTGGGTTTTGATGCAAATTGTCATCTCCATTGTAGAAAAATACTATTTTGAAAATTAAAATTATGAATGAGAATTTATTCAAATTTGTAAAAATTGTTTTGAATGAAAAATTATTCAAATTTGTAAGAATTGTTTGTAAGAATTGAAGGTAATCTCATTTCAGCTCTGCATTTTCTGTAATTTACCTTGTCAAATTTCAATGCATAAAAAACAATTCCCATCTCTGTTTTTTTTTTGTGTATATAATGGATTTATGAATATTGATTTTGACAATGAGATGTTGTCAAATGAATAATATTTGAAAAAATTGTTAACATATGATCACATGACTTTACCTTCTTAGTTCTACCATGAGAATATCTAAAAACCTCTGATAAGCGTCGTATAAGAAAACATATACACATCCAATTATTTTTGAAAAATAATTTAAAAATTGTGACAAATCAATGTCACCAAGCGTTGATGCATCTTTCTGGACTGTCAAACCAATTTTGAATGAAAAATTATTGTAATTTGTAAAAAATTTTCAAAATTACAAATCATAACAACCTCTAATAGGCATCGTATAAGAAAACATAGAAAAAAATCTTCTTAAGTTTGGAAAAACATTTTAAAGATTTTATATCTACCTGTATTCTTATACCATGTATGCAGAAATACGTACATGACATAACATATGAATTTTGTCATTTTCACGCCTTGTATACCAATGAAATTTTTTCATCGATGTTCAAAAATGATCAAATTTAAATTTTATGGTTCTTCCAGTTGGCAAGAAATTTAGATTTGTTTCCGACCAAATATTTTACAAATTCCACGCTTTTTAAAGTGGCAGTATAAGATGCCGTTTTATACAGAATCCATATAGGTATTGTGAAGATTTTGCCAACATTGTGAAGATTTTGCCAACATTTTTCAGCCAGTTATTATTTGATTTTAATCCTTACGTCCTAGGAACGTCAAAAATAAGAGATTATTTATTATTTTTGTAAAATATGCCACTCGTCATAGGTAAATAATACAGATTACAAAATAAATTTTTATTTAAAAAATGTCATGGTCGAGTACTTCAGAAAAGGGTTGTCATATTCGATCCACTGATGTGCCTTGATTAAGTGTAAGAAATAAAATAAAATTCGTCTTCCTGAGATATGGAACAAACAACTGCTTTTTCGTGCCAAATGAATGCCGATTATTTATGTAAAATATGCCACTCGTCATACGTAAACATTTTAGATATGCAAAATAATTTTTATTTATTTATGTAAAATATGCCACTCGTCATACGTAAATATTTTAGATATGCAAATAATTTTTATTTAATGGATGACAAATTGAATTCCTTGGAAAAGGGTTGCCATATTCAATCTAGAAAATGAAACAATCTCTATTGTTTTGCCATTAAAACAACCTTAAACTCTCAGAAAGAGTTTGCTGGACAATGCTTCCTTCTCTTCCATTTCATTTTTTAATTTTTAGTAAAATACAACATTTTTGTGTGCGTATTTTGACAAATCAGCTGATTGTTTGCATATGTTTATAGAAATGCTGTTTGTTTACTATTTACGGCTACTCTCTAAAAAAGAAGTGGCGGGAAAATTTTTCCCAGGAGGGGTTACCAGACATACATAATACAATCAACCGAAAATTCCCACACAAATTAATATTTTATTGGCAAACACGATCGCACCCAATGTAATTTGCCAAACGGAAATAGGAATAAACAGTGAGAAGCAGCCTTAACTTTGATCGTGAAAATCGCCATTGCAAACAATTGTGAATGTTTGTAGGTTTCAATTAAGGAAATGACCTTGATATTGTAGCTTTTTTACATTTGTGTTTTTGATTACTTAACGCTTGATTAGAAAGCTCAAAAACAAACAAAAATGCCACAGCATTAGAATGGGCGGCCACCAACCACTGTTTGCTGATAAGGCAGAAAACATAAATCAGCAGTGCCCTATAAAACCCCTGACAAATTCCACAATATGCCATAATATTCATAACATATGGGTTGAGTGTTTTCCCTGGGAATAGCTCAATTCTGTATTTAAATAAAAATCATAAAAACGCAGTTTTTTCGATTCAGGCGTTTCGGTATATCGCAAAAAAGAAGAAGCAATAAATAAAACGCAATAAAATGTTGGCTTTCTCGAAATCGTTTATATTTGCAGTCACTTTATCGGTGGTTTATTTATCGACCGCCAGTGCATTGAATGATGATGATGACATGGACTATGGAAATTATCGCCCCTCACCAAAATTGTCAGGACCTGTTAATCTTTCGCACAGCCCAGATGATGTTACCCTCAACAAATTGGACGAGTGCTTGGCCAAAATATCCAACATTTATATGCAAGCCTTGTTTTCGGGCACCCATTCGCCGCAACTGGATGTGAATATGCGGAAATTGGAAATTGAGTTATTCGACCTTTTGGATTTGTTGTATAAGGAACAACGCATCAAGGATTACATGAAATATGAAGCTGAAGTTACCCGCCAAATGATTATCTATAATATGCTTAAGAAATTGTTCGGTTATGCTGAAGATGAGAAGACCACCTAAAAATGTCTCAGGGGTTTGGATAGTAAAGGTGTAAGTACATAAGAAGCTTGAAGTCATGGCTGGGCATATTTTGTCGCACTAAAATCCTGCCGTCGAATATGAAAGATTATTTATGTAAAATGTGCCACTCGTCATACGTAAACTTTTTAGACATGCAAATAATTTTTGTTTGATGGATGACAAATTGAGTTCCTTGGAAAAGGGTTGCCATATTCGATCTAGAAAATGAGACTGTCTCTATTGTTTTGCCATTTCCCTTATAATATGACATTAATATGCCAAGCCATGACTTTAAGCTTTTTACGTACTTGCATCTTAAGCGATAAGGCTACAAACTAACTGTGATCCGAAAAAGTTCCTATAGTATTATGGTGCGTGGGCGGGAGAAGGAGGGTATATTCTAGTTCTTAACATTCTTAATATAATTATTAATAAAATAAAAGAGATTATATTTTGTTTAACATAACCTTACTTTTTGTTTAAAAAATTAGTTATAAAAATACGTTTACGTAGAAATCTTTGTGCGGATTAACTTTAAGGTTTATAGTATTGACAATTAACCCTCTGGGCTTAATAGATTTAGTGGTTTCAACTTGTGTGTCTAGATTTAAACCTTAAATGAATATAAATGCCGGTCAGCTGATGTTTGTTTACGTATACATACAAAACCAAGGGAGAATGCATGGTACAGTTACAAAGGCAAGCTGGTGCAACGATTACAGATTTCTTAATTTGTTGTTGCAAAATGGTCAGGCTTAATCCCTTTATTGTTGTTTTCATATTTTTTTTATTTTATATCAAATTTATATTTTTTAATTTAAATATGGGCGCATAGCTGACAGAAAAAATTATCCTTCATTTCCGCCCAAATATTTTGTCAAAAAATTATCAAATGTAAATTTTGTAGTTCTTCCAGTTGGCAAGAAATTTATCTTCATTTCCGACCAAATATTTAGTAACTTCCACGCTTTTTAGAGTAGCAGTGTAAGATGTCGTTTTATACAGAATCAATATAGCAGGTATTGTAAAGATTTTGCCAACATTTTTCAGCTGGTTTTTATGGGATTTTGATCCTTATGTCCTAGGAATGCCAAATAATAGTATATTTATTACTTTTGTAAAATATGCCACTCGTCTTACGTAAATAATACAGATTTCAAAATAAGTTTTATTTAAAATATGACAAGGTCGAGTACTTCAGAAAAGGGTTGCCATATTCGATTTAGCAAATGAGTCAACCACCATCATTTTGCCATGCATTAGCGCAAGAAATAAAATTAAATTTGTCGTCCTGAGATATATATTTTATGGAACGAATGACAGTTTTTATGTGCCAGGGAGCGCCAAAATTATTTTATTTATTTTTGTAAATTATGCCACTGGTCATGCGTAAATATTTTAGATATTGAAATCATTTTTATTTGAAGGATGGCAAATTCATATTCGATTTAGAAAATAAGACTACCTCTATTGTTTTGCCATGAAAACAACCTTACACTCTCGGAAAGATGTTATATCCTAGGAACGCCGAAAATAATAGTATATTTATTATATTTGTAAAATATGACACTCGTCATACGTAAATAATACAGATTTAAAAATAAATTTTATTTAAAAAATGACAAGGTCGAGTACTTCAGAAAAGGGTTGCCATATTCGTTTTAGCAAATGAGTTTACCTCCATTGTTTTACCATGCATAAACTCAAGAAACAAAAAAAACTTAATCTTCCTGAGATACGGGACAAATAACTGTTTTTACGTGCCAAGGAACCGCGAAAATAAGAGATTTTTTATTATTTTTGTAAAATATGCCACTCCTCATACGTAAAAATTTTTTATATACACATAATTTTTATTTGAAGAATGATAAGGTCGAGTTCCTTGGAAAAAGGTTGCCATATTCGACTAAGAAAATGATATCTAATGTTTTGAAATGAAAACAACTTTAAGCAGATAATACATAAAACGCTTTTTTGACTGGCATAAGTCATCGGCTGGCTTTTTCAGAAATGAACAAAGGAGTCTAGGGCCAAAATCGTACCAAGTCAACCTAAAACTCCTACGAAAAAGTCAGGCGTTGACTAAAACCAGTCAAAAATAGCGTTTTATATATACTCACCTTTACACTCTCAGAAAGAAGGTGCTGGACAATTCCTGCATGAAAAGTAAACAGACAGATCTTCTGTTAATTACTCAAAGCAATACATACACATACAAAAACGTATATATTTTTTTGACATTCCAAGACTACTATCGTGGTAGAATTAAGAAGGAAACCCAAAGGAATTATATGTTTCCAATTTTTTTCAAAATTATTCCTTTGATAACATCTTATTGTCAAAATGTATATTTGTAAATCCATTGTATACACACAAATCAGAGATGTTGAACCTTTTTTCTATGCAGTGATATTTGACAAGGCAAATTACAGAAAAATGCAGAGTTGGAAATGCTTATTTGAAATAAGAATTGTACCATAACTACCATAAGAAAATAATGTATTGTATTTTCAAAGTGTATATTCAAAAATCTGTTTTAAATTCACAATTTTCTCTCATTTATGTTGTCAAATTTCACGGCATAGTTAGTAGTAATAGTTTTCCATCTCAGATTTGTGAGTATACAATTGATTCATAAAGACTCTATTAGACAATATGTTTTTTTATATATGAAGTGTCAAATTTTCCACGTGTGGGAGTTGCACACATCGTGTGATGCATGGACGACATTTCAGTTGTGAAATACATGAGTAAAGTACATAGATCGTAAGTAGATATGATCGAAAATATAGATCTCAGCGAGCCCTATTTTTATTGTAAATTAAAGCTAAATCAAAAATATTGTTTTTTTGTTGTGTGAAAATTTATAAAATTAAATTTCCAGTAGAAAGAATGGTAGAAGAATGCAAGAAACATTGATATGTCAAAATTGTTAAAATGTTTTGTCAAAAATAAGTAGATTTTTGTATGTTTTCTTATTCGACCCAAATCGGAGGTTATTATGATATACACTTTTCAACATTTTTTTACAAATTTCAATAATTTTTCATTCAACCATGGTAGAATTAAGAAGGTAAAGTTATGCAATCATATGTTAACAATTTTTTTTTTTTCAAAATTATTCGTTTGACAACATCTCTTTGTCAAAATGTATATTTATAAATCCATTTTATATACAGAAATCAGGGATGGGAACCTCTTTTTGTGAAATTTTGGATATTGTTATTTAAAATGACTTTACCTTTTTAATTTTACCATGGTAATCCATAAAATGTTATAATTTTTCAGAAAATGCAATATGCAAGTGTGTGATAGCACGAATTATGAGTCATATATAAAATGGCAGATTAAATGTACATTTTGACATTGCGAAGTTGTCATACGTAAACATACCTTCTTAATTCTACCATGGAAAGAGATGAGCAACTAAAATGTGCCGGCATGATTGACATCCTCTGACTGGCTGATATGTTAATTTTGAGGGATTGTCATGTAATATTGACATTCTCCCAGTTTTCCGTTATATCGATGATGTGCAATCCCCCTCCTACTACCTTTCTTAAATAAAAAAAAATACCTCTCCAAAATCCCATAAAATATTTCTTCTCTTATTTGTCTCTTTAATTCCATTTTTCCCATCAAGTAAACGTCTTATCAATACCATCTTATTTCCCTGTGAACCACAGGAAAAAGACCTGCTAAAAGGAACTAATTATAATTCCATATCCTTTCCTACTCTCAATCTCCCCCATCTACTTTTGAAATCACAATGCAAGAATAAAACTCTCATCGTCGTGTGTCAGACACTCGCTTCATGGGATTATTTATCGATCGATTCGTTTTCTTCCCCCCACCATCACACACTCAACCAAATATCTATCACACACTTGTTCCCACAGCAATCCTATGCCTGTGTGTTTGTGTCTTCACAGCACTCATGAACCTGATTTATCCTTTTGCTGGTAAGGAAAAAAAGCGAAACGAAAATCTTTAGGTTCTCACATACGCCTCCACTCAGTTGTTGTTGTTGCTGCTGTTGTTTGTTGCCAGCCACACAATAATGATGCTCGTTGAACGATGCAAAATCTTCTTCTGTTTTTCATGTTGTTGTAATTGTTATTATTATAATTTTTGTTTCTCACACATTTGAAATATGAGCTGAGAAATTAAACTCTCACTGCAGTGCAGTTATCAATGCAAGTCAGTAAGAAAAAAAGAGTTGCCAACGTATCCCTAAAAGTCACTGGCCACATATTGAATTAAAAGCCTTATTTACACCGAAAATGATTTCGTAAAATGCATTATATAGATTATTGCTTTAATAATATTTAAAAAAAATGGAGAATCCATGGTAGAGTTAAGAAGGCTAAAATCATGCAATCATGTGCTTACATTTTTCTTTTTTTTTTTCAAAATAATTCATTTGATAACATCTCATTGTTAAAATTTATATTTATAAATCCATTGTATACACCGAAATCAGAGATAGGAACCTGTTTTTTTATCCAGTGAAATTTGACATGGTAAATTACAGAAAATTCAGACATGGATAGTAGATTCTTGGAGATTTTGGAACAGAGCATAAATGTCAAATATATTTTGTATCTTTTTCCTAAAAACTAATTTCTAAATACAGAGGGTGAGATGAAAAAACTGCAACCAACTTCAGACTGCTGTCATTTATAAGACACTCGTCCGACAGTTGTTAAAATTATTGCAGTGACAGCTCATTATATTGTTTACAAGCGTACAAAAGCATTTGAGTGAGAATTTTCCAGAAAAAAAAAAGTTATTCGTGATGGAATTCAAGCGTGATAGTGTGATTTCTTTATATTTGGCTGGAAGACCACAGGTGGCTATTGTTAGAGCACTCCAGCACTTAAATGTGAATAAATCTTTTGTATCTCATACCATCGCTCGTTACCGTAGCCGTGATACTGGTAGCGTAGCCCGTCATCAAGGAAGTGGACGAAAGAAAACAGCAACATCAGCAGAAGTGGTTTCAAAAAATAAAGAAGCGACTTGATCGAAACCCGCGCCGCAGTGGCCGAAAAATGTCTCGTGAGCTGAACATATCGCAATTTTCCATTCCGCAAATTTTGAAAAATGAGCTCGGGGTAAATCCTTTGAAATTCCAAAAAGTGCAAGAACTTACACCGCAATGGAAAGAAAATAGACTCAAAAGAGCTAAAGAGTTGCTTCGCTTGGCCGAAAGTTGTGAACTACTGAATTTGGTTTTCTCCGAATAAAGAAAACATTCGTTGTCCAGCAGTTAGTAAACAAAACAAAGAGGTCAGCTGAAAATGTGCACCTTCGGTTGACCACCAGAACTCAAGCGCCGGCCATGGTGATGGTGTGGGCCGCCATAACAGCCGATGGTCGCTCTCCACTCGTATTAATCGACCGTGGCATCAGAATAAATGCCGAATATTATCGCGAAAATATTCTGGAGGGTCTATTAAAGCCTTGGGCACGCAAACATTTCGGCCTTAGATCTTGGACATTCCAGGACTCAGCACCCGCCACCCAAGAATGGTTATAAAATGAAGTTCCTCGCTTCATTTCCAGCGCACAATGGCCACGAAAATCTCCGGATACCAATCCGTTGGACTTTGAAAAGCAAGGTTGGCACTAAAAAATACCAAAGTTTCGATTAGCTCAAGCAAGCGCTTCGCCGGGAATGGGCCAAAATACCGCAGAGCAACCTTCGGGCAGGGTGTGACGGTTTCATTGGCCGTTTGAAGGCCATAATTCGTACCAAAGGTAACCAAATCGAAGAAATCTAAACTTTTTATAAAATTTTATGCGATTTCCGACATTTTTTGCTTTCATTCAATGAAATTTAAAAACGACATTTTTTGCTTTCAATAAAATAAAAATGCTAAAAATTCTTTCAATAAAATATTCTAAAATTTAATGCTTTTTCTGACATTTTTTGCTTTCATTCAATAAAATTTAAAAAAATATGTGAAAATTATGTCGTTTGACTTTGTTGCAGTTTTGTTATCTCGCCCTGTAATGTTTGGCGCTTTTTACCCTAAAATAATCGAAATGATTTTTTTAAGTCCATGGCAATCCTGTGCATAATTGACAGTTATTAAAATGATCCGAAGCAACCATAATCAGAATATCTTTACTACTCCTTTACAACCTTTCACTTCATCCTTTGCCAAAATTTTCACTTCATCCCGCAACGAACAGCAGTTGATGAAACCGAAAACGAAAAGATCACACGATCATCATTTCTCATGATCATTGTCCAACTTCATTATCGGCAACAACAACAAAGAACCGCACCATCCCGAATATGCACATCTTTTATTGTTAGTTTTGTTGAATACCATTTCACTTGTTTCGTCGGGTTGGCTGGCTGTCTGACTGCCTGGTTAGCTGGGTATTTTGAAAAATTCCCACAGATCCTTGGCATACAACAAATAGTAGCCGAATATCTTTGCTTTTCTTGTTGGCATTGCAACTGACTGGCTGACGCACCGACCGACAGTCTGACAGACGATGACTGGTTCGGTCATTTAACCTTTGCAATGGTGCTGTTATCTTTGCTCTGCTTAACTGACTCACTCTATCTCTCTCACTCTCTCTCTTTTCTCTCAGCGAGTCAAACAAGTGTATTTTAGTGTGTCACACACAGGTCCTTATGTTTGTTTGGCTGAACTGTTCAAATCCTCCTTGTTGATATTTGTTATTGTTTTTGTTGTATTTCCTTGTAGTGATTTGTGGGTATTTTTGTTATTGTTGTTTGTTGTTTTTTCGCTATGGTTTATCGCTTATTCAAAAATATTTCTAGTTTTCCATGTAGATTTGTGTTGTGCATTTCCTTAGAATAACAAATTCTGCCTTTTGTTGTCTTCCTTGAGAAGTGTGAGAATTTCCCAGGATACTTAAGGATATTTGAGTACAAATAGCAGTTTTATAGCCGTTTTCGTTTTATTGTTATCCTTTATTGGGGGGATATGTATATATTGGGTAACTCAAATCGATTGTTATGCAATTTTGTATTTAAAATAGTTTTGTAGTGTAGCAGGTTTTTTTTGGTAATAGGAACTTATTATGTCAAAGATTTTCTCATATGAAATTGATCTCAGGGTACAATTAAATTAAGGTAATCTCATTTCAAATTATAATAACCAGCTCTGCATTTTCCGTTATTTACATTAACTTCATTGACAACTGGCTCTCGGCTCCCATTTATGAATATACATATTGACAAGGTAATATTGTGCAATCATATGTTTACATTTTTTTTTTTCAAAATTATATCTTTGGCATCACAAACGTATATGAAATTGATATCAGGGTACAATTAAAGTAAGGTAATGTCATTTCAAATTAAAATAACCAGCTTTGCATTTCCGTTATTTACTTTAACTTCATTGGCAACTGGCTCTCAGCTTCCATTTATGAATAAACATATTGATAAGGTAATATTGTGCAATCATATGTTTACATTTTTTTTTCAAAACTATACCGTTGACATCACAAATGTATAATTTAGAAAAAAAAAATTAAACATATGATTGCACAAAATCACCTTCTTATTTATATCAAGGTTTTTTTTTATTTTTTTTTTTGGTAAAATTAAGAAGGTAAAGTCATTTTTAATAATAATATCCATCTCTGCATTTTCTATAATTTACCTTGTCAAATTTCACTGCATAAAAACAGGTATCCATTCCTGATTTGTAAAGGGTAAGATGAAAAAACTGCAACCAACTTCAGACTGCTGTCATTTCTAAGCCACTCATCCGACAGCTGTTAAAATTATTCCAATGACAGCTTTTTACATTGTTTACAAGCGTACACAAGCATTTTGGTGAGAATTTTCCAGAAAAAAAGTTATTCGTGATGGAATTCAAGCGTGATAGTGTGATTTCTTTATATTTGGCTGGAAAACCAGTATTTAAATGTGAATAAATCTTTTGTGTGTCGTACCATTGCTCGTTACTGTGATACTGGTGGCGTAGCCCGACGTCAAGGAAGAAAACAGCAACATCAGCAGAAATGGTTCGAAAAGTAAGGAAGCGACTTGATCGAAACCCGAGTCGCAGTGGCCGAAAAATGACTCGTGAGCTGAACATATCGCTATATTCCATTCGGCAAATATTGAAAAAAGAATGGAGCTCGAGGTAAAGCCATTGAAATTCCAAAAAGTGCAAGAACTTACACCGCAACGCCGAAAGAAAATAAACTCAAAAGAGCTAGAGAGTTGTTTCGCTTGGTCGAAAGTGGTGAACTGCCGGATTTTGCCTTCTCCGATGAGAAAACATTCGTTGTCCGGCAGTTTGTGAACAAACAAAATGATCCGCTCGTGTTTACTGGCCAAAGAGTCAGCTGAAAATGTGCACCTTCGGTTGGCCACCAGAACACAAGTGCTGGCCATTGTGATGGTGTGGGCCGCCATAACAGCCGATGGTCGCTCTCAATATTCCATTCGGCAAATGTTTAAAAATGAGCTCGGAGTAAAGCCAATGAAATTTCAAAAAGTGGAAGAACTTACACCGCAATCGAAAGAAAATAGACTCAAAAAAGCTAAAGAGTTCCTTCGCTTGGCCGAAAGTGGTCCAGCCGTTTGTAAACAAACAAAATGATCGTGTTTACTTGCCAAAGAGGTCAGCTGAAAATGTGCACCTTCGGTTGGCCACCAGAACTCAAGCGCCGGCCATGGTAGTGGTGTGAGCCGCCATAACAGCCGGTTGTCGCTCTCCGCTCGTATTAATCGATCGTTGCATCAGAATAAATGCCGAATGTTGTGGCGGAAATATTCTGGAGGGTGTATTAAAGCCTTGGGCACGCAAACATTTTGGCTGCAGACTTTGGACATTCAAACGGGACTAAGCACCATCGCACTCAGCACCCGCCACCCAAGAATGGTTAGAAATTGAGGTTCCTCGTTTAATTTCCAGCGCCCAATGGCCTCGAAAATCTCTGGATACCAATCCGTTGGACTATTGTGCCTGTAATATTTTGGAAATAAAGGTTGGCACTAAAAAATACCAAAGTGTCGATCACCTCAAGCAAGGGCTTCGCAGGGAATGGGCCAAAATACTGCAGAGCAACATTCGGGCAGAGTGTGACGGTTTCATTGGCCGTTGGAAGGCATAATTCGTGCCAAAGGTGGTCAATTCGAACAAATCTAAACTTATTTTAAAATTTTATGTTATTTCCAACATTTTTTGCTTTCATTCAATAAAATTTGAAATAAAAATTAAAAAATTATGGATTTTTAACGGATTTATAACTAAACATTTTTACAATGAGATGTTGTCAAATGAATAATTTAAAAAAAATTGTAAACATATGATCGCATGACTTTACCTTCATAATTCTACCATGGATGAGAACCTATTTTCAAGAGTGTGAAGGTGGGCAAGGTGAAATTAAGGACAATTCACAGCAATCTTTATTACATGGTACAATAAAATCAGGGTAATCTCATTTCAAATAAGCATTCCCAGCTCTGTATTGTCAAGTTGTGAAAATTTAACTGTATAGAATACAGACTCTCATCTCCAATTTGTTTATATACCATGGTAGAAGAATACAGGTAGTAGCATCGACACAGCTGCTGGGACAATGAACTGTCAAACCAATTTTGAAATTGAAAATTTTGAATGATAAATTATTTAAATTTGTAAAAATTGTTAAGAAAAAATTCATATCATAACAACCTCAGATTGGTGTCGTATAAGAAAACATATAAAATTCAACATATTTTTGACAAAAGATTTTAAAAATGTTCAATGTTGCATCTACCTGTCTTCTTCTACCATGGAATACAGGCTCTCATCTCCAATTTGTGTATACACAGTAAAGTTATTAACACTCACTTTGACAAAGAGATGCTGTCAAAGCATTAATTCTGAGAGAATTGGAAACATAAGATTGCATGACTTTACCTTCTTGGTTCTACCATGTATTATTAGTTTATCTCAAATTAATTCTACCACGAATCGATAAGTGCCACTGTGTCACACGTTGAATGCTTCTCAAATATAGTGCGAACGGGATTTTCCACAACACTTGTGGGTGGCTACCAATCACCTTCCAAAAAAAATGCAATTGACATTAGGGCTAAGACCTCATGCCAGGCTTGCCAACATTCTTTTGCAAAATGTCAATGTAAAAAACTAACCCAACTTAAATAGAGTTATAAATTCAAATGAAATAAACTGAATTATTTTCAAAAACAATTATTGAAAATCCACAGGATTATTGTTTGTGAACAGAGGATAACCCCTGACACCATCTAAACCAAAAAGCAATGACTTCACCATAGGCATCCCTTTTTTCAAAAACATTTTTTTGTCACACACACCCAACAGAACCTCTGTCGATGCTAAGCAACACAACAACAACAACAACGCCAACAATGAAAATGCAAAATTTAATTGTATTACCCAGATTTGAAGAAGACGAAACAATAACACAAAATCATTTCACAAAAAAGATGCCGATGTAATTCCTCGTCAATAGTTCTCAGGGTTTTACTCTCATTGTCTGTTCATCGTTCTATGGCAGTGTACCTGTTCAAATTTGTTTTAATTTAAATTCGTATTTTGTCACTCCCGCCGTTTTCTCACGAAGCGAAAGGATGCTCATCCCAACAGTGTGTGTGTGTAGATCTTTTGAATCTTATTGTAATGCAAAGACCTCAAGAAAGCAGCAGATCTTTGATTGTTATTGAATCCCACGCTATTTCTCAGAATAGAAATGGAATTGGGAGAACATAAATATGCATTAAATTGAATATCCATGGTAGAATTAAGGAGGCAACCATGGAATGTAATCATAGTAGAATTAGGAACGTAACCACATTCTGTGGAAGATCTGCTTTTTCTGTAATTTAAAGGTGAAAATACATAAAAAGCCTTTTTTGACTGGCTTAAGTCATCGCCTGGCTTCTTTGGAAAGAAACAAAGAAACGTAGAAACGTATGTCAAACTAAAACTCCCTTGTTCCTTTACGTAGAAGCCAGAAGCCAGATGACTTAAGCCAGTCAAAAAAGCCTTTTATGTACTTTCACCTTAAGGTTTCCATCTCCGATGTGTGTACACGAATTTATGAATATACATTTTGGCAATAAAATGTCATCACATATATAATGAAAAAAATGGGAATATATGATTGTACGAGGTTACCTTGACTTAATTCTGTCATGTGTACATGGCACAATTAATTAGGAAATCATATTTACCAAATCGGTAATGGCAACCCTTTTATAAGTTATAGTACGTTTACAGTGTAACGGATTTGATAAACCATGGTAGAAGAATATAGGTAGACGCGTCGGCACAGCTGCTGGGACAATGAACTGTCAAATCAATTTTGGAATCGAAAATATTGAATGAAAAATTATTTAAATTTGTAAAAATTGTTAAAAAAAAACTCGAATTATAATAGCCTCCGAATGACGTAGTGCAAGAAAACATATAAAAATCTACTTATATTTGAAATAACATTTAAAATTTTTTGACATATCAATGTTTCAAAGCTTTGATGCATCTACCTGTATTCTTCTATCATGTGATAAACCTGGTAGATTTAAATTGTCAATTCCATTGAAAATACTTCACATAAATTATATTAATCTTTAAAAAAGTTCTAAAGGGGAGAGTATTAAAGCAGTTTCAGGCCTTCGCATGGTATATTTTGTGACATATCATGCCATATGATGAGATGCCTGCCGTCTTTTTTTATAATTTGACATTAAATTAATGCCTAGCCATGAAGCCAAGCTGTTAATGTACTCACACCTTTACATCACCATATTTGCTCTGCAAGAATCTACTAGTTTTGCACTTTTTTCGAGTTTTACATTCTTACAGTTCTGGAACCGACCAATTATTATCTATCATTTTAAAATGATGGCATATTTTCCAACTGTGAATTTCGATGCGTTTACGTGAAATATACTCCACTGTGTACGAGAAATGATTCCATTTGACGCTTACGCAATGGAATTTATATTTGAAATCCGCTTGTTTTAGAGGCAAACTTTTGAAAACCATACATAAATTTGTTTTGTTTTGCATTCATCTTTTTAGAAACCATGGTCGAATTCAGAACGTAACCTTATAATTTAATTTTTTTTTTTCAAAACAATACATTTGATAACATTTCATTATTAAACAGAGGTGGGAACCTTCTTCCAATGCATTTAAATTTGAGAAAGTAAGTTACATGTATTTTTTGTGTATTTTCGTGTTATAGCAAAATTTGTCATTTTACATAAAACTCATAATTCATGCAATCACACACTTCCATATGTTTTTAATTTCTTTGATTACTTTGTGATTATATTGCATTTTCTGAATATTTATAATACTTTATGTATGACATTTTCCCCGCAAATTTAATTTTATATATTTAAAAAAAACAAAACTTTTGATTGAAATTATATTTTCCAGATTAAAATAGGGCTCGATGTACATACGTACTTTACTCATGTACTTCACAACTGAAATGTTGTCCATGTATCACACGATGTGTGTAAATTCTAGGTATGGGAAATTTGACACCATACATGCAAAAACATATCGTCTGATAGAGCCTTAAGGCATCTACCATAGATGGAATGAAAACTGTTTTATTTACGCAAATCTTTTTAAAAATCAAGTCATAAAATATATAGTCATAAAAAAATATATAAAACTGCATTTAAAACACTTCAGACATTGAAAAATATCCTGTTATTTCCTCAAAAAGTCACTTTCCTCCATTTCCACCATTCTTAATGTTTACTTCCTGTTCCTTTCCCACAAATCACAAAAATCTCCGTAAAATACAAACACCACTGCAACCTGCTAACATTTGGTGTTACTCAAGAGAATCCTTTCACTTTTCATCCTTGTCATCCCTAGCCCCAACACATAATTAAACCCTCTTCAAAATCTCTAAAACGCACCATATGGATTTAACTTTTTTCAAATCATTAAATAATTTCATTTTCATTAAATCTCTCCTCAAAAAATAACAAATATCCTTTCCAAAATTTATTTTATTATAAATGCCTCCTTATATTGCGTACATATTGTGTGAAACTGTAACAGTTATTTTGTGCGGACATGGTACTGCGGTCTTAGGCTGCGGCTTAGCTCGCCGGAATGGGTAGGTTCTTTCCGCTTCAACTGCACATATAAATTTGTGTACCATAGGTGTTATTTTTTTGTAACGGAAATTCAAAATGAAATTTAAAAACAATAAAAAAAGTGCAAAGGAAACGGATGTAGTTCGATTTATAACCAGATTTAGCATTTCAATTCAAAATAAATACAAATGAGATTTCCATTAGGTGAGGTTTAGATGGTAACCTCGATGGCTTTTCCCTCCCCATATGACTATTTCAGTCATCCTTGGTATTTTCTGTGCCATCAGACTTAAGTGAAAATACCCCAAATATAATTAACCACGCACTAACAAATATTCAACCCATTACTTTAATGTTCAAAACATTTTGTTAAAAAAAATTATTACTCAAAATATTTCAATATTTAAATTAAATTTATAATGCATTTTTATTATTATTATTCTTAATATTTAATATATATATATTAAATTTTTTTTTTTTACTATTTATAGGTTTTTTTTTTTTTTGGTTTCAACAAAAATAATTTTTGGTTTCCTTAATAATAATTAAACATATAAATTTTTGTATTATATAATAATAGAAAATTTACTTTGATATAACAATTTCTAATTGAGTATAGATATTTTGTTCAGAATTTATATTATTTATTTTTATTACAATTCTTATTTTTACTTATTTGGTTTCTAAATATATATATAATTTCAGATTTTTAATAATTTCTTATTTTTTTGTGTATAAATATAATTTAGAATTTGTTATATTTACATATTTTAGGTGTAATAGATTTGTGTAAATAATATTATTTGTTTGCAATATTTATGTTATTTATTATTCTTATTTTTATTATTGTTATATATATTTTTGTTGTATCTCTAGATAAGTTATATTGAATTTGAAGAAGGATTACATTTCATAACCACGTGGGTCTTATATAATATTTTTAGGTTATATTTAGGCAATACTTCATTTACCTATAATTTTATCTCCAATTTGCTGTTTTTTTTTTTATTTATTTGTTGATTTTTAAAATAAATTAAATTTATCAGGTTTTTCTTCGGTCTACCCTAATGTTTTTATAGCAATATTCATATTTTTTAACGCCTTAACATATGCTTTACGTTTCAACTAAATTTTGAATGTTTTAATTTTGTGTCAAAATAACCACGTGTGAAATATGTGATTGTTGCGTAGAGATGGAGCTTACATCATATTTTATTTTGCCAATTCACAACAATATCTTGATTTAAGTATACCAGTTTTAATAAAGGTAACTTATTGATCTAGATGGTGTTGTATGGCACTTTTTGATATATGTTTGATGATTGTACTCACTTATGATAATCTCCTTATGATGAGTTATACATATATATAGGTATCTTATTGTCCGAAATTAATGCCCAGAATATGTGCCTCCATTTACAAGTGACAATTTGACGACTGCCGCGGTGTTGAAGTCGTCAGAAATTCACTTCTGACTTCTTTCTGCCTTATTTGGAGAATAGGTATTTCAACACGATATTCTATATTATAAAAATGGCACAAATTCCCTGACGTTAGACACTAATCAAAAGCAAATTATTTTCGTTTTATGTTATTTTTCTCACCTGGGCAATTTTCAATATTTCTTTACTAATATTTCAGCATTAAACTCTCCAATCTTTAGTTTTAATATTTTAAATTTTTATTAATTTAACTAAAAGAAAAAAAACGTTTTATAACCACTATCACCATTACTCAATGCTTCAAATTTCACCTTCTAATTTTAATAATTTCTAAATATCTTAAATGTTAACCTTATGGTAAACCTTCAACGTTTGAAATGAAAGAACAATTTCAAGGTGACATTGTGAAGGTTGGAACTCACATGCTGGAGTTTTAGAGATGGTACAATTGGTTCCTTTTTCTAGTGGTATCAATTTGTAGTGTTGAGCATTCTATATAGATGGCTCTCTAGTAATGATCATGGCAGCATTTATTTTTCTTGTGTTCAAGATTTATTAATATGAATTAATAATGCTATCATATTTTTAAAAATTCAAATAATTTAAAGCGGGTCAAGGATTATTTTATTAAAAGCTTTTTATAGCAATTGTTAAAGCTTTTTTCCAATTGTTGTCCAACATTTACGATTTGTTGGAAACATATGTTGTAATACTGCGGTGTAGTTACGACCAGATAATATGCAGATGGTAAAAATACGATTGCAGAATCCCTACTAGATAATATGAACTTGGTCAAGATACGATTGTGGCATCCCTATAATGTCTATTTACATTTCAAACATCAAACCGCTAAATGGTGAAAAAAAAAATTCTTTTGAAAAATAATAAGTTTGTTGCTCATATCCACAGCCCAAGGGTGGCTGTCACAAAGCCAACTCTTTTCGCGCAACCTGTGTAGTGTAAAAGAGTTGGGAATATTTATATGGAAAACAATAAAAAGGTAAATATAGCAATTCCACTCACAACATGTTGTTAATGTTTTTTTCTTTGCAGGTATTAAGGGATGTATGTTGGAATCTTTGGATTGGCAAGAAAATATTTACATTAGAAACACAACAGCAAAATTTATCAGCCAGGATATAAAAATGTATTACATTGTTGTTGTCCAATGTCAAAGGCAATCGAAAAACTAGTGTGTTTTGGTGTCAAAGGTTTTGTTGGATATTTGCAACAGGCATTTGTCTTGGCCAGAAATACAACAACATAAAGGAAAAATGGATAATGGAGATTTTAGGAAAAGGAAAAGTATTTTCCAATCAGTTTATTTGTTATATTAAGATTGTAACAAGTGTTTGTTTTGTTTCCAGGTACACGTTCATGAACGTATGGAATGCATTATTTTGTGTGCTATGAATGACGTAGAATGTGAGCAGGTATATTGGCCTACATGTGTGTCTACTCTATTGGTCCAGTTGGGAATTTATTGCAGATATGGTAAGTCTATTGGAGATACAATGTTTGTTGTTCATTGTACTAATTTCTGTATGTCTGAAATATTCAAGTTATTGAATACTGATTGTAATAAATGCAATATGTTTTACAAAAAGCAAATTATTCTACGGCCATATATTTACCCTACATAGTAAATGGATAGATTTTTACCTGAATGCATTAAAAGGTATGTTCATGATCATGTGGGTTAATGGCAAAGAATAATGTGTGTACTTGATTATTAACAAACTCAATATTTTTGTTTATTGTCCAGGTAGACGTATTGAAAATGACAAACTAAATGCCTTATATATTCAGATGTGTGGTGTTGTGTGCTTGTAGATAATAACAAACGAACATGTTGACGGAAAAAGGAAAGTATTATTCCAATTGAATTTGTGTTGCCATCAAAATGTTTATGAAGTTTCTTTTTTTAGGTAAGCATTGACGGGAATCTAAAATCTATGAGAATATTGACAGTTGGTTTCATGCGAATATCGTTATAGTAAATTAGCGAATTTGAAGATAAGTATATTTTGAAATTGATTATGCTATTGTTACTAATATTTTCTTTCTATTTTCAGGTTCTGATATGAAGTTATTTCTGGTTATTAATAGTTTTCTTTCTTTTTCAGGTAGTTGCAGAAATTAATTCATAATGGATCAATTGAAGGGAGCAATCAACATAACAACAAAATATGCCGTAGGTTTTGGTGAGAAAAGTAGTTATTAAGATTAATATTAGTTATAAGAGTAGGTACTAATACTATTGCTTGAGGTGTTGTGCGTGGATAGTTCCTATTAGATCGCCTTTAAGATTTTCAATTTGGTATAGGCAGTTTCCTAGGGCTTTTCGTATCCTACACTTAATCCACGGTTTACAGAGTTTAGAATTTATACCTTTTGCAAAATTGCTTTGCACAAAATTCTTTCGGAAGACTTCCTGTCCAGGTTTGTAGGTTATGAATCTACTTCTCTTGTTATATGATCTTGTGTTTCTTTCATAGGCTTCATGTATCTTTTTGTTGATCTTGTTGTGCATTATTTGCATTTGGTCGGATTTAGGTAACAAAACTATTTCACCGTCTTCTAAGGCGTTTAGTTTCTTTAGAATCTTGTATGCATTTGCATGAGTAATCATTTGATAGCCTGTTAAAGCGAAGTATGGAGTTGTACCTGTAGAAGCATGAATTGTTGAGCGTAGTGCACATTCAATTTTGGGCAACTTTTCATCCCATTTTGCGTGATCTTTCTGTAGGTAACTACGAATGCTACTAAGGATTGTTTGGTTTACCCTTTCGCTTGCATTAGATTGTGGTGCATGTATTGCAGTACGAATGTGTTGTATGCCAAACATTTTCATTAGCTCTTTAAATGCTTCAGAGGTAAATTGTTTTCCATTATCTGAATGGATACATTCGGGAACTCCGAATTTATAAAATACCTCTTCGACAAGAAATTTATTTACTTGAGAAACGGTTGCTTTAGTCATTGTTTTGAGCAAAACGAATTTAGTTTTATGATCTAAAACTATAAATATAAAACTCTTGCCTGTCTTTGACCTGGGGTAAGGTCCTAAAAAATCAATGTAGATCTTCCGAAATGGTCGTAATGTGACAACTTCGTTCCCCATTGGAGGTCTAAGTGTTTGTCTAGGATGCTTTATTTCTTTACATGTATCGCAATTTCTTATAAAATCCTTTATGTCTGTGACCATTGAAGGCCAGTAGAAGTACTGTCGTATGTTATGTATAGTCTTAGCTATGCCACCATGACATGTGTTTATCTCATGTGACTTTTTTACGATTTCGTTGGTCAAATTGCTTGGTAGCCAAATCTTCCAACAAGTGTCCTCGCTTTCTATATCTATCGTATTGAATTTGACCCTTTTGTAAACAACTCCTTCTTGTACCTTTAAGTCAGGCAGTCTATCTTTATTTTGCTCGATTGTGTCAATGAGACTTAGGTAGATTGGATTCTTGAATTCCTCTGAATCAAAGTCTATTATGGATGTTGTGTCAACAGAAATTTCTTCCATGTCTAAGCGTGAGAGCATGTCAGGTACTACATTTTTGGTTCCCTTTCTATGTTCAATTGTGAACCTGTAGCCTTGTAGTTTTAAACTCCATCGCGCTAGACGTCCATTCAAATCTTTCTGTCTCATCAGCCATTGTAGACTTGAGTGGTCAGTTATGACTGTAAAGTCCATCAATTCTATATACTGTCTGAACCGCTCAATTGCCAAGATAACTGCAAGGCACTCTTTCTCTGTAGTGGAGTAATTGCGTTGGGCACTGTTCAATTTCTTGGAGAAGTATTCGATAGGATGTTCACCATCGTCATCACCTTTTTGAAAAAGAACAGCACCAACTCCGACGTTCGATGCATCACACTGCACAAAGAAAGGTTTTGAGAAGTCGGGACTGGATAATACTGGACTAGACACTAAACATATTTTTAATTTTTCAAAAGATTCTGTTGCTTCAGGAGTCATTATAAATTTTGGAGATTTCTTTAAGGTATCTGTAAGAGGGGATGTTAAAGTGGAAAAATCGTGAATAAATCTACGATACCACCCTACAGTACCTAAAAATTTCCTAACATCTTTCTGGTTTTTGGGTGATTTGATATTCATTATGGCTTCAATTTTTCCTGGATCAGGTTTTAACTTGCCTGCTCCAACAATATAACCAAGATATCGAAGTTCTTTATAACAAAATTTAGACTTGTCCATATTTATTGTTAAGCCAGCGTTTGTTAGTCTATCTCCTACAGTCTTGAGCATTTTTATATGTACATCGAAGTTTTGGGATACCACCAATAAATCGTCGAGGTACACAAATACACGGTCTTTCAACTCTGAAGGAATCACTTTATCCATCAGGCGGCACATCCTTTGAGCAGCATTACACAATCCGAAAGGCATGACCTTAAACTGGTAGTGTGGTCTACCTTGGACCGTGAATGCTGTCAAAGGACGGCTTGATTCCTCCAAAGGAATTTGCCAAAATGCGTCCTTTAGATCTATTGCTGATATGAAATGCGTATCTCCGAGTCTAGCTAACAAACCTTCGATATTAGGCAAAGGATATGCATCTTTACGCGTCACTTTATTGAGTTCCCTTGCGTCCAAACATAACCTGTTTTTATTGGGTTTTATGACCAGGGTAACTCTGTTGTTCCATTCTGCATTTCGTGCTATCTCGATTACATCCAGTTCCAGCATACGGTCTAACTCGTCGTACATGAGTTTTTGTACTGCGGGACTCACTGGGTAATATCTCATCTTCTTAGGAGCTGAATTTCCAATATCGATGGAATGCTGTTCCAGATGAGTTTTCCCTAGACCGTACTTCGTATAGCACCGAAATGAGAGCTTGGCGTTCTCTAATTTCACATTTTGTTCATACGTAAGATCATGCATTTTCCTTTCCTCGTCAATCTCTAATACTTCTTTATTGATTATATTTGGTTCGAACGATATTTTTATATTAAATGTTTGCCAAAAATCGTACCCTAAAATGAGACTTTGTTTCAAGCTAGGAACTAAGTAAAATGTCAAGTTTCTAACCTTATTTCCACATTTTACATCACATTTAATTTTGCCTAAAATTTGTTGTTGCTTGCCGTCTGCTGTTCTTAGACAGGATTTAAAATTAAAAATCTGGGCATTCATTTTCTCTACATTTTCTATGCAATTGCTACCTAGGCAACTTATGGAAGCTCCACTGTCCATCAGACCAGTGAATTCTATTTCATTAAGTTTCACTTTCAAATAAGGCCTAATGTCATTATCGACTTCAAGGTATGCTGATGCAATAACTTTCCTTTCTGTCTTTCTTTTACTATATCCTTTTCTCGCTTTTGCAACTCTTTTACTGACTTCAGGCACAAAGTCCTTGAATATTTCAGCCCTTTTCTTATTGTACTCTTTTAATCTTTCTTCATACGGAACAATAGAAATTAGTTTTGTTGTTGTTGGACAAATTGATTTTGCAACATGTATTAATGTTGGCTTATTGTTGAATGTCTGGGTAGTAGTTGTTGTTGGTATGTCTGGGATCGATTGTTTTACTGGGATGTGTCCTTCTGCGAACATGGATTCCCAGCGTTCCCCATGCTCTTGAAGCGGTTTCCCATACATCTAGGACATTTAGGTGATGTAACTCCATCGAACCCACATTTGTAGCAAAAAATATTTCGCTGTTCGACTTCACATTCTATGTAAGTGTGACCTGCCTTCTTGCAATTCCAACATGTAATTTGCTTTGCTGTTGTTGTTGCATGGATTGCTTCAACATCAGAGGTCGGGTCACAAGAGTCATTGTCAAATTCAATCTCATGGATTCTCCTAAATTGTTGTTGTGGTTGCCGATAATGCATACGCTTCGAAATATTAGCCTCAGCCCTTCTACACTCTTCTATAAGGACATCAATGGATTCTATATTCCTTGCATATATTAATTGTACTAGTCCTTCCTTCAGATTATCTTTGATTATTCGGACTATTTCTAATTCAGGGATGGGAACTCTCATTTGATTTTTCAATTTAATAATTTCGGAAATAAAGATGTCGGCAGTTTCGTTAGGAAGCTGTCGACGCTCTATGATCTTTCTTTGAATTTCAAAATCAGATTCGAAATTTCTAAATTTTTTTATAAGGTTGTACTTCAAAAATTCCCATTCGCACAAAGGATTTTGTTGACGGAATTGCCATATCCAGTCATATGCTCTTCCTGCTAACAAATGATGAAATCCTTTGACGAAAACGTCCCAAGGACAACTGTAATCCACTCTTAAGGATTCAGCTCTGAATACAAATTCCTCAATGCTAATATTTTTCGACGAGCCATCAAATTTCAATCCCCATTTTTGCAATTGTAGTGGTGTCATTGGTTTACAACCAATTGCAAAATTTTAACTAAAGTTCTGGGAATAGTGTTCTCTATTATTATTGTTGGTTTGTTGCTGTCTCTGTTCGAAGTTATTTGGCATATAGTGAGAATTTAACGTTGGTTCTTGTTCGTACCTATTCGGATCTTGAGTATTGAAGGACGAATTTCTCAAGGAATCAATTGAATTTCTGACCACTTGAGGTATCATCACTGCTAATCTCTCTTCCATTGTTCTTAGAGCTTGGTTTTGAGCTATTCTAACAGAGGCAGTTATGTACTCTCTTAAACTTGGACCATCATTACTATTAATAGGGGCCTCTAGATTTATATTTTCTAATAGGGATTGTTGTCTAGAGTCCCTCTCAAATTGGTTTCGTACCTCTTGGGCAGTTGCACTACTAAATTCTGGACTACCTATAGCGGTAATAGTTCCTGGTGAAGATGTCGTTTGGAGTCCTGTTGGTGGTGGAACATTGCTTGCCATTAAAGGTGGAATTACATTTTGAACAACAGTTTGATTAGCATCTGGTGCAGAGTTTGTTGACATGTTTGAGATGTTTTGATCTGAAGTATTATTGTTTGGCAAAGATTGGTTACCTAACGGGTTATTGTTTGATAGTGTTGGTCCCGAAGTGCTTGCAATATGTTGATTTTGAGAAGATCCAGAAGGATTATTTCTACTTGCTATTCTACTTGATGACCTACTAGGTTGTTGAGTTTGGTTCCTATTTGCCATTTTTGAAACAGTCAGTTATGAACAATATGTGGAATGAGTTTGAATTTGTTATTGTGTAAAGATAAGTTTAGGGGTATATATGAAGGTTTGCAATAATTATAAGTAGAATAATATTAACAAAATTTATGAATTTTTAATATTTTTGAATTTTGTTAATTAATATTTCTACTTATTTGGAATGGAAATTAAATTATAGGTATTTTGCTAATGAATTAATTAATAACTTTAATAATAATTATTTTATAATGTTGTAAATTATTGTTATATTTCGTACAAGTTTTTAATAATTAATATAATTATTTTTTTTCTCTTTTCAGATCTTTAACAATTCTGTTTGTATTGTTTTTGATTTTATATAATCTTTAAATATGAATATAAATTTATATTTTTAAATTTGTTTTATATATTTTTCTTTAAGACTTTTTTTTTTTTTAGTTAACTTCAATGATTTTTTTAATCTAATATTTTAAATTATATATTTTATACAAATTAGATTTTTATACAAATTTATTTTTTTTAATAACTTGAGTAATTTTAATTTAAGTATTTTTAACAATTTTTTTTAATATAAACTAAATAAATTTTCAAAAATTAGTTGCAATTACTTTTTTTAATTATTAGAAACAATATTATTTTCTGGATTGATGTTTATTTGTTAGATTGTGGTTTGTATTTATTTATTTTTGTAAATATAAATATATGTAAATATATATATTTCTAAATATTATATACAAAATGGAAATCTTTTACAACTTTTTTAATATTTTCCAAAATATTAATATTTTTTAATGTAAATTAGAAAATTAATTATTTAGAATACAAAATGTATTAGAATACTTAATAATGATTATATATTTTTTTTATAAACATTTTAAATAAAGTATTTATTTTAAATCGAATGATGTTTCTGTCTTGTTAAATGTTATGTGTTTTGAGGTTATATATCGAAAAACATTTTGGGATAAAGAATTAAATGAATTATACCTATTGATGTAAATGAATATTTCTTTCGTTGAGGTACAAATAAATATTAAGCTATATAGCCACAAATTATGATACTGTCACGATTGTAATATCATTTTCATCGATTGGTAACTCGACATTTCACTACATCAGAGTATTTGTACAACACGATATGACATTTGAATTGCCTTCCGGGATACCTATAAACTGATTGTAGCTGAATGAAGAGTTTGGGTTATAGGTGGAATACCAATTTTTTAAGAAGCTCGAAAGTTGGGCGCCATATATGTAACAGTTATTTTGTGCGGACATGGTACTGCGGTCTTAGGCTGCGGCTTAGCTCGCCGGAATGGGTAGGTTCTTTCCGCTTCAACTGCACATATAAATTTGTGTACCATAGGTGTTATTTTTTTGTAACGGAAATTCAAAATGAAATTTAAAAACAATAAAAAAAGTGCAAAGGAAACGGATGTAGTTCGATTTATAACCAGATTTAGCATTTCAATTCAAAATAAATACAAATGAGATTTCCATTAGGTGAGGTTTAGATGGTAACCTCGATGGCTTTTCCCTCCCCATATGACTATTTCAGTCATCCTTGGTATTTTCTGTGCCATCAGACTTAAGTGAAAATACCCCAAATATAATTAACCACGCACTAACAAATATTCAACCCATTACTTTAATGTTCAAAACATTTTGTTAAAAAAAATTATTACTCAAAATATTTCAATATTTAAATTAAATTTATAATGCATTTTTATTATTATTATTCTTAATATTTAATATATATATATTAAATTTTTTTTTTTTTACTATTTATAGGTTTTTTTTTTTTTGGTTTCAACAAAAATAATTTTTGGTTTCCTTAATAATAATTAAACATATAAATTTTTGTATTATATAATAATAGAAAATTTACTTTGATATAACAATTTCTAATTGAGTATAGATATTTTGTTCAGAATTTATATTATTTATTTTTATTACAATTCTTATTTTTACTTATTTGGTTTCTAAATATATATATAATTTCAGATTTTTAATAATTTCTTATTTTTTTGTGTATAAATATAATTTAGAATTTGTTATATTTACATATTTTAGGTGTAATAGATTTGTGTAAATAATATTATTTGTTTGCAATATTTATGTTATTTATTATTCTTATTTTTATTATTGTTATATATATTTTTGTTGTATCTCTAGATAAGTTATATTGAATTTGAAGAAGGATTACATTTCATAACCACGTGGGTCTTATATAATATTTTTAGGTTATATTTAGGCAATACTTCATTTACCTATAATTTTATCTCCAATTTGCTGTTTTTTTTTTTATTTATTTGTTGATTTTTAAAATAAATTAAATTTATCAGGTTTTTCTTCGGTCTACCCTAATGTTTTTATAGCAATATTCATATTTTTTAACGCCTTAACATATGCTTTACGTTTCAACTAAATTTTGAATGTTTTAATTTTGTGTCAAAATAACCACGTGTGAAATATGTGATTGTTGCGTAGAGATGGAGCTTACATCATTATTTTGCCAATTCACAACAATATCTTGATTTAAGTATACCAGTTTTAATAAAGGTAACTTATTGATCTAGATGGTGTTGTATGGCACTTTTTGATATATGTTTGATGATTGTACTCACTTATGATAATCTCCTTATGATGAGTTATACATATATATAGGTATCTTATTGTCCGAAATTAATGCCCAGAATATGTGCCTCCATTTACAAGTGACAATTTGACGACTGCCGCGGTGTTGAAGTCGTCAGAAATTCACTTCTGACTTCTTTCTGCCTTATTTGGAGAATAGGTATTTCAACACGATATTCTATATTATAAAAATGGCACAAATTCCCTGACGTTAGACACTAATCAAAAGCAAATTATTTTCGTTTTATGTTATTTTTCTCACCTGGGCAATTTTCAATATTTCTTTACTAATATTTCAGCATTAAACTCTCCAATCTTTAGTTTTAATATTTTAAATTTTTATTAATTTAACTAAAAGAAAAAAAAAACGTTTTATAACCACTATCACCATTACTCAATGCTTCAAATTTCACCTTCTAATTTTAATAATTTCTAAATATCTTAAATGTTAACCTTATGGTAAACCTTCAACGTTTGAAATGAAAGAACAATTTCAAGGTGACATTGTGAAGGTTGGAACTCACATGCTGGAGTTTTAGAGATGGTACAATTGGTTCCTTTTTCTAGTGGTATCAATTTGTAGTGTTGAGCATTCTATATAGATGGCTCTCTAGTAATGATCATGGCAGCATTTATTTTTCTTGTGTTCAAGATTTATTAATATGAATTAATAATGCTATCATATTTTTAAAAATTCAAATAATTTAAAGCGGGTCAAGGATTATTTTATTAAAAGCTTTTTATAGCAATTGTTAAAGCTTTTTTCCAATTGTTGTCCAACATTTACGATTTGTTGGAAACATATGTTGTAATACTGCGGTGTAGTTACGACCAGATAATATGCAGATGGTAAAAATACGATTGCAGAATCCCTACTAGATAATATGAACTTGGTCAAGATACGATTGTGGCATCCCTATAATGTCTATTTACATTTCAAACATCAAACCGCTAAATGGTGAAAAAAAAAATTCTTTTGAAAAATAATAAGTTTGTTGCTCATATCCACAGCCCAAGGGTGGCTGTCACAAAACGGACAAGAAGAAAACAAAACACAACAATAACAACAGCAGCAATAATTTGGTGTAAAACGCAACTAATTGATAACATCCTACATCCTTTTTTTTGTTGAAGTGGCGTGGTTGTGTTGTTGTGTGTTTTTATGTTGTTAATCCTTAAGTGAGTTTTCACCACGAAGGGAAAGTGTTTTTCCTTTTAATGTGAAGTGGTTGTCAGTCAGTCTCATGAAGTTGAATTGAAAATTTAAATTTACTTCCGTTTTTTACAACAGGTGAAGTAATATTTCTGCTTTAATTTTTAGTCAAATCCTAAATGGGGAAGGATAGTAAAATCGACAAACACAAAAGAAAACAAAAATAAATTCTGTGTTAAAAACAGCTCAAGTTTTATTGTGATTTATTTTTTTCGTTAATTATTTTTTTGTATTAATAATAAGAGATAATAATTTAAAAAAAAAATTGAAAAAATAAAATAAAAATAAAGTGCAATAATTCACCAAAATTAAAATATTAAAAAAATCATTTATTTTTGCTACCAGATTTTCAAATAATAAGAGATAATAGTTTAAACAAATTGAAAAAATAAAATAAAAATAAAGTGCAATAATTCACCAAAATTAAAATATTAAAAAAATCATTTATTTTTGCTACCAGATTTTCAAAAAAATATGGTTTTGAAAATGTTGATAATATGGTTTGAAAGAATAAATGATAAGATGGAGAATGTAATAGAGTGTTTATAATATTGAAGATTAGCCCATTTTATTGAAGATACATTGTTATTTTAAATAAGACTTATCTCTTATTCTGTGTATACAATGGCTTTTCAAATTAAATTTTTGACAATAAGATGTCGTCAAATGAATAATTTTGAAAAAAATTGTAAACATATGATTGTATGACTTTACCTTCTTAATTATACCATGAAAATATTGATCTAGATATCTGACATTAATTTGTGTCGATAATTTTTTAACTGTATCTTCGTTAAATAAAAATAGATAATTTACTCCTTTATTTAACATATAAAATGATGTACAATTTCAGCCCCGCTTCCACAGATGGAAATTGACAATCTCTCTCTCAGACACATGTCGTGTGATACCGCCTTAAGAGTTAACAGGAAATCAGCTGTTTTGCACTCAAATAATGCATGCCGCCATTTTCTAACGGCGTTAAATTTATGCCAACAACTGGCCAAGTGATTTTCGTTTCGCTATCCTTACTCCCAGCTCTGTGCCGGTTTTTAAACGCAACTTCTTAAACATGAGAACTCCACCGACACATTTGTTAAGCTTTAACGAGCAAATTTACAATTTTGAGATATGTTCAACGGATTTTGCATCAAGTCTCATTTGTATTGCCTCCGATAAGAAGCTTATTTTGGGTTTAGCAAGATTTCCGGTAAGTCACTTTGGCTGTCCTATTCCGAAAAAGTAAACAAACCTTGAACTTGCTTCCCCTCCATTCCAGGAAGAATCTGAAAATGATACCTTTGAATGGGAACGCCTGAAGGATATATACAATGAAAGTCGTTGCCATTCCCTTGCATTTCATCCCGAAACTTCGTTGATGTCTGTTCCAAAAACCGTGACATTTTGTTCGGCTGGCGCCGATTTCATTTTGCGTATATTTCGCACGGACTTACAAAACGCTGACACTGTACAGTCTTTGAAGGCCCATACGAATTATGTCAATGACATTGCCTGGGATACGGAGGGTGAATTTTTGGCCTCGGTTAGTGATGATCACTCGTGTAAAATATGGTCCTCAGAATCACATTATGAAAATGTCATAACATTTTGTTTGTCCTCTGCCGGGATGTCGGTCAAATGGCATCCGGAGGAGCCGCATAAAGTTTTGGTGGCCGAAAAGAAGGGTGTTGTTCATCTGTATAATGTCCGATCACAACAGGCCATAATATCATTGGAGGCACCACGAGGTCCCCTAATGTCGGCCGATTGGTCTTTGAATAATTGTCATTTCATAACAGCCCTGGCCTATGGTGATGTTGTTACATGGGATTTGTTGCACAAACCATGTTCACCTTCGGATGTCAAACAGGTCCATGAAGATGGCGGTAGATGTGTACGATTTGCTCCCAACACTGAAATGGTAACGGCAAGCATAGGAAGGCCCGATATTACTTTAAAGGTATTTACAGCCAAATCACCGGTACCTTTGGTGGAAGCGGGCCTGAAATTGTACGCCGGCCTCTGCTGGCATCATCGTCTGCCATATGTGGCAGCAGCATATGATCGTAAGTTGGGTTTTTGGAAAGTCCAGTTCAAATAAGAGATTGGGTAAAAGTTGTACGTGTTTTATTGAATACATAAATTATTTTCTTTTTTTATAAAATTACAAAACACTCGGACATTTTTTTGTTTATTACACATTTAAGCACCGTTTACGGAAGCCAAGTATTCCTTGTAACGCGTTTCTTGTTGAGCCTGAAGTTTTTGTAATTTCTTTAATTGACCTTTGCTAACTTCCTTGCCTTCTTTGTCATGAGTTGGTAGACCCTGGAAATGGAAGGGTAAAAATTGATAAATGAGATGGAAAAAAATCCGAAGAAAATAATTGTTCTTAAAGTAAAAGTTTAAAGCAGAGAAACAAAAAAGTGAAAATTTGTCCATTGAAATCTAGAGGTCACACAAGAATCTCTTGTAACAAAGGGACACGAGTGAACCAAGTGAAATTCTTTCTTGTTCCATAAATTTTCTAGATTCCTTTATGAAATTGATTCATGGCAATCAGAAATAATTTCCAAGCATTCAACTTACATTTTCATCAAATTTCGAATACTTGTCGGTTTCTTTTAAAAACATTTCCTTGGGATTGATTTTCTTTTGGGCCTCCTTCGCCGCGGCTGCCTCAGCTGCTGCCTGCTTTTTACGTTCCTTTTCGGACAAACGTTCGGCCTCGGCCAATTTCTTCTGTTCTCGTTCCTTTAAGAGAGTCTCTTTGTCCACCAATTTAACAGCATACTTTCCACCCTCCTTATCTTCCAAACGTACTCCCAAATTGGGTAGAACGTCATCTCTTAGGTCGTCACACAATTTCAAAATATCTGTGGCTTTGAGTTGTTTGGCTAGTTCGCGGATTTGATTTCTAAACTCTGCCGTTGCCTCAACATAAGGCAATATGGTTGATTCCAAATCCGCAGTACCCTCTGCAGAGCCTCCTACAGGGAAACCTAATGTTGTTTTCTGATTAATTGCACCAAAAATGCGCAACAGGTCGGTAATATAGCTGGCAATTTTGCGTAACAACAAACAATTCAAACGATCCTTGTTGTCGCGTATATAAATATTGGCAGCTGTTACCAGATCTCGTATAGCATCCAAGGCGCTTCGGGTATCAATGTTATCTAAAAAAAAGAGGATTTTTTTAAAAACTTTTTTAATTCTTTAATGAAAAATTCTTTAATTACCACACAAGGCACTGTGCACAGCTTTCCGCGCTTCATTGAATTTCTTTTGAAGACCTGCTTCAACTTCCGTCCAGGCATCAAATTGTTTACGCGGCTCACTGGAAGTTACATGTCTAGTCAAGTCTTTAACGTTAAGGAAAAATTCCTATAAAAATTTAAATAAATTATTTACATATTTGATTGCTCTTTAGTTAGGCTCTGAACAATTTTTTGAGAAATTTCCAAGTCTATCGGTCAGCAGAGAGGTGAAATAGAAACTTGATTGCCCATAAAAATGTTCAGCGTGTCTGACTTTCGATTGTCAATTTCGCACTTACATTCAAGAAACGTTCATACTGTATTGCCATATCCATGGTATTGTCCGAATAATCCAGCGTATCCTTCCAGGAATGCAATAGAAATGCCAAACGCAATTGGCATGCTGAGTGTTTTTGCAGGGCCTGTTGGATGGTAATGAAATTCTTCAAAGATTTTGACATTTTGCAACCGGCTATGGTTAAATGGCCGGTATGCAGGAAATATTTAACCCATTCCGCCTCATCAAAGGCAGCTTCCGATTGGGCCAATTCATTGTCATGATGGGGAAACTTAAGATCTACACCTCCAGTGTGAATATCAAATTGTGGTCCAAAAATATCCGATGCCATAGCTGAACATTCAATATGCCATCCGGGGCGTCCTTTGCCCCAGGGGCTGTCCCACCAGGGTTCTCCAGCCTTACTTGCCTTCCACAGAGCAAAATCATTGGGGGAACGTTTTTCCGTTAACTTCTCTTCGCCCAGTGACAGATCTCCCTCACCTTCTTCCAGGGATTTTGTATCGCCATAGGCCTCAGGAACCAATTTGGCATAGAAATGTTTTTCCTTGGCATCAAAGGCATTGACGCTAAAGTATACCGAACCATTGGCAGCATAGGCCAGACCATTGTCAATAATACGTTGTATAAAGGTTATAATTTGGGGAACATATTCCGAGACACGTGTCAGGACATCAGGAGGCAAAATCTAAAATTACATGAACACAAATATTAAATTAAATTCAAAAATTAATATCTCTCTCTGACTTACATTCAACGATTGCATATCTTTGTGGAATTGATCTTCCCAGTAGCGCGGCAATGACTCAAAAATGGCATTGTCATTTATTGTTGAACCTTTCTTTAGATCCAACCAATCGGAAATGGGATCCTTGGCTTCGCTAAGATAAAAATCACGAGCCTTGCTAATTTCTTCTTGTCCACCCCCAGCCACAGCTTTGGCCAATAACTCCACGGCATTATTTAAACGATCATATTGTTTATCCAACATAATTTTCTTATCCGGGTCAGTATTTTTGGAGCATGTATTTTGAAACTGGGCCAAAACTGCACGTTGATCTTCCAGCAATTGATCCAAAGGAGCTGTCGTGGCTTTTTCTTTGTAGCCATCGTACAGATAGTTTTGACGGGCCCGTTTTATTATCTTATCATCAATGTCGGTGATGTTCATAACATAATGAATGTTGTAGCCAAAGTAATCAGACAGTACACGTCTCAAAATATCAAAGGAAATGTAAGAACTAGAAAAGATACAGAATGATTCTAATAAGAAATTTTCCACCGATTTCTTTTAATAATGTTCTTTGAAAATTACCGGGCATGACCCATGTGGGAGGCATCATAAACCGTGGGTCCACAGCTATACCAGGTGACATTGTTGCCATCCAGTGGCACGAATTCTTCTTTTTGTCGAGTCAAACTATTGAACAAACGTAATTTTGGTGCCTCACTGGCTGTTGGTGGCTGCCACATGGGCTGTTGACGTTTTGCCATTTCAAAAATTGGAACAGGAGCAGCCTACAACCAAAAGTAAATCGTCCACGTTACAAATTCCTCACAGACTCACCAACGAAGGAGATATATGTATGACTGTGCTCGAGTATATTGTCATGAGAGAATGTTGTTATTAGATTATCGATAACTGTGATCAATGTATCTGCTGATGTCTCAAATAAGAATAGCATTCGCTTTTACATGTGTAATACAATTAATAAATTAAATAAGTGCAGTAAGAAACCACAAAATATGCTTTAAATGGTATTAATCAAGACGGATTCCGTTGAATAAACACGAACAAATAGTCAAAGAAATAAAGTTATCGATATCAGTATATAGTGTGTGAAGCTCCCTATATGATTTGACAGCCGGCAAAATAGTATTAGCAATTGGATCTCATAGTTCCTTTATGTGAATATTTTGAACTAGGTCTTTTGTGAACGATACATCATCCGAATAGCCGGGAAAATACAATAACAATTTATTTATTTCTAAAAAAAATATAAATGAACTGTACAATTAATATTTTTTTGTAAAGCCTGACATAATGATCCTATAATTTGCATTTAACTATCAAACTAAGAGTAGAAGAAACAACGAATATTAAAACACAAGGCGTTGCTGAGAAGCCAGAAAAATGCTGTTTTTGCTCTTTTTTATTTCGATACTCTCCGGATGGTCTGCTGCCCAAGAAGCAGATCCAAATGGATACATTGCATATTGTCCATGCATGGGTGAGTTGTGAAGTATAATGACCAGTTCAATCTCATACTATTTATTTTCCACTTAGGTCGTTTTGGAAATCAAGCTGATCATTTTCTTGGCGCCTTGGCTTTCTCAAAAGCCTTAAATCGCACCCTTATACTGCCGCCATGGGTTGAATATCGTAAGGGAGAAATGCGTTCAATACAAGTACCATTTGATAATTATTTCGATGTGGAAGCTTTGAAGGACTATCATCGGGTCATTCTAATGGCTGATTTTATGGAAGAGTTGGCACCCATAATTTGGCCGGAGGACAACCGTATATCCTTCTGTTACATGGAACGAAAAAGTTTCAGCAAAAAAGAAGACATAGCCCCAGGCTGTCATGCCAAAGAAGGGAATCCTTTTGGTCCATTTTGGGATACATATAATATAGATTTTACGGAATCTGAATTTTATGGTCCTTTACATTTCGATGTACATCACAGCAATATGCCGGAAAGATGGAATGAACGGTATCCCGCCTCCAAATGGCCAGTATTAGCTTTTACTGGAGCTCCGGCCAGTTTTCCTGTGCAAAAGGAAAATCGAGATTTACATCAATATCTTAAATGGAATAAAAAGATACGCGAAGCGGCCACTAAATTTATTAAGAACACCCTTCCAAAGGGAGCTTTCTTGGGTATTCATCTGCGTAATGGCATCGATTGGGTAAGGGCATGTGATCACATACGCGATACCCAGCAACTTTTTGCCTCACCCCAATGTTTGGGCTATAATAATGAGAAGGGTAATCTCTACACTGAACTGTGTATGCCACCCAAAGAACAGATAATACGTCAAATTAAGAGGCTTATTAAAAATGTCAAACAAGATCATCCCAAGAATGAAATACGTTCTATATTTGTAGCTTCAGATGCGAACCATATGATCAGCGAATTGAATAATGCCTTGCAACGCATGGACATATCGGCCTATCGGTTGCCCGAGGACAATCCACATTTAGATTTAGCCATATTGGGTATGGCAAATCATTTCATTGGCAATTGTATTTCATCATACTCAGCTTTTGTCAAACGGGAGCGTGATGTGAAGGGATTTCCCTCCTATTTTTGGGCATATCCCAAGGAAAAGGAACGTCAACACATGAAAGTTCATGAAGAACTTTAATACTCAAGTCAACCGCCCACCTCCGTATAGTATTAGTAATCTCAACCTAAAGCTTAAGACCGAACATTCCGAGACAACAATGGTGTTTTGATAATGGTCACCACCCAATTGAGGGGGTTTCCACAATTTATTATCATTTTAAATAAAATATATTACCGTCATACAAAATTTAAACAGGGTGTTTTTTCTTCTTTTAGTGGATTTGATTGTTTATGCTTATGGTATTTCGCTTCTAATGAACCAATTTTTGACTTCTAGCTAAATCCAGTTGTACAGCTGATACTTGTGTTAGACCTTCTCGAACGGCACTCAAGTTATCTTTCCAGGCATGCAGAAGATCCCTTAATTGTTCCCATTGTGGGGCACCAAATGTGCGATGCATTGTGGAGGAAATGTGTACTTTACGGTTGGCTTGATCCAGACGGGCCCTAACCAATTTTGTTTTCAATACTTCAATGACGAAGGGTTCAACTTCATCTTCGGTGATTTGCAGTTCCTTGGTCAAGGTGTCGAAACTCATTTCGGGATTACTTTCAGCCAGTTGCATAAAGGTTAACAAACGCATTTTCTTCATGTTCTGCTCATGGTTAAGTCCCTGAGAAGTAACAAATTCTTTGTGGTCTTCATAGAATTGAATGTAGGCTGGCAACTTTTCGGAGACAAAAATCGACAACAAATCATGTATTAAATCACCCTCGAGGAAACGTACGGGTTTCAAAGCCAACAAGGGATCCAAAAGGAATGTGTTGGGATCGGCCAAAGCAGTAACAATACATTTCATGGCATCTTCACGGGCAACGCAGGCATTGTCCGATGTGTATGTACCCAAAAGTTCAATCATTACTTTGGCCGACACCTCTAGGTTTGTGTCTTTAGTAACATCATGCAGCAGGCGGTATAATTTTTGCATTTGTTCGGCAGACGGTGGGCAATTTGCAAATTGGGATTTGACTTGTTCAACGCCGCTGAATACCTCCATTACTTGGTCGCATTGTTTGGCAACATGAACCAAATGATAGTAAACGTGATAACGCAATGGGGACGATGTATCCAAATTGTTGAACAATCGCCAAAGAGATTGAAGACACACCTTGGTCAATGCAACATTGGGGGCCTTGATCATTTTTTCGCAGTATGCCAAAATTATGTTTTCTCCACGATCCAAGGAAATCTGCAATAAATAAACATGTGACCTTTGTTGCGATTTCTAATTTGTGCCTACTTACAGTAATCATAATGGAGACAATACTATTGAGAATACAATCAATTTGTGCTGGATCACCATCTTTGAAGCAAACATCACAGACACCAATGATTTTGTGCAAATCGTCTTCAACACCTTTGCTGGATTTTTCCGAAGATATTTCTGCGCCCAAATTCTTGAAATATTTTCTCAATTCCTGGACCTGAACAAAAAAATAGCAAACATTAGCATACAAAATGCCACACAACTTTGTTGTACAAGTAGTCGTAGACGTTGTCGACCAGTCACATACAAAACATAACATAACCTCAATGGCAACATTTGCGAATTCCTCATCTGGCTATTTCTTGCGTTTTGCATGTTTTCGGACATTCTAAAGTTAACTTACCTGCTCGTCCATGGACAAGTCTATAAAAACTGGTGGAGAGTTCATCATCTTGTAAGTTTCCTTGGAGTTGGCTTGTTTTTTAAACAAATTTACTGCAAAACTCAGGCACACACGTCGCTTTTTTGACGGCAGTAGAAAGAAGGGAACTCTCAACCGATTTTCGGCTAAATATTTGAGTCTCCTCTGTGTATTACATCTAGTTCGTGTGGTTCATTTCAGTGAAAAAAGTTAAAACATGAACTTGCTCATTTAATTGATTTTAGTAATTTTCTTTTTTTATATAGCATTTTGCGTAAACATAAAAACACAATAAGAAATGCCAGTAAGATTTTTTCCTTTCCTCCTTCTCTTAAAATCGTTTCTCATAGAAGTTTTGCCGGAGTATCGCGCACAATGAACATTAAATCTAATTTAGATTGATTTATACGAATGATGTGAATAATTCATACAAATTTATGCATTTTATATTCCGTTCTTCCACTAAAATGCTATATTTTCGTAATTTTATCATATTAATAATATGCAACGACGCTGAACAATGTATAGAGCCGTTCTGACGCCGACAGCCTGGGCGTTTAACGTCAAGCGACCTAATTGTGTTTTCCCACAGCACATTTTGACAGAAAAGGTGGTTTGCATTGAGGCGGTGGTGAATTAAACGTCGTCAGCCATTTTTCTATAATCGGATAAAAGAAGCATCGTCTCCGTTTTTAATCTTACATTTCTTACGTGAACTTTTAATTTTAGTGTTTAGTTGAATTTAAAAAAAAAGAGAAAACATAAGATTGAAGTAGTGAAAGATATTTATTTAATGAATAAAGACTGATTAAAACAGCATTTTTGTAAATTTAAGGTAAGTTTTGTTAATAAATTCAAAAGGTCATACGTTGTGTGTATATTATTTTTCCAATGTGATGACGAATACGATGTGTGATTTCTGTGTTTTTCCCCAAACAATAAAGTGCAAAAATATCGAAAACGCAATTAAAAATACAGAGAATTTCGTTAACAAAAGTGTACAAAAAGAAAATGTTCACGATTGAAATTATTTTTTTTGCATGATTGTTGAAATAAAGAAAATTTTCCATGGCATCTCCCATGAAAAAAGGGGCTATAAATGTTTGCCAATAACACATATACCTACATAAATATGTGTGTATAGTACTGACTTTGTGTGTGTGTGTGTGCCAATCTTAGTGTGTCCAGTGTGTGCGTGCGTGTTTACATTTGTGTTTGGTGGAAATTTCGAAATATAAGTCTTTCCATGCAAGTGCTGTAAAAACACGTTAAGAGAATCACAAACTGTTTTAGCCAATGGCTTATTTTGTTTGCAGTGGAACCTCTTTTTAACATTGCATATGGCATTTAATGTAAAATTAAAGGCTCATTTTTCAAGGTTCTTTGAATTTGTTGACATGGTTACATTACCATATTTCCTTAAAAATTGGGTTAATGTTTTTTTGTAAACCATACTCCATTTGGATCCGAGAGAATTCTCTTCTCAATGATAAATTATTACTTTCATGTTATAATAATACAAAAAGCCGCAGAGACACATACGGCGGTACAAGGACATGTTAAACAATTTCGGAATTTAGATATCTTAATGAAAATGTTATGCAATATTGTTAAATTGTTAAAAAAAAACACGTGTATTATTAAAACTTCTAAATATTAAATACTAAGTACATTTGAAGTTTGTTATAGATTTTTTTTTGAGCACCACTCACCCCACTTTTATAAACAAACTGGCAATAGTCGCCATTATAATTGCCCAAGATAAATCAAAAATTATTCTTTGCTTTGTTTGCTAGTGTGTACCGCACTTTGACTCTCTTCTCTTGTAAACAGTATCTCACTCATCGATTGGCGTTTGTCACACGGTATAAATAACGTATAAATCCCGCCATTTATGACTGAATAAACATGATCTCGTGTTGTTGGCCATAACTTTTGTGAATAAAGGATTTGAACACATATATACAACGAATGCAATGTTAACTCATCAATATATTGTAGCAGGTGGTTTGCCGGATGCCCATACTAGAGAAGAGTTTTGAAGAAATATCGGTCTTTCATTTATCCCATACTAAATCCATGAAATGTTCTTGCATTGTAGATAACTTATTAAGATTTTTTCAAATATATGATTTTATTAGTTCCTTAACTTAGCTATAAATCACACATCTTTCACAAATTTTATAAAACCTATGTCTATTTTCTTTTTGTTTCAGTTTCAAATTTGTGAAAACACAGGAAAATCCCCAGCCCAGAAAAAGAAACACAATTAAACGTAGCCATGGATATCGCTACGAAAACCCAACGAGAATGTGAAGAACGCGTTGCCGAGGAGTATCTATCCAGTCTGTCGGATTTAAATTGCAACAGCAAACCGCTTATAAACATGCTAACCATGTTGGCCGAAGAAAATATCGAATATGCCCCAGTTATTGTAAAAGTCGTTGAACAACATATAGCAAAGGTTAATAGTCATAAAGTGTATTTGATAAATAGCTAGCTTGTAAGACAATTGGTATTGCTGTCATAAGACAACTTGACCGAATTTCAACACCCATCGGCGGATGGTTAGTGAAAATAAAAAAATTGAGTTGAGAAAATAAAGGCTTGAAAAGGCTAGTTCTGCTCAACAAAAGTGTAATGCGTAGGAGAAAAAAAAAAAAAAAAAAAAACACTTTGAAATGTAATTGGAAAGAATTATTTCTGGTACACTTCAATTTTGTCGAGTTCGAAACTGTGTTGGCGTAAATGGCTGGCTTGGTTAGCAGCTAAAAACACACACACGAAACGGAGTTGAGCATTTCCGAAAAAAAAATTTGTATCATGAAAACTATTTCAAGTGCTCCTAAGAACTGCAAACTCTCTTATAAGACCAAATGCAGTTAATTTTTTAGCAACATACATCAAATTATATGAAAAACAAATAAACAATTATCATAAACAATTGTAGTTAATTGTTTTATTTCTCATAACAAAATTTCCAAGAAACAATACACAAAATATGTTTATTTTCAAAATAAAAAACAACCTCACAGTGTAAAGTTTGCCCTAAATGAAAAATTTTATGTAATTTTTGCCCACCAAAACAGGTTCCACCAGAATTTAAATTGCCCATATTGTATTTAATCGATTCAATTGTTAAAAATGTCAAAGGCACATATGTGCAACTGTTCAGCCAATGTATTGTCAGCTTATTTTGTGGAGTTTTTGAAAAGGTAAGTAGTTTAAAAACCCGCCAAAGTCGTTTGCTGCATCACTTTTATAACCATTACTATTTTTGCTCCCCATATCAAAATGAAGGTCAATGAAAAGATCAGAGAAAGAATGTATGCCCTGAGGCAAACATGGAATGAAGTATTTTCAGACCAAAAACTCTATGCCTTGGATGTCAAGGTAAAGAGATTGGACAACAATTGGCCCATCACAGCAAAACAGCCGTCGATACACGTTAATCCAAATTTTTTAAAAACCGTAAGTTCATGATAAAATTTTCTCATAAATGAATCGGCTTTTAATTGTTTGTTTTTGCAATTTGTAGGCAAATCAAGCCATACCCACAGAAATGGAGAAAATTCTACAGGATAAAACTAGAGAATTGTTGGAGTTAAAGAAACGTAAACTTGAATTGGAGCTAGAAGCCACCAAAAAACATTTGGAAGAGCAGGAAAAACAGTTTTCCAAAACTGCAGAGGGTGTCTTACCACCTGTTGATGCCTTGGTTGTGGCCAATGCCTTGCAAACGGTTGGTATAAGGCCACCTGCCAATGCCTCCATTGCGGGCCAAGTTATGCCAGGAGTTATGGCTCCCGGTTTTATGGCAACCCCCGGTGTGGCCATTAATCCTCTAAGGCCACCCATGTATCATCACAATTTCCGAGGTTTACGACCAAACCTACACCATCCCGGCATGATAAATGAACCAACACAACAGGTAATTTTTAGAGATAGGTATATTGAAGAATAATAATTTACTAATTATTATATTTTTTCATTTTAGAATGTTCCTCCCATGGTGAATATGCCCACAGTTGCTGCTGGAAATAATGCCAATAAACCCCGCGTTCATCCCGTCAATTCGGCATTGATAAGTTCAGTGCGTCAACGTGATCCACGTTTGTTGCGTCAACAACAACAGCAGCAGCAACAACAGCAACAGCAATCTAACCAACAGCCGCCTACTGCTGCCAACGTTCCCTCAACAGCATCATCACATGGCGAACAGCAATCCGACACAAAGTCAAATAATCGCAATGATCGAGGCCACAAAAGTAGTCGCAGCAAATCACCCACAAGATCAAGCTCATCCAATTCCACAAGTGGCAGTCGCTCTTCCTCGACTCGCTCTTCCAGCAAAAGTTCCAGTCGTGATAAGGAAAGAGATCGCAAACGTTCCGATTCCAAAGGTTCATCATCATCTTCCTCCACCTCATCCAATGTTGAGCGCAAAAAGTCATCATATGCTTCATCCTACGGCAAATCAGACAAATCATCATCATCATCCACAAAATGTGATAAAGACGCGTTTGAAATTGCCCCGCTATCGAGTGCATTCAAAAGGAAATCATCATCTCCCAGTTCCTCACCGAGTAAATCACGTGATTCGAAACGTTCGAATAAATCCTCTCGTTCGGGACGTAGTAAAACTAGTTCACGCAGTCCTTCACCCGAATCGGCAGCTGAAAGTTATAAAGATAGTGGATCCCACAGCCGTAGAATGTCCACAACATCATCATCATCGTCAATGTTGGCTTCATCGCCGGAAAAACAACGTTTACCCAAAATCACCGATATGGAAACGACGGATATTGGCGGCGAGGATGTAAAAACCAGCATTGTAGACACAACAACAGCTACAGCTGCTGCTGCTGCTGCTTCGTCTGCAAATAATACAGACAAAAGTAAGACATGTCACCTTCACTACAAAACTATTGCATTAATTTTAATGATAATTTATTCGAAAGTCAGAAATTTGTTATTTCTTCACATAATAACCCCAAAGAGTTTTGTTAGGTATTCTGTTTGTGTTTCTTTGAGAGTATGGGGGGTGGAGATATTATCTGGATGTCTTTTTCTCTTTTCTCTATAGATGCCTCAATGGCTTTTCAGTTGGTGCGCTCCTGTTTTATGGAATCGTTTAATTTTGCTTGACAATGTAAGAGGGAACATGATTTTTTAAATGTTTAAAAAAATGGGATGAAGTATTCGATGCAAAGGATATCTGGGAAAAGTCCAGATATCCACAATTTGTAGCAAATCGTACAAATTGTTTTTTTTTTTTTTTTTTTTTGGATAGAGGGGAAAAATGATAAATTACGAATATTTATTTACAATTCAGAAAAAAATTAAATGTTTAAAAAATAGAATGAAGTATTCGATGCAAAGGGCGTGTTAGAAAAGTCTATCTGAAGAGACCTCTTGAAAAGGTCTTATATTGGTAGCAAATCTTCCAAATTGGTTTCTGTCGATAAACAAAATGTGTTAAAGAATTTTCACAACCTCTCGTGATTGCAGATAAAAATTGTTTTAAAAAATTATTTTTATTATTTTTTTTTTTGAAATAGGAAGGGTTCCAAAAGTTTTTCAGGACATAGATGAGTTGTTATATAAATATTCATTTTCTGTGAAATATCTTTTTAAATATTTCCACTGACGGTCAGGCTTAATCCTATTATTGTTGTTTTTATTAGTGGAGAACAATGGTAATGTTTACTTCGTTTATGTAAAACGAAAGCATAACAAGTGGAGAAAGATGAAAATATGTATAAGTGCGGTTGTAAGATTTAGAAGTTTTTCCAAAAGAATTTTAGTTTTATGTAATTCTTTGGTTCCTCTTCTATTGAGCTTACGAACTTGTCACTTTGGTAAAAAAAAGTTTTTTGTCGTAGAAGTTATTTTTAAAATAATTTCTGGGGAGAATATCACAGACATAAAGCAAGGGAACTGATGAAGATTGGTTTCTCTTTCCGAAACTTATATCCTGCTATACGCCCTGGTAAACATTACCATCGTTCTCCACTAATAAACAAACTTTGTTTTTATAAAAACAACAATAATGGGGTTAAGCCAGACGATTTTCCAACAACAAAATACTGCGGTATCCCGAACAAACAAATACAAATACTACGGTATCCCGAAACCAAAACTGCTCCATTTCCACTGACTTTTAAATTGTTTTTGTGTTTTAAGATAGCGGACATTCCAACAACTTACTTCAAGCTATGAGATTTTTCAGGGCCCTCATAGATGCGGTAATTATTTCAATCCAAACTTATTTGCAAGGGATATATTAGAACCCTGGGAATTCGTTTATGTGCAAATTTCGACATAAGGAAAAACAAGTAAAAAAATACCCTCCACCTTAGGGTAAAGGAAACATTAGAACCCATTATGACCCACAAATACTAATTTTTAGACATGTTCATGTAGAAAATGTGGCAAAAATCATCAAAATATCGAATATCGGGAGGTACAGTTACATGGGGACTATACCAAAACGTGGACCGATATATCTCATTTTCAATACCAACCATCCCAGACACAATACACATTGTTCTGCCAAATGTTGAAGGTCTACGTCAAGTAATGTGGGCGGTATCGTGATTTCAACAGACAGGCAGACACACGGACGTCGTTAAATTGAATTAGAATTTTATGCTGATTATGAATATATATACTTTATGGGGTCTACGACGAATATTTAGGGATGTTATAAACGGAACCACCTTTCCAAGATGGACGGTATAAAAAAGGGAAGTTAAATCAGTGAAGTTATCTATCAAATTAATTGACACGAAACATCCAGCAAAAGCATACATGAAAAATGATGAAAACATCATGGATATTTTTCCATTAATGACCTTAGATTCTTTTACTACCGGGCAAACATTTTGTTGGCTAAAAATGCCCCTAGTTTAGAAAGAATAATTTTTAAGAACTAATTGTAAGACTTGGGAGTTCTTAAAAACCCCTATAGAAATAATTATTCTTTCAGCTTCTTTTTGTAAGCAGCGTTCATGGCTCATTTGAAATAGTTTTTTTGTGGAAAGAAAACTTCACTCAGTTAAATATAAAAACCTAAGCTCATAACTAACTTAGAAAGAAATAAAACCAAAGAAAAATCTAGCATTAGGAACTGCAATAGAAAATTCACTCTGTTTGAATCACTCTTTTTGGATCTCAATTTTCCCTCACCACTTGGCCTATGTGAATTATTCTTGAAGGGAAGGGTGGGTTCTATGGATAATGAATGACAAACTTAATGTTATTGTTGAAGAACATATATTTACCTACCTCAGAAATGTGTTAGAAAAAACCTTAGATGAGATTCCTTTAATTTAGAAAGTGTCAAAATTTCCTTATGACAATATCAAAACCGTAAGGAAAGTACGTCGGGCCGGTCCTACTATGAACCGATTTCGACAGGATTTTACAGAGGTATTTCTAGGTTATAATTGTTATCATGCAACGGAAATGATATTAATGAATATGAAAAAAAACCAATACAATGCAAGCAAAATAAACGATTCCTTCTCACATGGTCTGGGCTTTTAAAGGGCAGGCGGGTGGTGTACAAACTTTTATCTGTGATATATTAGCTGTGATATTTACCAAAAATTAGGAAAGAAAGGAAAAAACGGGAATTTTTTATATCAAAGAGAGCCCGAATTTAGTAGTTCTTTTTTTTTATTTTTTTCTCCACTAAACTAGTAATTTACTATTAAGAAAACAAAAAACGCAAAGAAAACCAAAAATTATAATTAGTATTAAATTATTTTAATACTTAAACAAATAAACTGCTTAAAAAAATTGCCCTACGTTGTTTTAATTGACCCCTAGTTGTTCCTTAATATCCATCCACCAAACACTCTGTTGTATGCTTTTACTCTCTCTCCCTCTCTTTATATTTTCAACTCTTTGGGGTTTTTTTGTTAAATTGTATTTATTTATAATAAAAATAAGTATAAAACCAAAAAATAAGAATATTAAACGACAAATAACTGTAATAAGAACTTTTGTTGTTAGAGTATTGATTGAAAACAGCATCCCTATATTAAAAAAATACTACATGTATGCAAAAAAAAACAAGAACAATGTTTTCTCTCTGTCTTTCTCTATAGAATGATATGAATAGAAAAAAATACAACGAAAACAAAATAAAAAATATCAAGACACATTAAAAAACAATAATAACTTGTAAATTTAAAACTATATTTGAGATTCTTTAGATTATAATTTTTTGGTTTATTAATTATTATTTTTTGTTTGTTTTTTTTTTTATTAAATAGTTTTGTAGTTGCAAAAAATGTTGTAATGTGTGTGTGTATGCACCAGAAATGTATCTTCGATGTTTAACAAACTGAAAGGATAAACTCGATACCAAAAAGTGACAGTCATTGGACTTTGCGCCGATAAAAAGTATTTTCAAAGATTTTCCCTCTCTCTCTCCCCTACAAGGAGGGTCGTCCTTCTTGAAGAGACTTTTTAAGGCAAGGACGTCACATTAGATTTAAGTTAAAACAAATGTATCCATCTATATAAATTATGCATATGGGGGCTCAATCATTATTGGGGAAAGGTTGGAAAATTTGATACTCATCCTCAATTCATCAAAATATCTAAGCTATAATTTTTTTTAAGAACCTAACCTCAAATTGGAATTCCAACAATGATGGAAGAAAAATGAATTTTAATGAAGATATATATAGATATAATCATCGTAATGTTGCAGGATATTCCCAAGCCACCGAAAACATAAACCTAACCTCAAAAGTGAAAATATTTTTTTGTTGAAATATCAAGTGAAGTGATTTTACATTTTTAAAGGAATTATTCCACAAGATATTTATTGTTTATAGACAACGTTCACATATCTTTGAAAAGTTTTTGTTTTTAATTCCTCCATCCAAAAAATGTAATCTAACCTCAAAATGGAAAACCACTAACTGAAGATCGACAAGTCAATTTAAAATGTTGGAGTTTATAAAATCTCGTCATTAATACTTATAATGGAAGTTTTGGAATATCCCCTAGAAAATCTACATAATTATCGTAATGAATACGTTTGGAAAATCCCCAAGCAAAAAATATAAACCTAACCTCAAAATCTATTAATTGAACTATCAAGTGAAGCTACAGGCTTAAAGAAAATACCAGATGTAATTTGCTTTTGCCGTTTTAAAAGTGCCGCCAACGCCAAGTAAATAATTAAACCTAACCTCAAAAAGAAAAATTACAAAAAAAAAAAAAAATGAAAAAAATTATTAGAGTTCAAAAAGACCTACCAAAGTACAGTATTTACATAATTCTCGTAATGATACTGAGTTGGATAACCAACCCCAAGCAAAAAGACCACATAAACCTTAGCTCAAACGTGAAAATTTTTTGGCTAAATAATAAAGAAAAATTATTTTTAGGTGTTAAAGAAAATATGCCACCAGATGGCATTTCCTTTAACCTTTTTGAAAAGTGTCGCCAACAAAATTTCTCCAGTAAAAAAAATTAACATAACCTCAAAATGGAAAACGTACAAAACAAGTTACTAACTGATGAAAGTGAAGTTAAATTACAGTTTTAGAGCTCAAAGAGCCTCGTCAAAGAACAAAATCTATATAATCCTTCCATTTATACCGTCAGAATAATGTAAAACTAACTTGAAAGTGAAATTCTTTTAATTGCCAATCTCCTGTCAATTATTGAACATAAACACGTTCCTGTAAAAGTTTATACTTTCATAAATCTTGGTCTATTTTATTTTTAATGCCGGAAAATAACTCTACTACTGCAAGTGGAATGGAGAAGGCCCAAAAAAAAATATGCACAGAAAAAAACTTGCTCAAAGACCTCCCAATGGAAGAATATTTTCAATGGCCGCTTCCTATATTTCGGGGAACATTTTGAAAAATCTGGGGACATATTTGGACGTTGGAGAAATTTTCTTTCATTAGAAGACCCTTCGATGACTTTTATTTTGTATTGGAATTCTTTTCCCTTGGAATAGAAAACCATTCATCGATCTTTCTGTAAAAAACAAAAGATTTTATGAAACCTATCTTTAGGGGAATCTTTAAAGAAGATTTTGTGAAAATCTTCGGTCTAAGAAGAAGTGGGTTTGTTTAAATCTCTATACAGATTGTTCGTATCTAGAGGCCTCCTTTAAATAGATCAGAAAAGATTCCGAAAGTCCAAAAAGGCCTCTACCAATAGAAATAGAAATTTCGAATGATTTCCCAACTATATGAGGTCTTTTGAGGCTACTTCTTTTTATTTTCATTATCATTTTTATTCGTTTTATTTATTTATTATTTATTATCGTTTTATTTTATTGTTTTTAAACAAAGAATATATTTTATTGTAATGTCTCCCTGAAGAGTGTCTATTACACTACCAACTTTTGAAGTGCATTGGTGGTAAGTCAGAGGACCTTGTTGTAATGGTTCTTATGCAAAACAAAATGTAAAGATTCTACTATCCAGACTATGTGCAACCCTATATTAAACTTTTAATGGGTCAATTAGGTATTGCAATTCCAGAGATGTTATTAAAGCAATTAACTATTGTTAGTTTTTATTTTTTTTTGTTTTAATGTGACCTAAAACCGGTATCTAAATCGAGTAGCACTTAATCCTAGTTATTCTTTATTTTTGTTTCCATCGAAAATACATTTCACAATGTTCTGCTGCAGCACATTCAACCTAAGTATATGTATTTTTAATTTTAAGTATCTTTTTTTTCTGTTGTGGTGATGATGTCGGCTTGGTTCGTTTTTTTTATTTTTTTATTATTTTTTAATGGTCGACGGGGGACATGCAGCCAGAGAAAGTTGAAAAAGAAAACTCTGAGTCAAGGAGTCAGGCGGGAAAAAAGATAAACTAAGTGTACGTTTACCTACCTCTTTCTTATCCATACACTTTGTTTTTTTTTTAACATAAAATTTCCTATACCTAATTTACGATGAGTTGGGAGAAATATTATTTTATCCTCCCTCCCCTTAGACTCCTAAAAACTCAGATTTTTCTTTAAAACAAAAAAGCTTTCTGCGCGCCTGTGTAAACCCCGTTTTAGAGTTGGTCTTCTTTTTTTGAGATTCCTTTTAGTTTTTTTTTAATTCCAAAAAAAAAAAATAATTTTAGTTTCTGTTTTTAGTTATTGTTCTCCTCTATCTCTTTCTCTGTCTCTCTATTCAATTTTAAAACATAATATTTGTAAAATTTCCGAAAATTCCCAATTAGCGTTTTTGCCGTTGTCTCCGTCGTTGTCGTCGTCTTTGCAAACGACGGAAGTCTCCACTGCTACAGGTTGTTTGATGGATATAGATTTGAGGCCCCAACTATTGTTACAGCAACAGCAACACACTTCCTCTTTAGATCCAAAATCATTGACCAAGACCAACTTTATTAGGAATCTTGAGGATATTTCTTGTGCGCCAAATAATGCTAGAAATCTAGCGATGTCGTCATCATCATCATCCTTAGCGATAACAACAACAAAACCAACAACAACAAAAGTTTGTTTCAAAATTCAAAAAAATGTTAATAAATTAGAAAAATCTACAGAAAAACTACTCTCCGATGACCATTCATCCTCATCATCATCATCGCCAGCGGCTATGGAAAGCAAAATGGAGCCGAAGGAAAGCAAACCGGAGCACACTAAAATGGAAACAACAGGTAGTGGTGGTTCAGTGGATGGTCAAGTAAGTAAAGATCATCATTCAGAGGAAGATGTCAAAAAACGACCCCTGGCTCCAATAAAAGATGAGGAACCCCTGGCCAAAAAGAGTAAACCAACAAAACTTGATAAGTAAGTGAGATGACACTGCGGGAATCCTTTAATTTCCAACATTCTGACACAAAATTTTTTTCAAAATATTTTTATTCTCAGTTTATTTGGCTCCGAGGATGTAGATTTGAGACAACTAATGCCACCCATTAGCGGCGGAAATACAGCCGAAGAAACAGCTCCACCACCTCCCTCGTTTAGTGTGACAAATGAAACCAATGAAAATTGGGACAATGTCAAGGTAAGGATTTGCTTAGCTAATCATGTTTCAATTTTTTTAAAATCATAACTCGGAACCCTAATCAATTTTCCAGACTGATGGCAGTTCTAAACCAACCTCTAACATTAAGAAGTCTAGTCTAGATGATGTCAGGGCCAAATTGGCCAAAACTGCCAAGTTGAATAAAATGCTGAAACTTGGTATGTATAGAAAGATCTTCCATGAGCTCACCAGATTTATTTTTTCCACTCTCGAATTTCTCCAGATAAATCAAATCGTGACTTGGAACAACGCAACAAATTGGCCGAACTGCAAATGAACGAAGACACCCAGGAGGCAAATGATGAAAAGATACGCACCATGATTGCCCAGGCCCAAGAGCTATTGGAATCGAAATCGATTAATCAAGATCAGTACAAAAATCTGGTCAAAACGGTGATGTCCATTAATGAGGACAACAAACTGAAGGAGGCCAAGCGACGTGAATCGCTCAACACGTTCAAGGATAAAATCATTGGCAACGATGACAACGCCAGCAATGATTCGGAACGTAATGCCGCCCGCGATGCAGTCCTAAGGAAACGTATACCAAAAATAAGCAAGACCACGGCAGGAAGTGATTCCCCTGTAAGCAGTGGAGAGGGTAATTTAGATGAACCTATGCGTCTGGTGGATGATAAACATAACACCGACTCCAATGAGGAACAGAATATGCGTGCTGCTGGAAACAATCGCAGGGATAAACGTGGAAACAAGACCTCAAAATGGGGTGATAGGGTGATTGAACCTCCTAATGCCAATGCCATGATGCCAGGTGGTGTGGGTCCAATGCAACAGCAACGACCTTGGAATAATATGATGGTACCAAATAAACGAGGTGGGCCGCCTGGAGGTTCCATGGGTTTCCGGCCTAATATGCCGCCCAATAATCGGCCACCATGGCCCATGGGCGGTGGCGGTAGTGGTGGCGGGCTTGGCAATAACATGCCCCAACACTTTGGAAAAGGAGGTAATAACAATCCCATGGTTGGTCCCATGCGTGGCATGCCTCCAATGGCCGGTTCTGGCTCTGTTATACCTCCCCCGATGATGCCCAAACCCTGCAATTCCATCGATAATCCCCAGGAAGATATTGTCCGCACCATTACAATTGATGGCTGCGCCAAGGAGATACGTTTCTACGATGACATAGCCATTGTCTTTATGGAGGTGGATCAGCCACGTGAAATTGGTTTTCAAAATGGCCAGCGTACCATATTCATTGACAACCATGAGCCGATTACCCTGCAATTCAATCACGACTATAAACCCGTGACCATTGATGGTGAAACCTTGAATTTACGTTTCGGCTCTCCCTCCCGCGAACTGTTCATCGATGAACATTGGTATGAAATCTACTTTGGTGGTCCACCCATCACCGTGCCCATACGCAATAAAATGCATATGCTCAAGGCCGAAGGACCACCGCCCCAGGTCAACATTGGGCCACTGCGCAGGGATTTGGTGGTGGGAAAAATCAACATGATTGTCGATGCTCACAATGTTATACCGCTCTTTTTGGATGCTCGCATACAAAGTTTCCGCCTGGGCGAGGTGGAACATACAGTGCAATTTGCTGATAATCTTTTAACTGTTCTCCTAGATGGAGCTCCCACCCGTGTAGAATATGGTGGCTTACCAAAAAGCCTATACCTGGGGGCAAATAAATACTTCATACGTTTTGGAGCATTGCCACAGGGTGTCGTTGCAGGAAAAGTACAAATTAAGAATATGATATATGTGGAAACCAAACCTCCGGTTAGCGGTGAAATTATGGCCAGCACCAACACTAATCCCCTGACAACTGAGGCGGCCATGAGCCAGCAAGCCGAGCTACAGAAACCAGCAGAGCCCACGGTGCCCATACTGCCAGCTGCGGCCTTGAGTAATTTAAACATTGATGAATTGTTCCAGAAACTGGTGTCCACCGGTATCCTGGGAGGGGCAAGTGGTATACTTCCTGCTCTTAATACAAACAGCAGCACTACGACAGCCACACCAGCTGCAAGCAGTTCTTCTACAACGGAAACAGCTGCCACCGGTAAAGTAGCCACCACGACGAACACCACAGAAACTGAAGAAGCCTCTGCCGCCATTCCACCATCCTCTCAACCCCCAATGGAAGCTAGTAAACCCATAGATCTGTCCAAGCCTGAATCGATAAAAACACGACAAGCAGCCATTGTCAATACCCTGTTTTCGGGCATGCAATGCAGCAGCTGTGGTGTCCGTTTCCCACCCGAACAAACCATAAAATATAGCCAACATTTAGATTGGCATTTCCGGCAAAATCGGCGTGAACGTGACTCCTCACGCAAAGCGCATGCCCGCAAATGGTATTATGAGCTAAACGATTGGATACAATACGAAGAGATCGAGGATTTGGATGAGCGAGAAAAGAATTTCTTTGAAACGCCCCAAACCGATGTGGAAATAATGGATGAAACTTCCAATCAACGTTCCACCAATTCACCCATACAAAGTTGCCCCGCCGGTCCGGATGATGTTGATCGGGCATGTGATATGTGTCAAGAGCGGTTTGAGCAATTCTACAACGAAGAATTGGAAGAATGGCATTTACGTTGTGCCATCCGGGTGGAAGATAAAATCTATCATCCGTTGTGTTATGAGGACTATAAGGTAAGGGGGTGAAAGGAAATTATTGGGAAAATCAATGAAGGGAAATTATGAATGAAAATAAATTTTTGCAGGCATCTTTGAATCCCCCAACGCCGCCGCCCAAAGAAATGGAAACCAACGAGGAGGAAGATGTTGCCGAGGAACCCTCTTTAATACAAATCGATGATGACAATGCTGTCGATATTGTCATAAAGGTTGAAGAGGACGATAGCAAAGAAAGTATGTACCAGCATTTTATCTCAATTTCCGTAGATATTGAATGATATTCAAGAGATCTTTTTGGGGGTAAAAGGCCTTTGGGAGGATCTGAATGGTAAAAAGTAAAGTTTCAGATTGTCGTCTAGGAATAGAGGGCAGTTTATATGGTATCCTTCTATGGAGGAAAGAGTTTTTTTTTTGGCATAATATCTTTGTTTTGGAAAGCATTTGGAAAGGGGTCTTTTAAAGAACTTTGAGAACGTCCTATAGAAAATTACCCTTGAGGGAATCTTCAGGGCATAGAAGAATTTACAAAAATCCTCAGAGGAGGGAGCTTTTCAAACATTATATGAATATAAGACTTTTAAATGGTCCCTTATGGAGAGAAAATTCTTCAGGAGTTTTAAGAACACGTTACCCTTCAGTAGAACTTTCTATGGATTCTTTTATGGGTAGAATAGCTCTTGGAAGCTACTCCGTGCTAAAAATATCCATTCCATTCTATTCTTTAAAATCACATTTGTTTGTTCCTTTCACAGAAAATCCCACAACATCGAAACACGACGATGATGATGACGATGTCATTGTTTTGCCCAACGAAGAACCATCCGTTACGGAGATTGATGATGACGACGATGAATATGTGCCGGCAAATGTGACACGTGAACAAATGGGTAATATTCACGAAGATGACGATGGCGAACTAAATGAAACAACAGAATCTGATGTTGAAATACAAGAGCCCCATATACCCTTTACTGATTTGGATACGTACGTGGAGAAAGAGTTACCCGAACCTGAGGCAGGTGTGGGCTTTATGAATATCAAAATCAAACAAGAACCCAATGCGGATGAGGAAGACGAAGATGATGGGTTTGAGGATGTGGGCACCGTGTTGATTGCCCCCGAGGAGATTTCCATACACAGTAGTGGTGAGTAGATCTACATCATGTGTTTGGGTTTTTTTTGTAAATAACTTAAACTTATGTTTTTTTTTATGTTTTCAAACCCTTAGAAGAAACCCAGACACAAACCATTGAATCGTCAACATCAGCCCTGTCTCCGGGTCAACAGGAACGGCCCGCCTCCACGCCTTCGGTTGTGAATGAAGACACGGAAACCACAACGGACAATCCACCGGCCACAGATTTAAATATTTCCATGGATGGCAATATGGAAACTGGCGATGAACATAACCTCTCTGCCGTTGGCTTAGCTCCTACAATGCCCTTGGCTAGTTTAGTTAATAAGATCAAAATAAATATTACCAAGAACAGTGTAAATCCCAATAGCACCGGTGGTAGTAGTAATAGCTCAGCCTCAAATCATAATTCTAAAAATTATTTGGGTAGTGAACAATCAAAGGGTAATTTAGGTGGTGGTAGTAGTACTTCGACATCATCCTCCACTGCTGCAGCAACGTCCACATTCAATCACATACCAACAATATCAACCATACCAGTTTTGTGCGGTGGCGGAACAACAATTTGTAGCACACAATCCTCTGTGGTTGGTGGTGGGTCCATGTTGTTTGAGGAGCACTCTAATCCAATACCCTCCATTGCCAGTGAGAACAGTGTAAGTACCATATCTGTAATAGGCAGTATTTACGGCAATAATGGTCCCACGGCAACTGTAAGTCGAACCATACCCCAGGCCAATGTTGTTGTGCCCGCCGCCAAACAACCACCACCACCTGCCAAAACACCCACACCGCCTCCCGTTGAAGATACCATCACCTACGAATTGAAACCGGCTCTGCAAAAAGCCTCCCTGCGGAAAAAGGAGAAGGTGGTGTGTGGCAACGAAACATCTGGACTGTGTTCCATAATGTAAAGATGCTGCCCTGGCATCTATGATCCCCCAACTCACTCATTGGATGGTGGCCATAAATCCAATGTTATCACTTGTCATTTACACCATGACACCATGTAGAATTCCAATTGTATATATTTATTATTACCTGTTGTTAACACTGCAAAAAAATAATTTAATTTCTAGTTTTATTTCAATTCGTTGATTAGTATTTAGTGGATCTATTCTTTCAAAAACCGCAAGTTGATGGAATACAATAGCAGGTGATCTGAATCTGAATATCATCTGATCATCATTTTTTACGTTTTAATTTACATTTATTTTTATTGATATACCCAACGGATTTTTAGTCGTCCTATTTAGCCCTTAATGTAATTTATTTCATAAAAACAAAACGAAAACATTTTCAATTGTTCTGTGTGTGTTTAGGGGCGGGCCCAGGCCCCCAAAGCCTTTCGAAATATCAAATGAAATATGAACGAAAACACAACACGCTCGCTTTCCCCATGTTAGCTATTCATGCGGAGGAGCAATACTAAATAATACATTTTTCGTATTTATATATTTACAACAATAAACAGAAATAAAAACAACTACACAAATATAAATCCAAATGAGAAAAAAAAACAAAAAAAATATTTTTAATAAATAAAATTGATTATTTAAACAATAAGTTCCCTTTTGTCATTACTTTTCTATTTTTTGTTTTATTGTAATATTTCACATTAAAACACATATATTAACATAAATAAATATAAACATACATTTTTAAATAAATAAATAGTTTGTTTGTTTTATATTTTTTATTAAAGTCGTACTTCGAATGGTTTGCATTTTTTGTGAAAAAAAATTGAATAATAAAAACTTTTTGGATTACAACAGAGACGACAAACCTTTAAGGAAAGAAAAAATCGACCGGGAGCGATTTTAAGGTACTCCACAACACTTGTGTTGAGTAAATGAAAATATGAATGCTTTTGAATGTGCCTTACGGCGTTAGGGCTGTTCAAATTTGAAAACGGATTGAATTAATACAGGGTGAGATGAAAAAACTGCAACCAACTTCAAACTGCTGTCTTTTCTAAGTTACTCGTCCGACAGCTGTCAAAATTATTCCAGTGACAGCTCATTATATTGTTTACAAGCGTACATGAGAATTTTACAGAAAAAAAGTTATTCGTGATGGAATTCAAGCGTAATAGTGTGATCTCTTTATATTTGGCTGAAAAAACTGCAACCAACTTCAGACTGCTGTCGGTTCTCAGCCTCTCGTCCGACAGCTGTCAAAATTATTCCAGTGACAGCTCATTATATTGTTTACAAGCGGACATGAGAATTTTCTAGAAAAAAAGTTATTCGTGATGGTATTCAAGCGCAGTAGTGTGATCACTCTATATTTGAAGAGTTGCTTTGCTTTGCGGAAAGTGGTGAACTGCCGAATTTGGTTTTCTCCGACTAGAAAACATTCGTTGTCCAGCAATCCGTTGACTAATGTGTCTGGAGTATTTTGGAAAGCAAGGTTGCCACTAAAAAATAGAAGATTGTCGGCGCTTCGCCGGGAAAGGGTCAAAATATCGCAGAGCAACATTCTGGCAGCGTGTGACGGTTTCATTGGCCATTTGAAGGCCATAATTCGTGCCAAAGATGAACAATTCGAACAAATCTAAATTTATTCTAAAATATGATGCTATTTCCGATATTTTTTGCTTTCATTCAATAAAATTAAAAAAAGCAATGTAAAAATTATGACATTTGACTTTGTTGCAGTTTTTTTCTCACCCTCTATATTACGTCGTTATGGCTGTTTAAATTTGAAAACTGATTGTATTAATATATGGGAGCTATAAGGCTTAAATGTCTAGTCGGATGAGAGACAAACCTGCAAGGAAGAGAAAAAAAGTCGAACGGGAACGACTATAATCCACAACACTTAGCGGGTTCATGGGTAACAAATGTGTATGTGAAGTACGGCGTTAGGATTGTTTAAATTTGAATACGGATTGTACTAATATATGGGAGCTATAAGTCTTAAATGTCTAATCGGGTGAGACGAGTTTAATTGCGGCAGGTCCTTGAAGGAGAGAGAGATAGAGAGAGGAAAAGCTGATGGAAAGGGAAAAAATTACTCGTACTTGCAATTTCTCTTGGACATAGGTCTCAAAGGAATTAAGGTGCGGGTGCATAAGCGGCATGAAGTCTTCGCATGGCAATTTTTGTGACATAAAGGGATGACAGAGCCGTACTCAAATTCTGCCGTCGTTTCCCCTTATAATTTGACATTAATATGCCTAGCCATGATGCCAAGCTGCTTATGTACCCTCACCTTTAGTCCACTCTTGCTGTCAAATGTTTTTCTACGTGGAATCCGTGAGGAAAAATTATTTACGTTTAAAATTATTTATGCAAAAGCGAAGATATGTGTGGGAGCTGTATCCAAATCCGAACTGCATACCATCAACCAATTTCAATAGGGTTCGTTTTATGATAGAAGAATACAGGTTGTCGCATCGACACAGCTGCTGGGACTGCTGAACTGTCAAACCAATTCTGGAATTGAAAATTTCAAATGAAAAATTATTGAAATTTTTAAGAATTATTGAGAAATGCTTATCATAACAACTCCCGATTTGTGACGTATAAGACAACATATAAAAATCTTCTTATTTTTGCCAAAATATTTTTATTTTTTTTTTTTTTGGTGTCCCTATTCTGTCAAAACATATATACAGTTTGTATATGTGTGTGTATTGTTTTGATTCAAAAATAAAGTAATTTGAAAATATTTCAAGCTAGATGCAATAGAAATGCATACTTTCCATGTTAACGGGAAACAAGATACATAATTTTGGGGTAAAACAATATTATCCCCCTATTATCGATTCAATTTTGTGGGAAACCGCAATATATATTGGGGTATTCCCCAGTGGAGTAATTTTATAAAAAATAGAATAAACAAAACCAATTGTTGCACGTTAAACCTTTCTTGTTGGGCCATGGTTCTTGGGCAATTTTTAATATGATTTTTTAGAGTTTGTAATGCGTACCATCCCTTCTGTGTCTATATAGGTCTTTTCAATCTAAATAAAAATAATTGTTTACGTTTTCGACCATTTTAATGATAACAAAGAATACATTTTCCTAACTTGGGATTTTTGTTTTTTTTTTTTAATAACATTACACTTCCTTTGCTATAGATCCATATATTACATTTAAAAATAACGAAATTTTAAAGAACCAAAAAAATAATTCCCTATCAAAATTCCCTATGCAAAATTACTAAAAATTAAGGACAAGACACCCCTTTGGAGAAACCCCCACGTGTAAAGCAACTCTAAAAGTAAAAACAAACAAAAAACAAAGAGAATGACATAAGATGAATGAACGAAATGAACTAAGGTAACTATGTGAGCTAAGGGAGCAAGATGAACGAAAAAAGCTTAATTTAGTTCCCTTCGTGCCTTTCGCTGAGCCGCCGTTCCATTGAACTAATCGGTCCGGAACAACACAACTCTTGAAATGACCTCAAATACCTTCAACCAATCCAAGTTTATACCCACTGCCCCGGAAAAAGGTAGCTTCCCTCTTGATCACGAAGGTCTTTGCAAGAAATACTATTTACTGTATATGCGGTGTTTACATCAAAGTGACGACCAAAGTGCCCAGTGTCGCAACGAGGCACGAGAATATTTAAACTGTCGCATGAAGAATGAACTTATGGAAAAGGCTGAATGGTCAAAGCTAGGATTTGAGGATAAATCGGAAAGGCAAAAGGAAGCAACAACAACAACGTCAACGCCAAATCGGACAAAATGAAAACAACAAAAAATCTACTTTTAGCCTGTACAGCAAGTGTGGCCACCATCAAGTTACCACTGCTAATTGAAAAACTACAAAATTTAGATACGGAATTTAGCTTTAATGTTGGTATTCTTTTAATGATTATAATTCCTGAATTAATGCGAAATACTAATTCTTTTCCCTCTTTCTTTTAGATTAAAGTAATTTTAACTGAGAACGCCAAACATTTTGTCAAAGCCTCCGAGTTACCCAAAAACATAGAAATATTAGATGACCAAAGTGAATGGAATGCGTGGACAAAACGAGGTGATCCTGTTTTACACATCGATTTGGGAAAATGGGCAGATATGCTGGTAATAGCACCGTTAAGTGCAAACTCATTGGCAAAAATTGCAGTTGTAAGTACGAAATACGAATATTTTGATTTGTTTAATAAAAATGTTATCTCATCCAGTGTTTGGTTACATCATTATTAGGCTCCATTGTTGGAGAATTGCGATAATTAATTTTCAAAATCAAACAAATCAAAAAGTGATACCTTTGAACAACAAATTGAACGTTAATTGCTAGGGCTTTTATTGGCAAAAAAATCGTCCTCCGGAAAATTTTTAATTGACATAAGTCTCAGTACCGGTACTTAACTAAATCTATATCCTTGCTAAAAATACTCAATATTGATCTAAACAACTCGTCTGACAGCTGTTAAAATTATTCCAGTGACAGCTCAAGCAAGCGCTTCGCCGGGAATGGGCCAAATGACCAATTCGAACAAATCTAAAGGGCTAAGTACATAAGAAGCTTGAAGTCATGGCTAGGCATATTAATGTCAAATTATAATGGAAAACGACGGCTGGATTTTAGTGCGGCTCTGTAATCCCTTTGTGAATGTCACAAAATATGCCTAGCCGTGACTTCAAGCTTCTTATGTACTTAGCCCTTAAACTTATTCAAATATTTGATGCTATTTCCGACATTTTTTTGCTTTTTTTTTTCATAAAAATTAGAAAAAAAATTAAAAATTGTGGCATTTGAATTTGTGGTAGTTTTTTTATCTCACCCTGTGATGTTAGCCCGCAAATTATTGGTATCTCAAAGTCCTAAGCATGGTAGAATTAAGAAGGTAAAGTCATGCAATCATATGTTTACAATTTTTTTTCAAAATTATTCATTTGACAACATCTCATTGTCAAAAAGTTTGTTTATAAATCCATTATACGTACAAGGATGGAATTGCTTATTTGAAATGACTTTACCTTCTTAATTTTACCATGGTCCTAAGTCACATTTTGCAACTGGTTGGGCTACTATTTAGCATTGGATGCCCGCAACGAAAGACTATTTGACTAAAACATTACGTATTTTTTAACACCTTCTTTACTTGTTCTTGATGTTTTATAAAGCTCTTTAAGACATACGTATTTGGTTAGCAATTCCCTAATGATTTTTTTTTGTCTATTATTTTAGGGTCTATGTGATAATTTATTACTGTGCGTGGTGCGTGCTTGGGATTTCAAGAAACCTCTACTCTTTTGTCCAGCCATGAATACGCGCATGTTTGATCATCCCGTAACCAGTGAACATATAAACAAATTAAAATCCTGGGGTTATCATGAAGTTCCAACCGTTTCCAAAACTCTGATGTGTGGTGATACGGGCAACGGGGCCATGGCTGAGGTTGATACAATTATTGAAAATATTTTACTAAAATTGCGTTGTGTGTAAATAAAAAAAAAAAACATAATTATATAATAATAAAAATATACTTTCCAGTGAGAAAAACAACATGTTTCATTTTTTTTAATTTATTTCATTTTTATAATATCTTTTTTTTAGTCAATATAACTATGTATTTCTAAACATATGTACGTAGTGAATTTTGTTTTGTAGTGTATCATTTCTTGTTTTTTTTTTTTTTTGTATTTTCTTTCTGTAATGTGTATCCTCTATATTTAATGTGTATCATAGCATTTTTTTATAATTTATATTTTATTTTTATATTGTTTTCATAATACAACACTTTTTTGTTTTTTTTTTATTTATTTGAGAACTTAACAGCTAAATTAATCGATAATATTAAAAAAAGTTTATGTGTGTTTGTGTTTTAAGAAGAAAAAAACGTGTATTTATGTTTTTTAACGATTCATTGAAGCTTTGTTTTTTTTTTAATTAATCTTATAATTACATGTTTTTTATGTTTTTATTTATTTTCATTTGTCTGTGTTTGTCGGGTGATTTGTGGTGTGTGAATGGAAAATTCAATTTTATATACAATAGACAGTTATATTTGTATGTTTAATAATTACTATAAATTAAATTAGTATTTAAAAAATATTTAAACAATGAAATAAAATTCGAGCTGCTATTTTTATTACATTTGTTTTTGTATAATTTCACATTATTTTTCATTTAGCCCCAAATTATTTTTGAAAAAAAAAATTTTTTTTTTTCAATTGTTGTTGATGAAAAGTTTTTTTTTTTTTTTTTTGCAAAAAAAGTGTTAAATGTTTTCAGAAAAACAAATATATTGAATGAATAAACTTTGACAAGTCCTGCAACGCATGATTTTTTAAAGAAAATTCACTATTCGGGCAATAATCGAATTTAAGCTGTCTGGGGTATAAAGCCTTGTTTACACCGAACAAGTTTTCATAAAATATGGTATTTAGATTGACAAATTAGGAATTTTCGTAAAAAAGAGTAATTTTTGTGCCGGTGTAATGGGAAACACCAGATTTTTGGCTATGTTCTCTGAAACTACACAGCTGGGAAACATTGAGGTTAGGTTGAAACAGATGTAATTATCATCGGAAGATTCGGCCCTATTACGCTTGTTGTCGTCGTCGACGCAAAATGAAGTCGAGGCGACAATAACAGTACTAAGGTTGTCGTTTTTTGTCGATAGCGATGAATGATTGCTATTATCATTGTCGATACAACAGTTGATGACGTGATGTCGTTTTTAGAGAATATCTGTCGCCGTAAAAAATTGTGACGACGTTGGTATTTTTTAACCATTTTGTATTTGACATTTGACCATGAAAATAACAACAGCAAACCAATTTGGAAATATTGAAGTCATTTCCGACACAGGTCTACTAAGGACCATAGCGCTAAAATACCTAATTTCTGTGGCCATTCGAAACAACTCTAGTTTAGTAAAAACTTTTCGATTTTTTCGAAATTTTTTTTTTCAAGAGGTAGTTCTTTTAACCCTGATTCCGGGAAACTATTACTATGATTCCCCAGATTTTTGACTCAAAAGTCCGGGTTCAAGACCCGAATCCAGTAATTTTGTGAGAAGGTAAGAGGTCAGGTAAGGGTCAGCTATAATTTGGCATCAATTTTGTTGGGCCCTTTTTTTGACTTTTTGGGGGGTTTTATAAAAATCCGAACCACTTTAAATAGCCCCATTAAGTGACCACTTGTTGGGTAGATATTTTCATAAGCGTTACATATATTGTATATTGGAAAATGGATCCGTCGAGCCCGGGTCTTGAACCCGCACTTTCGGATTGTCTTTTTTGTCTATAACAAGGGAGTGTTGCCAACGTTTTTATAATTGTTGCCAACTTTTATTTTGAACTGTCGATGTCGCTTCTATGCCTTACCGTAATACCAGTTTTGAATCGAAGCGACGGCGAGGGCAACTTGCACATAAAGTCGAACACTATAGTAACGACAACCGTAATTGGGCCGATTATTCCGAAATATTAGAGGGTGCACTATTTCAAGATACAACGTTGTACTTTTCTTACACCCTAATGTGGTTATTCCCAGGTCTTCAATTGGTATTTTTTTAAGAAATTTTAAAATCAATTTTTACAAACCGATTTCTATGGTCCAGACTCCTTCTTCATAAATAATTAATAATAATTAATATTTTAGATGTCAAAATGTCAAAGTTTTGCGTAAGTTTTCTAAAATCGCGCACAAAATAAAATTGAGGTTAGGTTGAAGAAGAAAATGTTGCAGACTCAGAAAATAGATGAAAAAAATGACAAAGTATAGAGAAAAATGTTCTTGGTTTTTGAGGAATTTTGAATTTATACATGATTTGCAATATTTTTTGTAAAATGCTATTTGTTGTTGAAAAAAAAAAATAAATATTTTTTGTATATCCATCTGGTATTGGAAATAATGTTTATTTTTGGGGCATTTCAAATTCATTTAAATGTATGTATGTGTTACCAGCAATATGTGTGAATATTATTAAAAAAAATTCCTAAAAACTAAAAAAAATATTAAATTGAAAAAAATAATAATAACAAAACATTCTATATTTTTATGTATAATATTTACGGTTAAAAGTATAGAAAAAAAAACAAAAAAATATATAATACATACACATATATATATTTTACCATTAACATGTCTATAATTAAATTTGTTTTACTGTTTGTTTTTTTTTTATTATTTACCAACAAGTTATTTAATTTTGTTTTTTTTTTTTCGTTTTTTGCAATCTTTGAGACAACTACTTAATAGTTTTTTTTGTTAAATTTCAATTTTTATATTTTCAATTTTTATGTTTAGGTGTTTGTGATTTTTTATTTTTTGTTTTAAAGCATAGGTACAAATGAGTAGAAAAAATACTTATACAAATTATCAATGAGGTGGAGGAGAAGGGGAGAAGGATGTGTTGGAAAATCACTTATTTGTTTTTTTTCTTGATTTCTTTTTGTTGTTTTTATTTATATCTGTAGGTATTTTGTGAAATTGCATTTGCATATATGTATGTTCTAGGGGGGTTATGGAGTATGTAATAATACATATGTGTGTCTTGCTGTTGTTGTTCATTGCATTTTGTTTGTTATAATTTTAGGTTTCCTTTTCAGTTTTTTATTTAATTTTGGTTTTTATTTTTATAATGGCAACAAGTAATCCCAAAAAATTCAAAACCAAACTTTCAAAAGCATTTGAAAAGGGTAATTCAAATGTCTAGTATGTCATATTGCTTGGAAATTGAACAATGCTATCATCTTCGATTATGCATCTGTTTTATAACATTGTGAAAAAACCAATTTTGAAATTGTTTTTAGTTTTCAAACACAATAAAGAAGTATGGTAATTTAGATTTGCCAACCATATTGTACACTTATAAATGTATAAAAAACACTGTTATACAATTTTTTTTTTTGTAAAAATTCGATCTATCCAATCCAATTTTTTTTTAAATTTAAATTTTTAAATCACTTTCTAGGACATTTTTGAAAGGTTTTTTTTCAGAACCATGTTTTAATGATACGCATTAGATTGTGTACTTTTATGCCTTTATTTCCACATATCGGAGTCCTTTAAACAATTAAATCTCTTCTCGGACATGCAAATTTCGGACAAATCACTTTTCAGACGATTGATAGTGGGATTTTTAGATTTCATGCTTTAATACATTTTTTTAGTTTTCTTTTCTTCAACCACTCCGTCCAGTCCGTCCGTCCAGTGATTCTTCTGGAATTCGAAACCTCAACGAAATTCAGCTCAGATATACAGAAATACCAATTCCCATGGTATTCTATGTTTCTCAATTCTCTGGCTCTAGACTTTAACATGATTTGCTGTATTATTTTTGTTATACAGTATTCTGAAAAGTAGCATTTTTCTAGAAAGACAGGCGGCAATCATTTCCTACTATATGAATATATTTTGTAAATTACGATCTCCCATCACTGGGTGGACCATAAGTTAAACAAAACAAATTAAATTTTTCCATAAATTTAAAAAAAAATCCAGAACATATAATAGAAAATTGCATCTCCTGCTACTGAAAATACGCTCCACTATTTCCAATTAGAATTCTACAGAAGTGGTTGGCAAGTACATGTGTGCCGTAGTTGCCAACTAAATTAAGTTGTCATAATAATCATTCTTCATAACATACGATTGTCTGCTAAACTTTCCATTAGTGCAAAGTTAATAACGGTAAAAATTCTTTCTCTTTTCTTAGTGAGAGTTTTATTGGTTGAAAAAAAAAAACGGTAAATGTTTTCTCTTTTTGGTGGCAACAAAACATTGCCAACCACCTGAATAAAATACCTATCTCCATTTACATTAGCTTGAGCTTGTCTCTAAAGAAAATTCCACAAATGCAAAAAAATAGTCATATAACTGCAATTGATGTAATGGAAATTGGCTTGAGATGAGATTTTACTTATATTTTTTTATTTTACTAACAGACAATTTCTAGTAAAAAGTGTTATATTTTGGGTTAAAAGACAGACCTATTGCCCTTGACAGGTAAATGCAACATTGTCTGAAGTCGAAAAAGGCAGATGTTATATTTGGAAAAATAATTACCAGCGAAATAGGTAGCTAAATCGCACTAAGCAGGTATTTTAGAAAACTACCAAAGTGTTTTAAAATAACAAAATTTTACGCACAGCAGTTACCAAAAAACATTTGTTTGATTGAAAACAATTACAATACATTGTAGAACAGTGTTTGATATACTATTTTGTTTTTCTCAGTAAAAGAAAAATAACCATACTTGCCGTTTGCGCATGCGAAATGGGTGAATACTGCTCCTGCTGCTGTTATTGTAGTTGTTATTTTAATAACTGCCATATTGCTTGCATAGATGACAACGACAACAATAGTGGCCGTATACCTTTGCCAATTCATCTAATCACACAAGATACACATAGCTTTGAAGCACTTATACAGTCGTCATGACAAAATGCTCCACACGACTGACAAATGACCATTGCATTTAAGGAACAGGCACAATTATGTCCATCTGAACTGTTGGTATTTGGACTGCTGTTGCTATTACTACTACCACTGTTACAGCCGCTGTCAATAGTATGCTGGTGCTGCTGATGTGAATGTTGAATTTGTTGTGTTGTGGTTGTTGTTGCGGCGACGGCAGCTGAATTTCGTATGCCACCACAATTTATACCACCCGCCGGCATGGCAGAGGCTGTGGTTGTTGTTACAATGTAATTACCACTGGCATCCATTAAGCCTGATGTTGTTGCATCACCAATGCCTTCAATATATAGATTTCCTAAAAGTAATACATAATATTATTTACAAATGTTTATATATTTCTTTAATTTAATCATTTCTAGTATGACTCTTTTTTTCATTTTTTAGAATTTAATTAGTTCAATTTATTTCAAAAATGAACAATCTCTGTATTTTTTATTTTATTTTTTTTTAATTGAGTTTTTGGTGATGACGATTGTTCGATGTTTTAAGTAGTGTGAAGCCTCCCTAGTGCGTTGGCAACACCGTTTAGCGATAATTGTAGAACAAATGTTCTGTATTTCATGTGTGTGTGTGTGTTTCCATAGATTATTTAGTAAAATTTGTTAGATAATAATTTTTGGAGGTAAGGCATTAATAAAATATATCAAAAGTATTATGTTTGAACATGATTTTCTAGCTAATTAGCATATATCATATCATGTGAGACATCCTTATGTTTTGGCAACACCTATTGATAACAGCAATTGAAAAGCCGTTTGTGAGGAATTTTGTTTTTTTTTATGCATTACGAAAACGTTTATTATTTAAAATTTATTTTAAAATTATATTAAAAAAAAGATATCAATGTTTTGAAAGCGAAATATAAATTTCATATAAAAGCGTTCCATTTGGGTTGGCAACTCCGTTTTATGACGGTGAGTGGTAAACAGTTTTTGGCGGCATTTTTCGTGCTCAAAGACATTTCTATTCTTGAAATATGAAAAACAACACCGATATTTGCAAATTTATATATTATCAAGTCTTGATAATAACCCAAAAACTACAAAATAAAGTGATTTACAAGGCCTGTGACTTGCATGTTACAAAGCCAAGGTCCGCCACCTTGGACACTCAGTAATTAGACCCAAGGCTTTACAGGATACCCATAAAATCAATATTCTCATGAACTGCAGTCTAGGAACCCTTTCTGCATAAGTTACCTTTAATAACGATTTCTATTTCTCAAAAAAACGAAAGTTTTTGAGAGTTTTGAAAAAAACTCACCTGTGGCTATATTTCGCCGCACAATTTGTGTATTTCCTGTGGCATTTGGTGTGGTGGTCGTACATACTGTTGTATTGTTATGAATATCTTGCAGTGAATTCAACAAATCCACATCTACTGAGGCAGGACGCCCGCGTCCAGTTATACCATTCATGCCATGAAGTTGATTCTGCAAAATTTTGTTTTGGATTTTAGGTATTATACATATAAAAAACTGTTTTCTTTTAGTCTAACCTGATTTTGAGGAACTGGTGGAGCACTGGAAGCACGTGGAGCTTGATTGTCGGCCGCACCAACATTGGCACGATGTAAAAGCACATACTGTCCATTGCCGTTGTGATGAATGTCGTGTGTTGTTATGTGTTGACCGCCACCGACAAGCTGTGGTTGTTGCTGACCACCAGCAGATTGTTGCATTATTGTCACTTTTTGGGCGACCCCACTAACAGGTGTGGCAACGGCCGTTAAATTGGCATTTTGTAACACCGCTGTGCCCTGATTGGCAAAAATGTGACGTATTAGGGTGGGTGATGATTTTCGTTGGACATATTTTTTACGTGGAAACCCCATGCGTGGCCCAATGACCTAAAAAAAGAAGAAAATGTAAATTGTATGGGTATAATTTAAAAATAATTTTTGATAAAACCTACCTTATAAACCCCCGGTCTTCCCACACCCATGACATTGCTGGGCAAGGCTGTCGCTGTTGTATTGTTTGCCGTTAGCGTATTTATGATTACGTCTTCTGGGGTCTTGAGATTTCCTGTGGCCGTTGCCACCACAGTCGTTGTCTTGGCTGTTGTTGTATTGGCATTCGAAGTTTGTTGCTGCTGTTGTTGCTGGCTCAACAATGCTGATGGTGGCCTTAACTGAGCCTTTAAATTTTCCCTATTGGGGCTATTTTGTATAACCGCCTGACATATCTGATAGCTGCGCTCAATATTTACCGCCCCAGGTGGCAGTTTATTGGTTGTTGATTTCCTCCCCTTGCCAGTGTTCGAGGCCTTGGCGGCTGGCCTTTGTTGAGCAATGGTTGTAGGCACTCCAGATGGCGCAAATGTCTTGAGTACATTGACATTTATGTTTGTTGTATTCAGATTGTTGTTGGTGTTGCTATTGTACAGTGCATTGGAGGCAGTGGACGGAATGGCAACTGTGTTGGAGCCGGCGGTGGCAATACTTGCAGGAATTGTGGCATTACGCGGGCCCATAGATATAATACTTAGCTGCTTTGAAATGAATTTGGGAGTTAAGGTGGTGGTGGTGGTGTTGTTGCTGTTGTTTGGATGCGTTGCAGATGAAGATGGTGATGACGCTGGGCCTGTTTGGGAGCCATGTGATGATATCGATGATTGATTGTTAACATTTTGAAATGGATTTAGGTGATTTTGTTGTAGTTGTTGCAACTGCTGCTGCAGCTGAATTTGCTGGGAGGTTAACAAATTATTAGAGTGCTGCTGCTGTTGTTGTTGGTGGTGTTGGGTGGGAGAAGAGTTACTTAAATACTGCCTGGCCTGACCTGTTATATTGTGTTGCAATGGTGAGGCTTGATGTTGTTGTTGTGCTGGTGTTTGTTGTAAGGAAAACTGTTGAATTTGTTGATGATGTGTTGAGGCATCAATGTGGGGCTGTTGAACCACTCCAGCGGCCGCAGCAGCAGCTGCCGCCGCCAGAAAATGCTGGCCATTTGTGTTATGTATTACCGGCAGTATCTTCTGGGCCAATTGTTGCCTTTGTTGTTGCCGGGCGGCAAATGTTACGGAATTTGCCGGTTGGGCAGCTAAAACGGCAGCCGCTGCTGCATTCGTCTGGGGTTGAAATGAAAATCGTTGAGCAGCCTGCTGTAACAACTGCTGCTGTTGTTGTTGTATTTGCTGGGTTGTGGTGTGAGCAGCAGCAGCATGATGATGATGATGTTGTTGTGCTGGTGGTGATGGTTGTACCAAAAAATTGCCAATAATTTGACCATTTGAATCAACCAAAATTTGTCTTTGGGGTGGAGTGTTGTGAAGAGATTGTGGACTGGGAATTTGCTGCTGTTGTGCGGCATGATGTTGTTGCTGATTTTGTAGAGATTGGTGCTGCTGCTGCTGCTGTTGTAACTGCCCCAAGGTGTTCGGTGCAATGTTGGGCGTTGTCAGACTGCCAGTGCTGCTGGAGCTGCTACACATACTAATGTCATTCATGCTGTCATTGGAATTGGTGTTGGTGGTTATCACCGTGCTAGTCACTTCCATTTCTGTTATGGACATGGGGACATCGGTGGCCATCATTTCATTAGAGGAAGTTAGCTGAAAACACACAAACAACACTCAAATAAATCGAAGCACTTAAACGCATACGCCATGAACTGCACTTACCTCTCCAACATATTCATTGATTTGTGAAAGTTCCTGTTGTTGCTGCTGCTGTTGCTGGTGGTGTTGCTCCAGTTGTTGCTGCTGCTGCTGTTGATTATGAAAGGCATCTTCCAATTCGGCAGTCTGCAATTGTTTGAGCTGTTGCAGCTGCAGTAATTGTTGATGTTGTTGCTGTAATTCATCAACTATGTCCCGAACGGCATTGCTGGCCTCCATATCCTCAACATCATCGTCATCATCGGGAACCTCTTCTATTGTATGTTCCTCTTCTACGACGGCCTCATTATGGTGATGATGCTCTTCCAAGATATTATTTGCATCGATCTGTATGTTATGATTATCATCCTGAATGACAACTTCATTCCCGGCCGTCGATGTTTGTTGCAAGATATTGCAATAATTGCTGGATTGTGGCTGCTGCTGCTGCAGCTGTTGATCATCTGCGTTTTGTATTGAGGATGAGGATGACGGCATAGCAGCAGTATTTATGCCCAACTTGAGGCCTCCAAAATTCCAATCATGATTCAGATGGTGAAAAACATCACTTACTGTGGGCTGTTGATGTTGTATGGCCTCAGCCGAAGCAGCGGCAACAGAGACGGATTGCGTCGATGCTGGGTTTGTTTGTGTCGAATTCTCCTTGAGGATGTTGGCGGGAGCCAAGGATACAACAGATGTTGCCACTGCTTTAATATTATTCAATGGGTTCGAAGACGAAGATGAAGGCGCTGTAAAAGATGCTGTCGTGGATGCCAGTGTAGATGTTGAGGTCAATGGCAAAGAATCGGCCGATAATGAAGATGATGATGTTGTTGTCGTTGAAACAGCCGATGATAACGTTGTCGTCGAGGTCATGAGATTACTTTCGTCTGTGGTTTCATCGGGTATAATAACTAAAGGTAGGATACAATTGTTTAAAATTGGTTAGATATAGAGGTAAAAGGGAGTCCAAAGAGAAAAAAAGGTTTTAATGGCTAAAATGGGATGATGAAGTGTTTTAAGACTTACTGCGATGAAATGAGGAACAAAACAAATGTGGAGATACAGTCGAACAAAATTAAAATGTAGTTGGTATTTAGAAATATAAGTTATGGCAAGGCGAAAGGAAAATAGGGGCAAACTTAAATCTAGGGTCTGCTTTAATGAGTCGGAATTATCTATTAATTTATTAGTATAGTTTTCTATGCTTTGTTATAATACCAGAAATCGTAATTATCCTCTAAAACCATGTAACATTCCTTAGGGAAAACAGGCAGGACAAAGAGTGGAAAAAAATATAACGTGCACGTGTTGTTCTGTTGCTATTTGGCGACTTTTAGGGGCGAGGAAAAACAACCAGTGATTATTTTTCATAGCTAACAATTAGGGTATACGTTTTCCTGGAGGTACGTCTGGACTCACCTCAACCCATCCCTAGACAAAATTGGTGGGGATCGACTATATGAAAGCCCCCACCACTACCCGTAACAAATATACGTCTATTTTAGAAATTCGAAGGAATTGGTAGAGATACTTAATTTCGACCACAACCACCCCAAGATTAGTAATACCTTCACTTTTTTCTACTATTCTTTCTTTCTTCCACTTCCTTCATTAGGATGAACACAATTGAGCGGCACCAAGTCTTCGAGTGGAGCTGTTACCAAAAGGCAACCGCGAGTCATTTAACCTAACATAACCCCAAGATCCTAGGGTCACATTCGACAGCAGGTATCAACGACAAAATGAAAAGTAGAAATAAATTCCAATTGTGGACCTCTTATAAAGCGATACGTCGGCGGTTCCAGATAACATTGGTATAGAGTGGATATTGTGACATTGATAGGTATTAAATATAAAATCGGGAGCTATATCCATATCCGAACCGCCTCTAAATTAACGGACTTCAGAGATGAGAATGCAACTGAATGAGCAGGGCAAGGGATACTTTATTTCGACCACAACCACAACACCAAGATCCCGACAGCTTCTATCGAGGAACAAGATCAACAAAGAGAACGCGCTTGGGATACGGATGAGTAGATTTTCTTGATCTCTTAGTAAGCGCTAGGTACCCTTGTGGTTAGCTATGTGACTCCAACATAAAGATGCAGATGCCCTCCTCCATTGAGAACTCCATGACACAAAGCGACCATCTAATGAGGAGACGAAAGCTATTCCCTGTTTGGAAGTCACCCAAAGCCTTATGATATAAGAGTGGCATAGAGAGAGCTTCTAGAAAAAAACGCCTCTGAGTGGTATTTATTCTCCTCCCAAGCGTGTCAGGATGGACCTACACGATATAGAGAGGGAGATCCACCAATATTAAAGGAAATGAGGGAGCTTTCAGACAAAAAAAACCTATTGGGCAGGTCTGAGTGGTATTCGCCGATATTATCAACCATTACAGTATGGATTCCGTTCTCGGAGTCCACCGTTCATCCATTGCAACTGAAGAATGTCGTGTGACAGATAAAATAAAGGAATTTTTAGCCCAATTGTTGCAGTTGTTTAAATTCGTAACTTTTCAGCTTCCTCCCCGCCAAACATAAACAACCCATTTTAGTGGATTTTTGGCTAGATTTTTGGAGTAGCTAAATTTTTAAATCAAGATGTATGGACAGATACGACCTACATGATATAGAGACAGAGATCCACCAATATAAAAGGAAATGAGGGAGCTCTTAGCAAAAAAAAAAAAAATAAATAATCCTATTGGGTAGGTCTGTGTGGTATTCAACATTATTATTAACCATTACAGTATGGAGTCCGTTCTCGGAGTCCATCGTCCATGCATTGCGGCTGAAGAATGTCGTCTGGCAGGAAAAACAAAGGAATTTTTGCCCCAATTGATGCAGTTGTTTAAATTCGTAACTTTTCTGCTTCCTCCCCGCCAAACCTAAATAACCCATTTTAGTGGATTTTTGGCTAAAGTCTTACAGAGTAGCTACATAAAGTCTTACAGAGTAGCTACATCAATATAAAAGGTAATGAGGGAGATTTTAGACAAAAAATAAAAGCCTATTGGACAGGTCAACCCATTTCAGCGGATTTTTGGTAAGGTCATGATGTAAGGACAGATACCGATTAACGCCCCATATATACAGCTGCTACAACATTTGATTTCATTAATAACCAATACACATTGTAACAATTTTCAACTGTATCCTTGTGAATTTCAAATTTTGATATATATGTGTGTTTATTTTCATGCAGCTAAAAAGATGGCGGGGTGTACATAAAATAAAATAAAAAAGTGCAAACAAAAATTTTATTTTCAAATTAAAAAAAAAAAAAAAATTCAAGACATATCTACGTAATATTCATCCAGTGAATATGGGAATAACAATTGGCAATTGTTAACAAACATAATCAATAATCCATATTTTTTGAATAATAATATTTATATAATTAAATATTAGTAGAATAAATAAGATGCCATGCCAACAACATAATACCAAAGCAATAACTAAAGCGTTATTCGTTCATGTGTTCTTAAGCCTAAGAAAAACTTAAAATAAAACAACTCCAAAAAAAGCATAATAATAATAATGAGAACAAAAATGTTGTAGTGTAGGTGCAGGAAGCAGGAAAATAATACGAGTGCAAATTAAAAATAATTTTAATACATTCTTCTGTTCTGTTTTTTGTTGCTATATGGTAAATATAATCTTACCACGATCAAGGGAGTTAGTAAATAAAAAATCATCTTCGTTTACAACACTTTCAGCGGCAGCTGGTGTGTCGTCCACCGTTGCTGTGTCAGTAAGGTTGTTAGTAGGTTTCTCAGATTTAGAATCTTTGGAAAATTAAAGAAAGAAAAAACCGGTCAGAGAAATAGATATTCACAAAAGGGTTAAGAAAAAAAGAAACCATAGCATGTCAGATTTATGGGAGATTTTGTGGAAAATCAAAATTCATTGACTTACCAGTACCACTGTCGTCAGTACTAACTTCAGCCGACTCTAATACGTAATTTTCGGCATCATTGAATTTCTGTTCGATAATATCTTCATCTTCTTCGTTGTAGCCATTGTTTGCCATGGCTGGGTTTTCATAGTTATCCAAGTTTAATGACAACTCCAATGTGGTGGTGGAGTGCTGAGATGAGTGTTGGTGGTGCTGCTGTTGTTGTTGGATATCTGGGGAGCTGGCCGAAAATGAAAAATATTGACTATGGTCAGAATTTGTGTGGTGTGGAGTTGTTTGGTGGTTGGCCTCATTTTCGTTTTCATTAACATGTTGCTCGTGTTGTTGTTGTTGATTATCACAGGTACTGTTCACAGTTGTTGATATTGTTGTTGTTGTCGATAAATTGCTGGCAATGCTGGTGTTGGCAACATTAACATTTTGTCTATCATTTGTAATGGCATGGTCCTCCTCTTCGTCCTGATCTACTTCTTCTTCTTCGTCCGTTTCATCCTGGTCGTCGACCAAATTTTGTGTTGTTGGCTCACACACCATTACCTCGTCTTGAGTTAAATCATGGCATATAATTTCCCTTGCAGTGGTTTCTATTTTCAATTTTTTACTACTGCTGGGACCAGAAGCTTCCTCTTCTGCCTCCTCATGCATCTCATTCTCACTATCACTTTTGATTTCTATAGGAACATTACAGTCATCCAATATAATTTCACTTGCATCTTCTTCAGCTATTGTGGTGTCCATGATATTAGTGGCATTGGTGATTGTTGTATTGTTAGCGTCGTCTTTGCTAAAGCCTGTGTTTGGAGGACTGGCCGATGATCGTTTGGTACCACGTCTTTGTGATTCTTGGCTAGTTTTAAGGGCTAATGCCGATGTCGTTGGCTGTTCACAGGTGTAGTGGGGAGATTTGCCTTCCGATGCATTTCTATCCTTGGGTCTTCCACACTAAAATAAACAATAAAAAGTAATTAATACTTAGAGAGCAAAAAATGAACAAAAATTATTGCAAGTAAGGAACCGCTGCGTGAATTTCCTGGGGAAGAGGGTCTAGATGAAGAGAACGGGAATGTTTAATTCTCAAACTAGATTTATTTTTGAGCAAATCGGAGGCTGCGAGGGATTTTTGTAACATTTATTATTTTTTGAGACTTTAGGGTTACATTTTTTCAATGATTCCGCCAGAAGAAGTAATGATAATTTCGAAAAATTTTGATCTAAATTGACCGATTCCCTTTAAAAATTGTCAATTGCCTTCAAAAAATTTCCACTTCCAAATGCGTATCTTGTCCCTGCTCTCCCATGTCCCTCCTTTAAAAAGGTTTTTCTCGGATTGCACTCGGGTTCTCCCACTATTCTACTTACATTTTCTTGATTATATTCAGTCTTTACATAGGATTTTTCCTGCTCCTCCTCCTTAATGTTACTATCTAAACAATCCTTGGCCTTTGCAAGTGATGAAGGGGTTTCCTTTACCGCAGAAGATGATATTGAAATGGGCACGACGACCTCGGACACCGTCACTGCCACATCTGTTGAACATGATGATATTGTGGAGGACAACGAGCATGTTGGTGAATTTGAGGATAATGCTTCGGTTTTTGATGAATTCGAGGCACTGGTGGTTGATGTGGATGATATTGATGTAGTTGCGTTATCGATTATTTCTATGGATTTATTGTTGTCAGCATCACTCTTCAAATTAGTGTTGGTATTGTAGGTGGTCGTGGTTGAGGTGGAGGTTGCGGAGGAGGTGGCGGTGTTGCTTTTATTATTCAGACAGTTACTTGCGGTTGCCCGATGGAATGATTTCTCACCCCAAATTGGTTCGAAATGCTTCAATTTCCAGGGATCTAGCTTGTTTTTCTCTCTCTCCGCTTCAGTTTTCAATTTCATCTGGTTTTCTGGCGTAAATTCACCTTCCGAAAGACGTTCCCGCCATTCCAAACAGGCCCGAGCGAAAAATTCATTATTAAGACTTGATGGACCCAGTCGTATGCCTTCCGTTGGCACGGTATTCGCCGGATATTTATGCTCCATTTCAATTGCCTCGCGATCTACGCTAGGCAGTAATTGTATCAAATTGTATTGATATAAAGGTGGGAGCATGGTAAATGTTTGCTTGTTGAGCAGAGCTCTCAAATTTGTGGATGCCAAAATAGAGTCGGGAGTTTCCAAATCAATTTTACCATCCTTGGTCTGTTCAATTTGTGCCGCTGTGGACATTTTCTTCGATGATCGCCGTCGAGGTTTGATACTGAACCCGGGTATGGATGCCAAAACCTCGCGCATTGTTGAAGCTTGAGTTGTTGCAGTGGCAGGGCTGGTGGTACTCTGTGTTAAAGCTGCAGCAGCAGCTGCTGCAGCGGCGGCCGCGGCAGCTGCCGCAGCTTTTGCTTGCTGCTGTTGCTGTATACGTCGACTACTGCTAGTTCGACCCGAGGGACTGCTATTCACAACTGTTGATGAAGTATTACCACTAACCGTAGAACTCACAGCCACATTTGCTGCTGCTGTTGCTGCGGAGGGGCTTGTATTGCTGCTGGTGGTTTTCTTATCAGGTAGTATGGGTTTGACAATAATTCGTGGTACATGGCGTCTAAAGAAAAAAGTGAAATAAATTATTAAAACATATTTAAAATTTATGCTTTATTTACCCTTACCTTAGACTATGGGAATGCTTTGATGTTGATGGAGCACTACCAAGCGAATCTTCAGTAGAGCTGGTATCCAATGCCAGTGGATCTTTCTCATCCTCATCATCGATGACTGTTATGTGGCTGGTTGAGGCTTCCATATCGTTAATATTTGTTAAATAATTATTCAAATCTGTATCCGGTCCGGCATATGAATTGTTTATTGATGAATTGATAAACAGTATTCTAGCTGTGGGTTTTTCTCGCAAAGTTATTTTATTGTTGGTTGCCGACGACGCTGATGCTGAGGAGCCAGTGTCCGTTTTCATATTTCGCATAATTAAGGGACACTAAACGAGTTCATTACTTCATGTACAACCAAAACAAACTTTGCAAAATGATTATCAATTTTCCGGCCAGAACACGGCGATAATGTGCTGCTGCTGCTGATATAGAAGGAAGTTCCTGTAAAAAAGTAAACAAAAAAGAAATCTTTAAATCTACCACAAGAAACCAGCAATCGTCATTTGTAAAATTAAAATCATTTCTAAGCCACGGTTATATTTTTTGCCTTTGGCACCCTTGCAATCAGGTGTTTCCATTTTCTTCTATTTCCGTGTTAAAAACACCAACGACAAACAAACCAATATGTCCCTTCAAGATCTAAGATCTAATCGCTATATATGGTCCTCTCTGTGTATCATGGAATTAAATTGGTCACTTCTAAATTCTTACATATATCTTACGAACATTTAGTAGTGTATTGCCGAATTACAATTTTAGGTTTTCTTTCTGTCCTCCTCCTCCTTCTCGTCGACGACGACGTCGTTGTCGTCTTCTTGTGGTAATAGTTTTCCTTCTTTTAACTTGATATTCTCTGACTTACAAATAAAAAAAACTCCTTACAGTGATGCCACACATCGCTATTACTGAGAGAACAACAATAAAACGTCACGGGCCATGACAATAATTACAAAAAGTCAATTGAAACTTCTTAATTGCATTGCAGGTTGTTGTTGTGCTCGTTTTTTACCTAAATTACCTTTTCAGTTACTACAAAATCCCACAGCTGTAGAACATTTATGTAAGGCAACAACAATGAAAACAAACAGCAAGTAGAGGATATGTTGCGAAGAAAAAACGCCACTTTGTTTTTGTTTTGCGTTCACAAAATATGGCAACACCCTGTCGTTTTATATTTTTCTTTTGTATTCGCTTGTTTAACACACAATTACAACAGCAGCAACAACAATTATTTTCGCTTCCATTTTACTGCTTCATTCACTTGTTTCTCACAAAATGCTGATGGGCCTTATGCATGAATTTCTTAATTTAAAATACATTTTCATTTACTTAATTTCCAAATCCTCTAAATGCTGGTTTGTTGTATTTGTTTCTTTTCTTTTTTCATTAACCTTCTTTACACTACGTTTTACACACAAACAAAAGATAATTTTTTGTCTTTTGCTTTTACACACACACGCACACAGACCCTCATTTTAGTTGTACTTTTACACTATTTTCTTTTTGCTATTTTTTCTTACAAATTCAACAAATTGCTGTTATTTTTAATAAAATAATCATTTATTCTCCGATTTTATGTGTTATTTTAAATCCATATTTTTATTTTTCTTGATATTTATCTTCTTTTTTCCGTAGAATTTATCCCGTTCACCAAAAATACTCGAGATACGAAAAATGACCAGTGTTGCCAGTCGTCCGTAAATATATTGTCATTGCATTTGTAATGTCGTTTTAGCGATTTATTGCTTCAGTTGCGTAAAAACACAAAGATAGGCATTAAGTGTGATATACATTAGGAAATTGACAAAAAAAAAACGCGAAAACTGAATCTTACATATGTTGTGATAGGTATTTTTCCTACAAGAGAATTTCTTTCTCTTTTCAAAAATTTGAAATTAATACACACAAAAAAATTTAACATAAAAAGCCATACAAATAAAAAATAGAATTTATTGGTATTTATGGGCTTGTTTAAATGACAGGATCTACCTCGTGCTACGAACCATGAAATGAAGACACCTTTTGAATATGTACAAGTTATATTAAATTAAAATAGAAAATTCATATTTTCGACTTCAATGGGGACATATTTTCCATTTTGGAAATTTGGTAATTGTGTATGAAAAAAAAGTTGTAAATATTCAATTTTGATAGTGTGTCTATTGGTTGTTTCAATTAGAATATTGAATGTGAAAATAAAAATCGTGGTAGAATTAAGAAGGTCAAATCATGCGATCATATGTTTAAATTTGTATAAAAATATACCTTTGACAGTGGTAACATAAGGAGGTAGAACAGCTTCGTAAAACTAAAGAAATACAGCTCTGAGGCCATACCCGCTTCCTGTCAGTATTACTCAGAGTTATATGCAACAAGTTCTTTTTATTTACTTGATTTTATTTGTTTATTTTTAAAATGAGTCAAATAGCGCGAAAGATGAATGAAATGCCTAGATGTTCTCTCAAAAATGTGATGCTAAATGTTTAATCTTTCAATTCCATTGTAAATCTGGTTAGTATCATTAATGCGCCTCCCGAAATTTAATATTCTTCCAAACATTGATTTTGAAAATATTCGGTTTTTATTTTTCAAAACAATAAATACATACTGAAAATTGGCAGATGTCGGGCACATGTAGAAAAAATTTTAATCAGCTTTTAACTCTTACCTTTTTATTGTACCATGTCTTTGACAACGTTTCATCATGAAAACATATTTTCAGGAATCCTTTGTATATACAAAATTCAGATATGGGGACCTAGTTTTAAAGCAGTTAAATTTTAGGAGGCAAACTAGAGAAAATGGAATACAGAAAGAATATGCTAATTTGAAATGACTGTCTTCTTAATTCTACCAGGATATATTACCTTTTATTGTGAATGTGAATTTTTGCAACGCAATTTAATAAAGTCCTACAAAATTAGTATTATTATGGCGAAAACGTGCATATTTTTGTACGCAACGTAATTATTATGGTACCTCACTGTCCAACATTTTCAAAGATAATGAAGTCAATTGAGTAATGGGTAAAAAAAAACAAAATAACAAGGTAAAAGTACGTTTATATATATAAGGGTTAACCCACTGGATTTGGATTTAAATTGTCATATCCATTACTTTTACTTCAAATAAATCCTCTCAAAGTAGGTTAACCCTACAAAAAGTTCTAACGTAAACATAGCATAAACAAACTAATAATATCTTAACAATTGTTATAAGATCTCTATTGGCTTTCCCTCCCTGTTGTAAACACAATATAAGAGGACTGGTGACCGCCAGGTGTGAAGAAGCATTCGGGATATTAATTCACTTGAACATGCCACTATTTATCACAAATGGTATCAGTATATTTGAATGTCAGCTATGAAGAAGTATTGTTTACCTCGTCTATTGGGACCCTCATTCACTTGAAGTGCCACTTTTGTTACCTTGCGAAGAAGCAGCGCTTGATTTTCTCATATTTTTGTTTGTTTAAAAAAACAATGAATTAAATGAATAATTAAATAAAGAGTTGATCGAAAAATCTCCGAAAAGACATGTTTTCCGTGTGTAAACAATCTCACCCAGCCACTGGTGTGGAATTTGCAATAACTTGTCGGTTCTTTAATAATGTCGATGAAAATGTGGTTGTTGCCGGTGCCAACATTCTCAAGGTATATCGAATTATACCCAATTTAGATGTATCACAGCGTCATGCGAAAATAAATCCCAACGAGCTACGAAATCCTCCCAAAATGCGTTTGGAGTGTTTGGCCTCCTATACCCTGTATGGTAATGTCATGTCGTTGCAAAGTGTTACCCTGACAGGATCAATGCGAGATGCCCTGTTGATTAGCTTTAAGGATGCGAAATTGTCCGTGGTACAACACGATCCAGATACGTATGCCTTGAAAACTCTCTCGTTGCATTACTTCGAGGAGGAAGACATTAAGGATGGTTGGACGGGAAGATATTACATACCCATGGTACGAGTGGATCCTGATGCTCGCTGTGCCGTAATGCTGGTGTACGGCAAACGTTTGGTGGTGCTACCATTTCGCAAAGAAAACGGCATCGATGAAATTGAATTGGCCGATGTGAAACCGATTAAAAAGGCACCGACAGCAATTATGTCTAGGACACCCATTTTGGCTTCGTATTTGATAGCTCTACGTGATTTGGATGAGAAAATTGACAATGTTTTAGATTTACAATTTCTGCATGGTTACTATGAGCCGACATTGCTGATTTTGTATGAGCCGGTAAGGACCTTTACGGGCAGGGTGGCCGTACGCTCCGATACCTGTGTTTTGGTGGCCATTTCCCTGAATATCCAGCAAAGAGTTCACCCTATTATATGGACCGTGACGGGATTGCCGTTCGATTGTTTACAAGTATTCCCGATACAAAAGCCCATTGGAGGTTGTTTGGTGACCACCGTCAATGCTATAATTTATTTAAATCAAAGTGTCCCACCCTATGGAGTGTCGTTGAACAGTTCGGCGGATCATAGCACCAGTTTTCCTTTAAAACCTCAGGATGGTGTGCGCATTAGTTTGGATGCTGCCAATATTGCCTTCATTGATGTGGACAAACTGGTGGTGTCTTTGCGAACGGGTGATTTGTATGTGGTAACATTGTGTGTGGATTCGATGCGAACTGTTCGAAATTTCCATTTCCACAAGGCTGCGGCAAGTGTCTTGACCAGCTGCATGTGTGTGTGCCAAAGTGAATATTTATTTTTGGGTTCACGTTTGGGCAATTCCCTGTTGCTGCATTTTACGGAGGAAGATCAAAGTACGGTTATCACTCTGGACGAATATGATGGCACAGACGGCAGTGGGGGAGGTGGCGGCGGAGGAGGAGCAGGAGATGAAAATCGCAAAGCCAGACGCATTGAAGATGAAGAACTTGAGGTGTATGGTTCCGGGGCCAAGACCTCGGTACAATTGAGAAAATATATTTTCGAGGTATGTGATAGCTTGCTGAATGTGGGCCCCATTAATTTCATGTGTGCCGGAGAACGTGTGGAGTTCGAAGAAGGAGGTACCACGTTAAAGCCTCAGGCCAGTCAGTTGGCGGATTTGAAAATCGATATTGTGGCCTCGGTGGGCCATAGCAAAAATGGGGCCCTTTGTGTCTTTGCCAATTGCATTAATCCCCAGGTGATTACCTCCTTTGAATTGGATGGCTGCTTGGATGTTTGGACGGTATTCGATGATGTTAGCCGAAAAATGAGCCACCATGACCATCATGACTTTATGATTCTGTCACAAAAAACGTCTACTTTGGTCCTGCAGACGGGTGAGGAGATCAATGAAATTGAAAACACGGGCTTTAGCTACAATCAGCCCACCATTTTTGTGGGGAATTTGGGACAAAATCGTTTCATTGTCCAGGTTACAACCCGTTCGGTACGTCTGTTGCAAGGGAAACGTTTGATACAAAATGTACCCATAGACGAGGGAGCTCCCGTGGTTCAGGTGTCCATTGCCGATCCCTATGTCTGCCTAAGGGTGTTGCATGGCAAAGTCATTACGTTAGCTTTGCGCGAAACCAAGGGCACACCTCGCCTGGCCATTAATAAAAACACCATCAGCAGTGTTCCAGCGGTCATTTCTTTGTCGGCTTACAAGGATCTTTCGGGACTATTTACCACGAAATCCGATGATGTTTTGAATTTGACGGGTGGCAGTGGCAACTCCCTTTATGCCGGCCTGGGTTACATGAAGGCCGAGCCAAACATGAAAATTGAAGATGAAGAAGATTTGCTTTATGGTGAATCCGGAAATGCCTTCAAAATGAACAGCATGGCCGATCTGGCCAAACAGTCGAGGCAAAAGAATTCCGATTGGTGGCGTAGATTGCTGTTGCCCGTAAAATCCACCTATTGGTTGGTGGTGGGCCGTGAAAGTGGCACCTTGGAGATATATTCCATGCCGGATATGAAGTTGGTGTATCTCGTCAATGATATTGGCAATGGCGATATTATACTCACGGATTCCATGGAGTTTGTGCCGGCAAATCTGAACCAGCCGGATAATAAGCAAGGTATTCTGCTGAATTGCATGCCCCAGCATACCAACTCCCCGTTGCCCTTGGAAGTGGCGCTGGTGGGTTTGGGTTATCAGGGAAATAGACCGCTGTTGATGATACGCACCCGTTTGGAGTTACTTATCTATCAGGCCTATCGCTATGCCAAGGGTCACATGAAGGTGCGATTTAAAAAATTAAATAGTCTCAATATGAGGGACGACAGCGGTGGCGACCAAACCATGGAAATTGATGATGATAGCTCGGAACTGGAATCGTATAACCTTCAAGAACGCTATATCAACCGGTTGAGATACTTTTCAAATATCTCCGGTTTGAATGGAGTCGTGGTGTGTGGCCCAAATCCCTATTTTATTTTTCTCACCGGCAAGGGTGAGTTGCGGACCCACAAGTACACCAATGGTCATTTGAGGAGTTTTGCCCCATTTAACAATGTCAACTGTCCACAGGGTTTTTTGAGCTTCGATACCAGCTACGACCTGAAGATTTGTGTTTTACCTCCCTACCTGAGCTATGATTCGCCCTGGCCGGCCCGCAAAGTACCGCTGCGTTGCACCCCCAAACAAATTGTCTATCATCGAGAGAATCGGGTCTATTGCTTGATTACACAAACGGAGGAGCAAACAAATAAATATTTCCGTTTCAATGGCGAAGACAAGGAGCTGACAGAGGAGAATAAAGGTGAACGTTTCATATACCCCACCATGTCAAAGTTCACCATGGTCCTGATGAGTCCAGAGACGTGGGAAATTGTGCCGGATGCCTCGATTGAATTTGAAAACTGGGAACATGTGACGGCTTTTAAAATTGTCAAATTGGCCTATGAGGGTACCCGGTCCGGTCTCAAGGAATACCTTTGCATTGGTACGAATTTCAATTACAGTGAAGACATAACTTCGAGAGGAAATATTCACATCTATGACATCATCGAAGTGGTACCCGAACCGGGCAAACCTCTGACGAAATTTAAGTTAAAAGAAATATTTAAAAAAGAACAAAAGGGTCCGGTGTCGGCCATTTCCGATGTTTTGGGTTTCTTGGTCACGGCCTTTGGCCAGAAAATCTATCTATGGCAGCTGACCGATGATGATTTGATTGGTGTGGCCTTCATTGACACCAACATCTATGTGCACGAAATTATATCCATCAAATCCCTGATACTGATAGCAGATGTTTATAAGTCTGTGAGTGTTCTACGGTTCCAGGAAGAGTTTAGAACACTGTCGCTGGCTTCGCGGGACTTTTACCCCCTTGAGGTATTTGGCATTGAGTTTATGGTGGACAACACAAATCTGGCATTTTTGGTTAGCGATGCCGAAAAGAATTTCATTGTTTACATGTACCAGCCGGAGGTGCGGGAGTCAATTGGAGGCCAAAAGCTGTTACGCAAAGGAGACTATCACTTGGGCCAGACCGTCAACACCATGTTCAGGGTGCAATGCCACCAGCGGGGTCCTGTGCAACGTCAACCCTTTACCTATGAGAACAAACATTTTGTCGTCTACGGCACCCTGGATGGTGGCATGGGTTACTGTTTACCCTTACCCGAGAAAGTTTATCGTCGCTTTTTAATGTTGCAAAACGTTATGCTGTCGTACCAGGAGCATTTATGCGGTCTAAATCCCAAAGAATTCCGAACAATAAAAATGGCCAAAAAGCTGTCGATAAATCCAAGTCGTTGCATCATTGATGGCGATCTGATATGGTCATTTGCCAATATGACAGTGGCCGAACGGAATGAAGTAGCCAAGAAAATTGGCTGCAAGACGGAGGATATTCTGCAGGATCTATTGGAAATTGAGAGAATAACAACAGTGTTTTGAAATAATTTTTTACACACAACAAATACTATTAGTTTAGTAGTTAAGCTCTGGCTGGAGCCAGCCAAAAATCAATAAAAATCTTTATATTGTATACACTCAATACAATCTTGTGGGGTGGAGTACGCAAGTACATGTGTTTTGTTATTACTATTAGTTAATAAAAAAAATCTACAATAATTATTCTATAAAATTTTGCTGCCTTGTTGATTAAGACGTTGATTCTGTTTAACATGGATTTGGCGTTTCTTTTCCTCCTTGAATGCCTCGGCATTGGCTTTCTTTTCGATTCTACGTTCCTGGCGATATTCCTTGAGCAGACGTTTACGTTCTTTCTTCTCCTCGGGCGTCTCATCCTTGGGCCGTATGGATAGAACAGAAAGTGTGGATAACACAGATTTGGCACACAATGACTTGGGGCCAGTGGCCTTACCATCCGCTTCGTTATCCAATTTTGCCAAGGCCTTGGCAGTCAATTGATTACCCTCACCATGTAAAACATGCATGGGCATGCCTGTCTTGGGATCAATTTCGATTTTATTAACCGTTGATGATGATGTGCTGGAATTTTGACGACTTCTCCGTTTGGGCTCATCAATTAACTTGGGATGATTATAAATATTTGAATAGGTAGATAAAATTGATTCACAATCCCATTTCTTCTCCTTGGGATCTTCGACTTCCACCTCAACCAATTCCTCATCGGGATCATGGTCACCCTCAACAACTGTGGCATATTTCTCTATGCGTTTCTTATCCCATTCTTTGTTGTACTCCATGATTTCATTGGATTTTTTGAAAAGTTTATAACAACCCAGGACATAGGGATGTTTTTGGCCCCAACTTCCCTCGATTTCTTCGGTGGCCAAGTCACCAAGTTCTGGATCATCATAGGTGGCATAGAAACGCTCAAAGCGGTCATCCAGCAGGGTTAGCTGTTCATTACGTCTTATCACACTGGAAGACATGGAATATTCTGTAAACTGGGACTTGGTATCGTCTTTGTCAAAACGTCTATTTCTCATTAAAGGACCCAGGCGATCCATCAGCTCCTCATCTTCCAATTCGGAATCATGTAAGTCATCTGAATCAAAGTCTTCGCCGCTCGCATCGTCTTCATAATCATCATCATCATCGTAGTCTTCATCATCGTCATCATCACCCTCACCCTCCATGGCCTTCAAAACGAAATCATCTTCCAGCTGATTTTCCTCGTCTTCGAAATCAAAATCATCATCCAAGGCCGCCACAACATCGGGATCCCAATCGGGTCTGGGTCCTGGTTGGGGTGCAGCTTTATTTAGCATACCCTCATCTTCTTCAAATTCCGTGGCAAACACTGAACTGGGCAAATTCAATTTGGGCGCAGTTGTAAGGCGGTTTTCTTCAACACGTTTTCTGGCCTGATTTGGATTCTCCACATATTCCCAAACGGTATCCATTTCGGGTTTTTTCAAATGCTGCAAATAGTTGTAGTCATCGTCAAAGTGAATGCCATATTTTTTCTGTTCCTCACGACGTTTCTCCACATCGGCTGGGTCGTTGCTAGTCTGTTTCTGCGGCTGACGGGCACCAGCCTCAACGAGAACTCTCTGTGGAGCCTCGGAATCCGTGACCAGGGGATCATGTTGACTGCGATGTACCAAATGAAACGTCACAGCATTTTTGCGATCAATGAATGCCTTCTTTCCCTTACCCTGTAACAACAATTCATAGTTTTTAGTATAAAATTGTCAACACTTTTCTTGTTTATATGTTTATTTACCATTTTTGTAAGCTATTTGCAATTGAATTTATTTTTTTTAATATTTTCTTTGAGGACTCTTTAAATTTTTTCAATCAACAATAACAAAACACATGTGGCCTGTGTTCACACCTTGGTAACCCTGTCAACCTGTCGTTTGACAATTCAATGAGAATTAGAGCAGGCAACATGTTGATAATCGCTACAGACGATATAAACGATACTATCGTCGAAATACATTTCTTTAATAAGGAGGGTACACACAATGATATAATCCATAGCATAAGAATTGGTCTGTTGCAGAACTGCAAGAATGTACAAATTTTTAATCCGATAACCGATTTTCCCTTTATGATATCGAATAAAATGGCAAATCTAGTAGATTTTTGCAGGTTCTGCAACAAAGCATATATAAGTAGATGTATCAACACTCGCGAACATTGATATGTCAATTTTTTTTTTAAAAATATCTTCAAAAATAAATGGATTTTAAAAGCTCTTCTTATAAAACACCAATCGGAGGTAGTTATGATATGCATATTTAACTTTTTTTACAAATTTCAATATTTTTAATTATTTTGTACCACCAGCTGTGTTGATGCGCCTACCTGTATCATTTTATCATCCTACAATCATTACAATACAGGGTATGCAGATAAAAAATACAACAAAGTCAGACGCCATAAGTTTTAGATTTTTTTTAAATTTTATTGAATTAAAGCAAAAAATCCCAAAAATAGCATCACATTTTAGAAGAAGTTTAGATTTGTTCGAATTAGTAACCTTTGGCACGAATTATGAAGCGAGGAACCTCATTTTGTAACCATTCTTGGGTGGCGCATGCTGATTGTGATGGTCCTGTTGGAATGTTGGAATTTTTCGGCCAATGCGATGAGGGTTTCGATCAAGTCGCTTCATTACTTTTCAAACTATTTCTGCAGATGTTGCTGTTTTCTTCCGTCAACTTCCTAGACGTCTTGCTACGCTACCAGTATCACGGCAACGAGCGATGGTACAAGACACACAAAAGATTTATTCCCATTTAAATGCTGGACCATATCGTTAGAGCACTCCTGTGGTTTTCCAGTCAAATATAAAGAAATCACACTATCACGCTTGAATTCCATCACGAATAACTTTTTTTCTGGAAAATTCTCACCAAAATACTCTTGTTCGCATAGAAAAAATATAATGAGCTGTTCCTGGAATAATTTTAACAGCTGTCGGACGAGTGGATTAGAAATGACAGCAGTTTGAAGTTGGTTGCAGTTTTTTCATCTCACCCTGTATATGTAGTTGATTACATTTCAAAAACACTACTCTAAAGCTAATGTGGCGTTTCCACTGCACTTGATTCGCTCTCTATTCGTTGTTTGACCCTTAACTATGAAAAAACTACCTAATTCTTCACACAAAATTTCCTGAGCGAACACTCATATTTGTACGTTGTCCAAATCAAATCACTCTCAGAACAACGAAAAAATATGTCCCATCCCTAACAAATGATAGCATTTATCGAAAAAATAAATTATGACATTTAAAAATTATAAATAGAAAAATTTAATGAAATTTTAAAAATTTTTGGGAAGACTGAAAATTATGAATGAAAACTACAATGTTGAATGGCGTATGTACATTCAAACGAAAGTAAATTTTGTTTTCTCTCTCATTCGGGGTACGCATTTGGTCCACGAGTTAAAATTTCTACAGAAAACTGCAAACAAAATAGTCAATATTTTCAAAATGTTTCTATCGGCAGAAAAAATGTTTGACAAGTGTCTCTTCAGCAGAATTTAAAAATGAAAAAACACAAAAATATGTTCAAAATGTCAACATTTACACAAAAAGTTGAAAACGTGAATGAAAATTGTAAAATTAATGATATAATAAATCTTTGGGAGAAAAACAATAATTTCTTATATTCATATTAGTGAGAATTTCATGTATTTTCGTATACATTTCCTTTAAAATCAACAAACAATTTTTTTGAAAAAAGGAATTATTTTACTATGAAGTACGAATCGTGCCGTATGAACGGGTTAATTCGTGTACCTAATTCTGAGAGCGAACAACGTTGTTCGGTTTCCAATGGAAACATGCTATAAAGTTCAAATTTGGTCTGTTCCAGAAATGCAAGAATGTAAACGTTTTTATTTTGATAATCGATTTTGCCTTTATGAAATCGGAAAAAATTGCACAACTAGTAGATTCTTGCAGGTTCTGGAACAGAGCAATTGTTGAAAAAATGCAACAAGTTATTTTGTTTACTTGAGATGTTTTTTCACAATAATTTAATTTCAGAGAAAATCATAAAAATTGAGTGGAATATATCGAAATTTTTTTAATATTTGCTCTGTGACAGAATCTGCAACAATCTAGAGATTTTGCATTTCAAATAATTGAGGCCCAGCATATCAAATAATTGAGGCTGCAATTAGCATCACAGCAAATCGAATGCTGTCAAACAAATAGTGTGTACCCCACCTTAAAAAAGGTGCAACATTATACGATTGCAAAAACAACGAAACGATATTGACATCGGCCATCCATCGATTATTTGTCAGCGCTAATTAGAATATATTTTCCAATTTTTCCTGCTCAGATAGTTTCTTTTTTTTGCATAAAATCTAATAAAATGGAAGAAAATGAACCGAAAATAAGTAAAAATACTGCAACCGGTGAGCTGCAAGGCCAGGGATCATCCCAAACGGCGATTACACAACCAACTGACAGCGGTACATCAGGTAATTTGGGTGTGTGGGCTAGGTCAATAAATCTTAGCTCATAAACAACAACTAATTTGAAAATTTCCTCATTTAAGACATGGTACCGAGAACGCAACTATTGGAACTGCAGGAGGAGAATCGTAAGATGTTAAATAACTTTAATGCCCAACGGGCCAAACTGAAGGAGTTGTTTGTGCAAAAGGAACAAGAGCTGAATGCAATGAAATCGAAGTTGACGGTGATGGAGATTAAGGCTCAAGAAGAGATATCTTCTCTGCAACAATTGGTGCAAGGTAATGCGGAACAAATTTCATTACTAATGCGTTTTGTAATGTTGCGCTAATTTAATTATAGAAACCGTCGAGGAGTCTGCCATCTGCAAATCAGAATTGGAACTTCTGAAACAGGAGAATCAACATATTCTACAAGAAAATCGGCAATTACAAGAAAGTTTACATTCAGCCTCAACGTCAACGTCTCAGGAACTTAGTAGCTTGGCACCCCAAGTCCTGAACCAAGTGAAGAAGACCATAGCACGAATAGGTAAAAGTGGTGATCCTCACAATCCTTCGGCTGGTGATACGGCAACAGATGATGCCAACAAAAGCAAAAACGAGGGTAAATATGTAAGTATATAGCAGTGATAGTTGGTAGGAGAGGTCAGAAAAAAATCATAAAAAAGCTCTGTCCTTTAGATGAAATTGATTCAGATCCTCCGATTTCAATTTTATACCTCCCTAAACCTGTGATCATATAGGTGCTATGATTCGATTTACATAAATATATTTCTGCATAAAATTTAGGAAATTAAATGCATCTTTTCCCTGTAATTTCAGAGCCAAGAAGATTCAGAAGTGCTTGGATCAATTGTAACTCAGTTGCAAGAAGAAATGAAGGCATTAAAGGAAAAACTAAGAGAGGCTGATGAAAAACTACACACCACCAACACAAGCATTCTGGGCGAAGATGAGCAAGCGAACACAACTAAACCCCTATCTCCTGTGACATGTGAAAACTGCAACGCTTTGGAAAAAGATATTGAAATTCTTAAAACCAATGAGGCTGCAAAAAATGAAAAATTGGAAAAACTTAAAAAACAATTGGAAGAAATCCAAAAGGAGTTGGAAAAAGAGGCAGAGTTGAGGGCAGTTCTTGAAAATCAATGGCAAGAGAAACGAGAGGCCCACAAAAACGAGGTGCATGTGCTAAGGGAACAGGTGGGTGTACCAAAAAAAAAAACGTAGCATAACAAAAACCAACAATCATCTTCTTTCATTTTTAGGTCACCTCCAATGAACAACAGCTATTGGAATTACAACAGAAATTCTTGGAAACCAAAGACGAAGTATCCCGCCAGCTACAGCGCCTGGGTGAAGAACGAGAAAAAGTCAATAAACATTTGGAATTGTTACAGGCCGATAATGATTTCCTCTCTGGTCGTTATTTAGCCACGGCCGAGGAGATTGAAAGTCAATACATTAATTTACCAAACAACGTTGAAGAGTTACAGGAAATAATTCTAAGGCAACAACAAGATTTGATACAGGCTCGCTTGGGTTGTGATTATGAGAAGAAACGTTGTGTAACGTCCCTGGATGAAATACAAATATTACGTGATCAATTGGAGGCGAGCAACAGTGAGAGGACTGCATACAAAAAGAAGGTGCAAACGGAGATTCGCTCATTACAGTAAGTTGTTTTGTTGTTTTTGGTTTCCTATTAAAGTTTATGTTTTAATTGGAATTCACAGGGACCGCATTACCCAACACATGATGACCCTGCAAAATTGTGAATCAGCTAAAGTGGCTTTGGAGCGCAAGGAGGCCGAACAGAATCGTCAAATATCAGCGTTTAGAGTGGAGATAATTGAATTAAATGATCAGAATGTGAGTAAGACTTCAAGAATGGAAAATCGCATTAGCTGACTCAATGGAATCTAACAGGAATCTTTAAAAAGCTGGGATAATTCCCTTGATTTGATTTGGGGAATTTAGGAACAATAACTTTTTCAAAGAATTTCTTTAAAGAAATCTTGAAGTAGTCTAGAAAATACCTTCAGAAATGTCTATCTGAATTAATTTTTGAAGACCTTAAATTTTGAAGACCGGCATAGACCATGTCTTTATAAATCCTGCTTTAAAAGACCTTTCCAAGTTCAAGAAATTCCTTTAAAATGTCTTGAAGAAGTCCATCCATTCCCAGATTAACTTTAAGAAGCCTTGAAAACGTTCTCAACATTCAGCCTTTAGAGTGGAGATAATTGAATTAAACGATCAGAATGTGAGTAAGACTTCAAGAATGGGGAAAAATGCATTAGCTGTCTCAAAGAAATCTAACAGGTTTTTAAAAAAATGTAATTTTCCTTGATTTGCTTTGGGGAAATTAGGAACAGTAAATTTTTCAAAGAATTTCTTTTAACATGGCCCGAAGAAAATGCCTTAAGAAATGTCTATAAGAATTCATTTTTGAGACCTTAAAAGGCATAGGACTAAAAAGCCACGAAAAACTTCTTCAAAAGACCATGAGGTAGCATAGATAAATTGTCTTTTAAAATCCTCAACAAGTTTCCTTCCAAAACTAGAAAAATTATCTAAAAAAATTCCAAAGAAATCTGTAACAAAAACCCTCATTGCCTGGTCTTAGGGAAGTTACGAACATTTTTTTTAAATCCAATTTATCTGGTCCTTAAAACGACCAGAAATCTCTTAAAATCCTGGTATTACATTGGCTAAGAAAAATGATTTATAAATCAACATTGATCTTCACTAAAAGACCTAGAAATTTTTTCGGAAAAAAGTCCCTAAGGTTGCCTGGAAAACTATTTTAAAATTCTCCAACTGAAATGCAAAACGGAAATCAAAAGCTCTTAAAAAATCCTCCTCAAAAATATCCCCATTTCAAGGCTAGAAGGTCTCGAAAAATTTTTAAGGTTTTCATAAAAAAACTTTAAAAATTGTCTTTCTTTTTAGGAAAAATTAACCAAATCTCTGGCCGATGCCAAGACAAAAATTAAAAATCTCCAAGATGATCTGGCCACCAGTGAAGAAGTACAAAAAGATTTTGTTCAATTGTCCCAGACGCTGCAGGTAAGTGTGTGTGTGTGTGTGATCTGTATCACTTTTGCAATTAATTTTTTCTTCCCCTTCTCGTCAGATGAACTTGGAACAGTTGCGACATTCCGACTCGGAGGTACGCTGGCAAGACGATGATGATGTCTCCAATTGTCCGGCATGCAAAAGCTATTTTACTGTGACCGTTCGCAAAATCCATTGTCGTCATTGTGGCCATATCTACTGTGATAAGTGTATAACCAAAACGGTGCAATCCGGGCCACGTAAGCGGCCGGCCCGTGTGTGTGACATTTGCCATACATTGCTGAAACCGCATATAGCTCCATATTTTAGTCAAGAATCGGCGGTGCAATCACAACAGGCGGCCTCCAATAACACCTAGTGGACGTAAGGTGGTGTTGGAACGTCAAACTCATTTTCTAATTTTATGTGGGAATTTTAGTTGGAGTTTTAAAGAATTTAAGGATAGTTTTCGTAAATTCCTGTATTTTAAACATATGTATGTCATAGAAACTTTTAACTTTGTAAAAGTTAAAATATTTTTTTCTTCTAAAAAAAAACTCTGAGATATTCATTTTTTTACAATTTAAAGCCAAATTTATTTAAAAAGAAATTACAAAAAAACAATATGTTTCTAGTTATAATTTTAGGAAAGTTTATACTATTCGTCGTTTAAGCTTCAAATAAAAAAGGATATGATCTGTTTAATTTTAACAGAAATTATTTTTGTCAATTTCAACGATGCCACAACAAAATGGCGTAAGTATTCAAATACAGGTTGAGATGAAAAAACTGCAACCAACTTCCGACTGCTTTCATTTCAAAGCCACTCGTTCGACAGCTGTTAAAATTATTCCAGTGACAGTTCATTATACTAGATATTCCCTGCCTTACCCCCGGGTAAACATTATCATCGTTCTCCACTAATAAACAAACGTTGTTTTTATAAAAACAACAATAATGGGATTAAGCCTGACCATTTTGCAACAGCAAAAAAAAATAAAAATTATGGCGTTTGATTTTTTTTTCAAAAGAAATTTTTTTATTAAAGCAATTCAATTATTTATTGATAGTTTCTATTAGTTTAACAAATTCTGTTTTTTATTATTTATAATCATTTTTATCTATTCTTTTTTGTTTTTTTTTTTTTTCATTAAATCAAATTTGTAAGCAATCCATTTTTCAATTTACAAGTGCAGTTTATACTTCTTAGGCGACAACAATTAATAATATTCTAACTAAAAACTAGTAGCAATATTAAATGCTAAAATTTATCTAAAATTCATTTAAATATACACAGCGGGAGGGAAGAAAAGATGGAGAACAAAAAAGTAGTCAAGGGGGAGCAAGGATACAAAAAAATTAACTTAAATAATACTGCACTCTTTTAGGCGAAATTATTTCATAAATTGTCATGCAAATAACCATTCAAAATCATATCTTTAAAAAAAATTGAAAAAAAAAATCAACAATATAAACAAATTACTAACAAATTGCAACAAAAACAAAAATAGATTTTCAACACATAAAAAAACGGGAAAAAGGTCGTTCATCCTTTTGTGATTAATGGGTCATCCTGAGTGCAAGGTGGGTGGCGGGGAGCGACATCTGTTTTTAATTCTTAAAGAATAATATCTGGAAAGAGAGAGAGAGAGAGAGAGAGAAAAACAATTATTAAGTTTTCCTTTTTTTGCCAAAAAGTTTTGCATAGAAATCTTGTTTCCCCCCCCCCCAAAAAAAAAAAAAAAAAATTCTAGGTTAATTTTTTTGCTGGTTGGCTACTCACCTCAGATTAATAGCCTTCCCACTACAACAGCAATCACTGCAATTGCCGTTATGCCAATTACGCTCCACATTTTAAGTTTTCCTGCAAAAGTTTTTAAAAACGCACACATTTTTAAGTTAATAACAATTGCAACAAAAAGTTCTCACAAACGAAAAAAAAAGTAATCAATGAAAGCGATAAGTTAAATAAAATAAAAAAACAAATGGACTTACATACAAAAATATAGGTTTCCTTTTTGTCCCCAACATTAAGAAACACCAAAAAAGTGATGAAGATAATGAAGAATTTAACTTCCACACAACAGCAGGTGGTCCACAATTTACATAGATTAGTGTGGGATGAATGAAGGATATTCGTAGAGAATATTGTTGGGTATGACACTTTAACAATATGTGTGTGTTTTTGTGAATGTATTTTGTAATAAGTTTTCTCGGCGGGTATGTTGTTTTTTGTTTTTCTTTTCTTTTTTGTGATGGTAAATTTTAATGTTTTTGTCTTTTTCTTTGCTGTGATAGTAATGTGCCCCATTGACATCAATGAGATCTCTTAACGGACTCTCATTGATAATTACCATATGCAAGAGAGCCACTTTGAATGAGCTCTGCATTCAGTACTCACAGAGTGTTGATGAGTGGGTGGTTTGTTTGTTTATGTAGCGCATTGGGCAATTGTGATTCCCTTTTGTAAGAAGAGAACAATGAAAATGGTGAGCAACAAATGAGATAGTTACAGAGAGCTTGGTTGGTTTCATATGATGTGTGTAGTCATTTGTCAACGATGGTTTTTTGGCGCGAACCAGGAAAGAATTTTGCGGTGTGACAATTTGCAACGGCGCGTAATCATTTTACAACATCAATTAATGTAAATAAATTGTTTTTTTTTTTTTTGTAGATTTTCTTGTCGACATCATGGGGATGTAATGGAGATAACAAATGTGTGTGTGTGTGTTTTTTTTGGTTTTAATGGATATAAATAAAGGCACACTGAACAGAGAGTGGATTTCATGGTTTGTTTGTCTTGTTTTTTTTTTTTTTTTTTTTTTTTTTTTGTTGATGTTGGATGGTGGAGAGACAATTTTTTTTCGATATACATTTAATATATATCTGTTGCAGATTTGGAAATACCTCCATCATTGCCACCATTGCCGGGCAATGTAATGTTGCGACCATATTTATCAAGGAACTCAATAATGACGCCATTGGACCAGCCAAAACCTTTTTGGACATCATATTCACCGCCGCCACCATGGCCACCAAAACGTTCGGCATCATACTGCAAAAAAGAAAACATTTCAATTATCATTCCTTTTCCAAACAACATCTTTCTCTCTCGAACCTACCTTTTCAAACATGGCCCTGGTCTCGCTGTAGGCCTGGAAGTTGGATTTCACCCAACGATGACCCCATTTAACGGACAATTCTTTCGATTCCTGGGTACCCAAATTCTCCAAACCCTTGATCAACAAATATTGCATGGGTGGCCAAACATTGGGGAAATCCCACTGCTCACCGGTACGATACAGGGTATTTGGTACACCACCCGGGTATTTATCCAATTCCAATTTTTCAATATATTTCAAAACTGATTTGGATATTTTCTCGGTATCATTGAGATTATAGGACATGGTCCAAAGCGGTGCCAAATTGGTGGGTACAAAATAGTTACGGGACTTATTGTTGATTAGATCATAATCCAGCCAGACGCCGGCTTCTTCATTCCAGTGGACAGCCTCAATTGCCTGCAAAAATGGGATAAGAAATAGAAAAATATATCACATGGAGAAAATGTGCGTTCCCTTGGAAAAAATCTCTATTTCTCACTGGATGAATTGGGTTTCCGTTAGGAAACCTCGAACTCAGCCTGCCTGTATTGAATTTCCGTTGCGAAACTTCGGCCTGTCAGAATTGGGATTCCGGAAGGAAAGTGCAATTTAGCCTGGATGAATTGGATTTTTGTTAGGAAAACTTGAATTCAGAATGGCTGGATTGGGTTTTCGTCATGAAAACTCGAATTCACCCTGACCTTATTGATTTTCCGTTGCGAAAACTTCGATTCAGCCTGGCTCAATAGGGATTCCGTTGGGAAAACTCGAATTCAGATTGGCCCAATTCGGTTTCCTTTGGGAAAACTCTTATTCAGTCTGGCTGTATTGATTTTCCGCTGCGAAAACTTCGATTCAGCCTGGCTGTATTGATTTTCCGTTGCGAAAACTTCGATTCAGCCTAGCTCAATAGGGATTCCGTTGGGAAAACTCTAATTCAGATTGGCTTAATTCGGTTTCCGTTGTGAAAACTCTTATTTAGCCTGACTGGATTGGGTTTCCGTTGGGAAAACTCTAACGTAGCCTGGCTCAATTGGGGTTTATGTTAGTAAAACTCTAATTCAGTCTGGCTCTATTGGGATTCCTTTGGGAAAACTCTAATTTAGCCTGACTGAATTGGGCCTCCATTGGGAAAACTCTTATTAAGCCTGGCCAAATTGGTTTCCTTTGGGAAAACATTGATTCAGGCTTGGTAAATTGGCGTTCCGTTCGGAAAACTCTTAAGGAAGGCTGAATTAAAATATATATTTTTTTTCAATCTCAAACTCACCTCCAAAATTTTCGCCGCTTTATTTTCATACTCCTCCGCCTTTGAATTGTTGCCAGCCAACCTATAGAACTCGGCAATAATCTTGGCATTCCAATGCAGGATGGCATTCAGTTCGACCGGAACAATGGACCGTGTCTTCAGGTGGGTTAAATCTCCAGTTTGTTCACCTTTGTCATTGATGAACCAACGTGAACTAAAGTCCATACCAGATTCAGCAGCAGCTTTCAACTCAGCATAGTGTTCCTCTTTTTCGGCATCTGTCACAAAAGCCTTGGAGGTTTCAATATCCTCACGATAGGACTCGGGGCGGGGGCCAGGCGATATACCGCCATAGGCACACACATTGTAACCCTTGGCCTGGACCGTGTGATTGTTCATCCAATATTCAAACTCATGTTCCAACACCTCCAGCGATTGTACAGCGAATTGGGTGTCCTTTGTGAACTCCACATAAGATTTGATCATGGCTGCCAGTAGCGGAGGCTGTGATCTCTGGGCATAGTAAATACGACCTCCGTTGGGAATGAATCCAAAACGGCGAACAATTGACATGAAATTCTCCAACATGCCACGGGCCGTGTGCGTCATTTGCGAGTAGAGCAGACCACGAATAATCCAATAGGAATCCCAGTAATAGAATTCAATGAAACGTCCGCCCGGCACAATGACAGGATTGTCGACGGGAATAATGGAATAAAAATGAGGATTGGCATGGACATCATCGATCATTTTGCGACCCAAATCCTTCCAAATGGCATTCAAATCAACACCCCACTGTTTCAGATCCGGGTCGTTAATGTTGTCAATAAAGGCAGGATGTTCCACCCAATCGGTGGGTTCCCAGGGTACAAATTCTTTGCCCAGATCATCAAAGTTGTTCTCAACGAATTCCCGTATTTCATCCTGGGTTGGGGAGTTATTTTTCGCTGCCATAAACGTTTGGAAATTGGCTATGGTCTCGGCTGGGGTATTCTTGAGTTTGCGATCGACAAATGTCTTTGAGTCCGCAAAGAGATGGGCCATTTGTACGGTGTGCAGCAGTTCGCCATAGCAGTAGATTTGACTGAGAGAAAAAATTAGGAAAATTAAAAAAAAAAAAATTAGTGAAGAAAATTTGAAAAATGCAAATCAAGCAGTTTTCTTAGCTTTTCAACCCTCCCCGTCTCCCCATCTCCCTTAATTAAGTCTGAAAAACTGACCTTAAGAACTTTTGAACTGTTATACCCACTTGACATAGGTCATTTGCTCTCAAGTCTCAAATGACACACATTCTCAGAGAGGGAAACATTCAATGTCAAGGCAATTAGACGTTTAACAATGTGTGTATGCGTACATTTCAAATGCGTTTTATACAATACCGGTATTAATTTGTTATTGTCTGGTGCGGCCAAAGACCCCCAAATATACCAGCTCACAGATTGTTGAAGCTGCTCTGTTTATAATTGTATATCAACGTTAGATGGCGCGTGCCTATGATGACGCGTGTCAGCCGAGACTAAATAGAAATTTTGAAAACTTTCAATTAAGAACAGAACTTTCTAAAGAAAATTTTCAGTTCAGAATAAAATTTTTTATAGAAAATTTTCAATTCAGAATGGAATTTTCTGTAGAAATTTTTCAATTAAGAATAGAATCTTTTGTATAAAATTTTCAATTCCGAATAGATTTTTCTATAGAAAATTTTTAATTTAGAATAGAATTTTCTATAGAAAATTTTTAAATAAGAAAAGAATTTTCTACATCATTTTTTTTCAATTCAAAATAGCCAAATTTTAATTTATTAACAGAATGCCGCTGTTTTCTTCCCCATGTCTTAATTTCATTCTAACGTTTTTTAAATTTATATATTTAATATTATTAAAGATTAATATTTGCTGTTCGGTAAATTTTTTTCCTAACGAAAAGTTATTCGATAACATAATATTTTAGAGAAATTTTAGTCTACCACAACGTTTTGGAACGGAAAAGTGGTTCAATATCAAAATTTTCTGTAGAAAAGTGGTTCGATATTGACATTTTCTATAGGAAAGTTCTTCGATAACAACATTTTCTGTAGCAAAGTCGTTCGATAACATAATATTTTACAGAAAATTTGGTCGATAACAACATTTGATGTAGAAAAGTGGTTCTATATTGGCATTTTCCAGTTCTTCGATAACAATATTTTCTGTAGCAAAGTCGTTCGATAACATAATATTTTACAGGAAATTAGTCGATAGCAACATTTTGCATAGGATCGATAACAACATGTAGCTCAGAAAAGTTCCTCGATAACAACATTTTTTGTAAAAATGTAGTTCGATAACATTATTTTCTATGGAAGTGGTGTTCGATAACATAATATTTTACAGAAAATTTGGTCGATAACAAGATTTTCTGCAGAAAAGTGGTTCGATATTAACATTTTCCGATAACAAAATTTTCTGTAGGAAAAGTAGTTTGATAACAACATTTTCTATAGAAAAGTGTTTCGATAACATTTTTTTTAATTTTGTATCGAAAAGTTGTTCAATACCAACATATTCTGTAGCAAAGTCGTTCGATAAATTAGCAAATTAGCCGATAGCAAAATTTTGCATATGTGAGAGGATCGATAACAACATGTAGCTCAGAAAAATTCCTCGATAACAATATTTTTTGTAAAAATGTAGTTCGATAACATTATTTTCGATAACATAATATTTTACAGAAAATTTGGTCGATTACATTTTCTGATAACAAAATTTTCTGTAGGAAAAGTTGTTCGATAACAACATTTTTTATAGAAAAGCGTTTCGATAACATAATATTTTATTTTATATCTTATTATTTTGCATAGAAAAGTTGTTCGATAACAAAATTGTTCTGTAGAAAAATGTTTCGATAACATACCATTTTACAGGAAAATTAGTCGATATCAAAATTTTTCATACAAAAGTTCCTCAATAACAACATTTTCGGTAAAAAAGTAGTTCGACAACCTTATTTTCTATGGAAGAGTTGTTCGATAACATGATATTTTACAGAAAATTTGATCGATAACAACATTTCCACATGAAAGTTGTTCGATAAGAACATTTAGCATAGAAAAGTAAATCGATAAAAATATTTTCTGTAAAAAGTGGTTCGATAATAGCATTTTCCACACAAAAGTGTTTCGATAACAAAATATTTTATAGAAAATTGGATGGTTACAACCTTTTGCATAGAAAGATGTTTTCTGTAGAAAAGTTGTGCGATAAAAACCTTTTCCATAGAAAAGTTGTCCGATAAAAACTTTTTCTATAGAAAAGTTGTTCGATAACATAGTATTTTACAGAACAGTTGGCCGATAACAACCTTTTGCATAGAAAAATTGTTCGCTTACTACATTTTCTGTAGAAAGGTTGTTTTTTTGCATAGAAAAGTATTTGTATAACAATATTTTCCGTAGAAAAGTGAATGGATAACACATTATTTTACTGAAAAATTGGCCGATAACAGCATTATTAAATAAAAATTAGAGCGAAAATTAAATTTCCTTTAGAAAAGTATTTCGATAAGAGAATTTGTAACATTTGTTATCGTAGTAAAAACTTTTATATTCAGTTCTGGGACAGGCCACATGTCTCGCTTTTTTTAATTTTTTTGTTTTCCTTTAATTTGTATTACTTTATGTTACAAATTTTCTAAAAATATTTTTGTTTTTTAATTGTTGTCTTGCGTCTCCATTTTATTGTGATAATTCCTTCTTTTTTAAATTTTTTATATAAATTTTAATTTGTTAATATAGTATTTTGAATTGTTGTTTTCGAAATTTCTATAATGTTTTTAAATTATTTTTAATTTTTTTCTTAATTTTTTTTACGATTTTATCTTAGTGGGCCTCAATTGTTTTCGATTTTTCTATAATATTTTTAAATTATATTTAATTTTTTTTTCTAATAATTTTTTTCTTATTTTTTTCACGATTTTACCTTTGTGGACGTCGACTGTTTTCGAATTTTCTATAATATTTTTAAAATATTTGTAATTTTTTTAAATAATTTTTTTCTAATTTTTATTTATTTTGCGTATTTTTGGGCGTCAATTTTAAATCCATTCGTCTTCTTTACCTTTACCTTTACCTCTACTCTACTCACTTACCATGCCTCAATTTCATTCTGATAATCCCTCTTCTGTATGGAATTATCACTGTAAAAACTGCGCGCATTAATTGTGGTAGGCGTATAACAGATATTCAACAGGAACAATAACAGAGATAGCCGCAAAGGCTTTAGGAGATTATTTCGTCGCGTAATCATTGCACTTTTTTGGTATTTCTTTTTTTTTAATCTGGGGTCTTAAAAATATTTTTATAAATTTTAATTTAATTATTTTTTTTATTTTTTATTTACTTTTTAGTTCTGTTACTTAATTTTTATTATTTTAATTTTAATAACTTTTATTATTTTATTATTATTTTTTTTTTGTTTAAAATTTGTATTTTTTGTGTTATATGTTACTTTTTTATTTTTATTTTGTTATTTGAATTAACTTTATTTTATATTATATTACTTTTTTATTTTAATTTCTCTTTTCTGGGGAAATATTTATTCCTCCACTTTAAAAAAATATTTATTAAAACTAAAATATTAATATTAATTCCCGAAATATTTTTCTCTCTCTTCACGACTGGCTGACATCGGCGGTCAGCCGTATAATACTTGTAATTGTAGAAAGATTTGTGTCTTTTATATGCATTCCATATAGCTATTTTTTGTTATGGAGAAAAGTTCACAACAACGGACAGACAGAACAGAACAGAGTCGAGAGCAGAGCCGTCGAGTCAAGTCCAGACGAGTAGAGTGCGATCGTGTTTTATATTTTTAGTAGGTATCTTTATATATTTTACACGATTACTTCGTTTTTATAACAATTGTTTTTTTCTGTAATTTTATTTTACACTTGATTCGTTGTGCTGCTGTCACTTTAAACGCCAGTTACTCTTCTGTTCTGTTGTTGCTGTCACACTAAGTGTATTGCTAAAATTGTCTCTTAGCATTAAGTACTTTTTTGTTTTTTTCTGGGAGGCATTGCAAATTCAAATTGTTTGGTGTTTGATATCAATTGAGTGGGCCGTTACAAAGTGGGTGAGAGAAAGAGAGAGAGAGAGAGGCCTCCTGGGGTGAATGTATGTTTTTGTTTGGGGCAGAGTGAGATTTCGATCTCTGCCATTCAAGACAGGAACAACAAAAAGAGCTAATTTCATGAATCCAAAAAGAAAATCTGACGGTTGGACATTTTGAATGTCAGGCCACCATGACACCTTTGTTGTTTATTTTATTACAAAGAAAAAAAAACAGAGATTACATATCACCTTGCATGTACTTACATATGTAAATCAAGTTGTAACCTAAATGTGATAACAAACTCAAATTTCTTCTTACAAGGAAACCCGTGCGAACCATAAGCATAAAGAGTAACAAACCGAAGAGGTGATTCCCCCAAAAGCAAGCATGCTGTGTAAGGAGAGATAACACGCAATTGGGCAACTTGGTGGAGTACCCAGGTAATAATTGGATACGGGTTTCAAAACTTTTTTCCACACACGGAAAAGAGGGAAGTTTTTTTAGATTAAAAGAAAGCTTTAATTTAAGTGTAATCGAATGTATTGCACATATTTTTTTGTTTTCGTTGTTATCGAACAACTTTTCTATAGAAAAAGTGTTTTCCGATCCACTTTTGTATGGAAAAAGTTGTTATCGAACGTATTTTCTATGGAAAAAGTTGTTATCGAAGAACTTTTCTATGGAAACAGTTGTTATTGAACAAATTTTCTATAGAAAAAGTTGTTATCGAACAACTTTTCTATGGAAAAAGTTGTTATCGAACAACTTTTCTATGGAAAAAGTTGTTATCGAAGAACTTTTCTATGGAAAAAGTTGTTATTGAACAAATTTTCTATAGAAAAAGTTGTTATCGAACAAATTTTTTATGGAAAAAGTTGTTATCGATCAACTTTTCTATGTAAAATGAGGCTATCGATCAACTTTTCTATAGAAAAAGTTGTTATCGAACAACTTTTCTATAGAAAAAGTTGTAATCGAACAACTTTTCTATAGAAAAAGTTGTAATCGAACAACTTTTCTATAGAAAAAGTTGTAATCGAACAACTTTTCTATGGAAAAAGTTGTTGTCGAACAACTTTTATACGGAAAAGTTGTTATCAAAAAATCTTTCTATAGCAAAAGTTGTTATTTAGCAAATTTTCTATGGGAAAACTTGTTATCGAACAACTTTTCTATGGAAAATGTTGTTATCGAACAACTTTTCTATGGAAAATGTTGTTATCGAACAGTTTTTCTATGGAAAAAGTTGTTATCGAACAACTTTTCTATGGAAAAAGTTGTTATCGAACAACTTTTCTATGGAAAAAGTTGTTATCGAACAACTTTTCTATGGAAAAAGTTGTTATCGAATTTTTTTTAGGAAAAAGTTATTATCGAAAAACTTTTCAATGGAAAAATTGTTATCGAAGAACTTTTCTATGGAAAAAGTTGTTATCGAATAATTTTTCTATGGAAAAAGTTGTTATCGAACAACTTTATTATGGAAAAATTAATTATCGAAAAACTTTTCAATGGAAAATATGTTATCGATGAACTTTTCTATGGAAAAAGTTGTTATCGAACAACTTTTGTATGGAAAAAGTTGTTGTCGAACAAATTTTCTATGGAAAAAGTTGTTATCGAAAAACTTTTCTATGGAAAAAGTTGTTATCAAACAACTTTTCTATGGAAAAAATTGTTATCAAACAATTTTTTTTATGAAAAAAGTTGTTATCGAAAAACTTTTCTATGGAAAAATTCGTTATCGAACAACTTTTCTATGGAAAAAGTTGTTATCGAACAACTTTTTTTATGAAAAAAGTGTTATCGAACAACTTTAGGTGTTATCGAAAAAGAAAAAGTTATTAAAAAACAACTGTGGCTCAACTTTTCAGTAGAAAAATTTGTTATGGAAACGCTTTGCTTTGTTAATTTGTCTTATCGAAGGTAAACTTCAATTCAGCCTTCCTGAATTGGGTCTCTGATAGGAAAACTTCAATTCAGTCTGGTTGAATTGGTTCAATTTTGTATTGATTCAATTCAATTCAATTGTGTCATTGACTACCACAATATTATGACATAAGCTTCTAGAAAAACGGCGATATGAGCATGTCCTTGTAGCATTACCTTGGATAAATATTTAATTTGAACTTTAATTTTCAAGAAAATTAGAGTATCATTACGCTTGTAAATTGAATTGAAAATTAATTTGAAGTATGTCAACATTAATTGATTTTGAAGTAAATTAAACAACTGTTCAAATAAAAAAGGCGAAGTATTTTTTCGATAAGAGATCAATGTAATTGGTAATGTCGGCATTGTGGGGTTAAGCATTATGCTGATATATTTCAGGGCCAAGAATGGATGGGAGTCATTGTTGGAGGAGGTGTCATCGTTTCAACTTACTCTTGTGGGAGTTCCGAGGAGCTATAAAGAGGGGAAGGAGAGAAGGAAAAACAAAAAGGGAACTTTATATTATTTTACAATAATAATAAATAATTGTTTTTTTTTTTTACAAATTCCGGTAAGAATTGTTATTTCCTAGACGATATGTGTGTGCGTTTGTGTGTTTGCTTGCCATCTGCCATAGAAAACTTAATATTCAAATCATGAGGTATTGATGAATTTGTATAACTGTTTTTTTTACTCGCAACGAAACAAAAACAAATAAAATTTAACAAAACGTGATCTTATTCGATTTGTTTAAAAAGAAATTATTTTCTGTTTTCCCAACCTGTCCGTCCGTCCGTCTGTTGAACAGGAATTCTAAAAATTCTATTTATTAAATGAATTTTTATTTATTGATCTGAATGATCAGCGGAAGCTTACGGGAAATATAATTCACATCGATTATCTTTAACGAAGTGATGACAATTGACATTACACTTTATTTAATTAATTGTATAAATATTTACAACAAACTGACGGTTGAATAACTTGTGACTGAGTTTTGAACGAGTAAAGAGGAACAACAACACAATGAATTAGTAATTAAAACTATTTTGTCATATAAGTTTCAATATTGTCACAGCTATTACAAGTCTGTAGCAGATCGGAACAATTAAATTGTTTATCCAGATAAAAGGGCAAAAAAAAAAAAACAACAACATCCTAAGGATGTCGATAACAATAACATTATATAGAAAAACTGGTCGATAACAACATTTAGCATAGAAAAGTTATTCGATAACAACATTTTCCATGCAAACGTGCTTCGATAACATGATACTTTATAGAAAATCAGGTCGATAACAATATTTTGCATAGAAAAGTTGTTCGATAACAATATTTTTTATGCAAACGTGCTTCGATAACATAATACTTTATAGAAAACTTGGTCGATAACAAGATTTTGCATAGGAAAGTTGTTCGATAACAATTTCGTATAGAAAAGCAGTTCGATTATAACAGTTTCTACAAATAATAGTATTTTCCCTAGGAATGTTGTTCGATAACAACATTTTGAATAGAAAAGTTGCTCGATAACAAAATTTTCTATCCAAACGTGCTTCGATAAAATAATTCTTTATAAAAAATAGGTCGATAGAAACATTTTGTATAGGAAAGTTGTTCGATATCAATATTTCTGTAAAAAGCGGTTCAGGTTCTATGAAAAAGTTTTTCGATAACATTATATTATAAAGAAAAATTGGTCGATAACAGCATTCCCCATAGGAATATTGTTCGATAACAAAATTTTGCATGGAAAAGTTGTTCGATAACAGAATTTCTATGCAAACGTGCTTCGATAAGATAATACTTAATAGAATAATTGGTCGATAACAACATTTTGAAAAGAAAAGTTGTTTGATTACAATATTTTCTGTAGAAAGCGGTTCGATAATAACAATTTCTATACAAAAGTTGTTCGATAACATTATATTTTTAAGAAAAAATAGTCGATAACAACATTTTCCATAGGAATATTGTTCATTAACCACATTTTGAATAGAAAAGTTGTGCTTCGATAACATACAACTTTATGTAAAATTTGGTCGATAACAACATTTTGCACAGGAAAGTTGTTCGATAACAATGTTTTCTATAGAAAAGCGGTTCGATAATATCTGTTTCTATACAAAAGTTGTTCGATAACATAATATTTTACGGAAAAATTGGTCGATAATAACATTTTGCATAAAAAAGTTGTTCGATAAAAAATTTTCCATACAACATGTCTCGATAACATAATACCTAATAGAAACATTGGTCGATAAGAACATTTTGCACAGGAAAGTTGTTCGATAACAATATTTTCTGTAGAAAAGCGTTTCGATAATAACTGTCTCCATAAAAAAGTTGTTCGATAGCATCATATTTTACGGAAAATCGTATCGATAACAGCATTTTCCATAAGAATGTCATTCGATAACAACATTTTGAATGGAAAAATTCTTCGATAACAATATCTCCTGTAGAAAATTAGTTCGAAAATAAAAATTTCTACACAAAAGTGATTCGATAACATAATAGTTCACAGAAAAAATTTCCCGATAACAAGTTATAATAAAGAAAAATTGTCCGGTAGAAGCTATTCTATAGCAAATTTGTCCGATAACAAGCCATTCTATAGAAAATGTGATCGATAACAAGCTTTACTATAGAAAAGATGTTCGACAACTAGGTTTTGTATTAAAAAAGTTGTGCGATAACACCCGATAACAAGCATTTATAAAGAAAAATTGTCCGTTAGAAGCTATTCTATAGTAAATTTGTCCGATAACAAGCTATTCCATGCAAAATGAAGGCGATAACAAGCTTTACTATAGAAAAGATGTTCGACAACTAGCTTTTGTATTAAAAAAGTTGTCCGATAGCACCCGATAACAAGCTTTTGTAAAGAAAAATTGTCCGATAAAAGCTATTCTATAGTAAATATGTCCGATAACAAGCTTTACTATAGAAAATATGTTTTACTACAGAAAAAATGAGTTGGACAATAGCACTCGCTTCTGTAGAAAAGTTTTTCGATAACATGATTTTTTTAGAGAAATGTTGTCTTATTCAGTTATTTTATATAGAAATTATGCCCGATAACAATATTTTCTCATAAAACAAAGTTGTCCGATAGCAATTTTATGTTAAGAAAATGTGGCTATTAGCAGTCTATTTTTTATAGAAATCTTATATAGATATCTACTTTTTTCATGTTAGATAAATCGTTCGATAACAATTAACGATATTCAATAACAATTCATTTTACGGAAAATGGATCGATATTTTACTATTTTATAGAAACCCTGTTCGATAACAACTAAAGGAAATTTGCCAGTCATTAGATGTTCCCATTGCAATGTTCTTTCTAATCCATTCTTGTTGAAAAACTAATCGAGGAAATATCACGATTTCGTTTAATTTTTTTTAAAAACATGTTCACGATCTATTTTTTTTCTCATCTAAATGAAATTCTTATACTTACAACACCTGTAACATTTTACTTAGAAACGGTATCTGTTGTAAATATCATACTAATACATACATACACACAATTGTAAAAATGTATGTATGAAATTCTGAAATTATTCGTAGTCATATTGTATTGCAATTCACACGTTTACGAGACGAGCCTTTTGTGTTCGTTTGGTTTGCTTTAATCAATTTAATGATACTTGAATACAGTAGTATTACAGTAATTGAAAATGCGATCTAGGTATGTAAGTTTATTTTTAGTCGTCGACGAACAAAATGTATAAAAATCTTGCATAATTTCTCGTTGTTGTTGCTTGCCATTGTTCATAGGCGATTTGCATATTAGAGAGGTAACGTCGATTTACAGATGAAATAAAGCTTAAATATGTGTGTGTGTGAACAGCAGCAAAGCCATAATTCCTAAAAGTATTTTAAAGCAAAACACTAAAATAACTAATATTTTATGTTTTCTTTTTATACCATTTTCATTACACCCTTGTGTTACTTGATTTTTTTTATTGTCGCCGATGTTGATGTCCGACAAAAGTCGACACCATAAATTAATTCCATTCAAATCAATGGCCAACAATGGAACACTAACAGGCCATACAATCACATGTGCAAAGAATTTATTTTTCATTCGTTTTTTTTTTCACAGATTTTAAGTCACGTTTGACTCTATAAATGCATGTTTTATTTATGTAGCGACAGAGCCGCTGACACAGCGTTAACGGCGACGCTAACGTCTTGGGTGCTCTCATTAATGCAATGAGACTACCACCTGGACTAGGAGAGACTTACCACAAAAGAAGAGGAAACGGAAAAGAGAAATAAAACAAAACAACAGGTGGCGGTGAGAGGGCAAGAGAAATGTAAACAGAAAGCACTGAAGTAGTGTGCTTATGGGGATGTTGGGAATTCACCACGATTTATCACGGCAAATTCTATTGGGGATGTTGATTTGGGTAAATTCACCACGGTGAATTTTAATGGGGATGTTGTCTTGGGAATTGTACCACGGCAAATTCTATTGGGGATGTTGATTAGGGTAAATTCTCCACGGTGAAATATATTGGGGATGTTGTCTTTTGAAATGTACCACGGTGAAATATATTGGGGATGTTGTCTTTTGAAATGTACCACGGTGAATTATATTGGGGATGTTGTCGTTTGAATTGTACCACGGCAAATAGAAGAGTTTCAATTGACAAATATGCTGCAATTATTGATATTTCAGGGGTTTTAAGAAAAACGATAACGAAGTCGAGTGGGTTGAACACGAAAATCAGCATGTTGGCTATGCAAAACATGATGAGATAAAAAGACAAAACTAACTTTTCGTTGTACTTGTTTTAATTTGTCTATAATTTTAGCGACTCAAAAATGTTCAGTTATTCCCATCGAAACGATATAGGCGACATCTAACGGTGAGTTCCATCCATACTATCCATAAATTATGTTGTAGCATAGACACACTCCAAAACTATTGAAATATGATCATATCGAATGGGGCTAGAGAGATCCACCATATGAGAAGTGAATATAGCAGAGACAAATTTGGTTAGTATCATAGTCAACAAGAAGATGTGTGTTCTATTATTTTGTCCAGATGGCTCTCCAGTCATTTCCCTCGAAACGATATAGGCGACATCTAACCACCAATTAATGTTGTAGCATATACACACTAAAAAAATGCTGCTGTAGCCAATCAAAGCAAATTCTTCTTGTGTGGACAGGCATTTTGATACATTATATCGATCGCTTTTTGATAGTTTTGTCGATGAAGAATTTGTTTACATTATGTAGCAATTTGAGAGAATTGAAACTGAAAGAGTTTCATGACAAACCCTGCATCAATTCGGTATTGAAGATTGAAGGGATTTGAAGAAGGAAACACCATTGTTTACATTAACTAACAATTGGATTTCTGTGAAATGGATATGAGAATTTGGGGGGAAGCGTTGTTGCAGAGTTTCATGACAAATTCTGCTTCAATCACAGAATTTCTATTTGTTTACAAAATGTAGTCAATAATGTATTGATTGGATTGGAAGAAATTTCAGTACTCAACAAGTCACAGATTAATAAGCATCGTTTCTTAATATTTTTAAAAAAGTTTTTATAATGTCTCAAAAAATTTGTTGGTCATGCAGCCTTTATTACAAGGAAAAAAGTGAATTTGTGAAACATATGAAAAAGCATTGTATGTTTTGTGATGTTTTATGTGAAAGTGTAAACGATTTAGAATTGCACTTAGAGAACCATCATGGAGATGAGCATGTAATGAAACAAAATCGTGATCAACAACAAGAAAAACTAAAGCAGCAGCATGAAAATAAATCAGCTGTGAAGGTGGAAAAGTTTTGTGGTGATTGTGATAAAATTGTGAATAATATACGATCACACGTTCGTAGCGAAGAACATCGATCCACCGTGAGAAAAAATCTGGATTCTGACATAAAAATTGTTAAAAGTGCATTTAACAAAAATATACTCAGCTATGAGATACAAAACAATAAAGACATTTTGTACCCGATCGATTTTCTTAATGCTTCAAAAGAATTAATAATTAAAACCTTGAAAAATGAGTTAAACGGTAAAACGCTCATAAAATTTAATATGGAACTCCAAGGACTGTATGTGAAACCAAACAATGAAAAAGATGGACCTTCAACTTCCAAAGAGTTAACTATTGAAAATATATTTAATCATATTTCAAAAACAACGCTATTAACCCTGGGAGATGATTTGGAAGAGGTCGTTTTCAACCACTGTGTGGAAATTATAGCTAAATCAGAAGAGTTCCAAGAAAGAGGCTCTAATTGGGCCCTGGAGAAACTTTTAAAACTTGACATAAATGTGTTGAGAGCCAACTTAACACGTGGCTCACATTATATTCCAACTCCGAAATCATTAAGCAACAAGAAGGGTGCGTGCCTTAACATCAAAAACTATGATGACTTTTGTTTTAAGTGGTGTATGGTTGTTGCATTGGGGGAAACTGCATATGGAGATCCGAGTATAACCTCTTCATATAACGTAGACATACACCAAGATGTCATTATTCTGCAGTCTGGAATATCGCTAAATTTCGAACAATTAAATTTCCCATTGGGTCTTAAATATATAAAAAAATTTGAAATGAACAACCCAGAGATTAGCGTAAATGTTTTCGGTTATGAAAACAAGTCGGTCGTTGGTCCATATTACTTAACAAAGGAGACGAAAAGCAATCACATTAATTTAATATTGCTGCACAACGAAGAAAATTTCCATTACATTTTGGTTATGGATATGTCTTGGTAATTATAAACAAAACTTATCAATCAAAACCATATCATAATAATCATGTATTTGTTCTTTTTTTTCAGTCTTATGCGGTCTCAATTCACAAGTCATAAGGAGAAAGGTTACTTTTGTTTTGGATGCCTGCAATGTTTCCACGATGAAAATAAATGTATGACTCACAAAAAGCAGTGTGGAAAAGTAGTCTGTGCCCTGCCGAACAAAAAAGAAGCCGTACTAAAGTTCGTCAATCACAAGAAAAAGGATAAGGTGCCTTTCGTTATTTATGCTGACTCCGAAAGTGTACTGGAAGACGTGCAGGAAGATGAGAACAATGGGGCGAGTAAAAAAACGGAAAAGGTAAAGAAGCATATTCCATGTGCTTTTAGTTATTTTATTAAATGTAGTTTTAATGAAAATTTAAATAAGTTATTTATATATAGTGGTCCCGACGCAGCAAATGTTTTTCTGAAAGAACTAATTCAGGATTGTAAATTTTTGTATGATAGTTACCTAACCAAAACGAAACCTATGAATACTCTAACCCCCGAAGAAGAGACAGCCTTTCTTAGGGATATCAATTGTCGTATATGTGGCGACATTTTAGGTAACGATAGGGTGAAAGATCATTGTCACTTAACGGGGCAATATCGAGGTGCGGTACATAACCATTGCAATCTGCAATATCATCTACCTAAATTTATTCCAATATATTTCCACAATTTTTCTTCGTACGACTGTCACCTCTTCTTTAAAGAGTTAGTTGAATTTGGAGGTGAAATAAGAGTCATACCTCAAAACAAAGAAAAATATATTTCAATGTCTTATTTCATTAATATGGATAACGAGTCAACCGACTCTAGTTCTTTAAAAAGTACAGTTGTTGTAGGAGAAGAAGAAGATTCGAGTGAGGAAGATGATGAGGAATTCCAGCAAGAAGAGGAAAGTGAGGGCAAAAAAGAGAAGAAAATGAATAGATTAGAGCATCGTTTCTTAGATAGTTTTCGATTTATGCCTACTAGTTTGGATAAATTAGCAAGGAATTTATCTCGAGATTCTTTTGTTGCTGTCAGATCTCATTTTCCTGATGATGAAGCATTCGAACTTATGACTAGGAAAGGAGTATTTCCCTACGAATATATTTCATCATTTGAAAAATTGAAGGAGAAACAACTTCCCCCTATAGACCAATTTTATAATAAGTTGACAGATACTGAATGCTCGTCAGACGATTATAGGCATGCAACAAATGTTTGGTCACATTTTCGATGTCAAACTATGCAAGACTACATGGATTTGTATTTAAAAGCTGATGTCTTGCTTTTAGCAGACGTATTTGAAAATTTCAGGAGCTTATGTATGCGAATTCACGAACTGGACCCTTGTCAATATCTCACAGCACCATCTCTATCTTGGGATGCAATGCTACTATGTACTAAAGTCGAACTTGAGCTACTCAGAGATATAGACATGTACAATTTCTGCAAAAATGGTATTCGGGGAGGGCTTACCCAGTGCTCAAACAGACACTCGGTAGCAAATAATGAAGATGCTCCCAATTATAATAGTGCCAAACCAGAGGTAAATATCTATTATTTGGATGTAAATAATTTATATGGTACAGTTATGACTGAGTGTCTCCCTGAAAAAGATTTTAGATGGGTGGAGGGTTATGAAATGGAGAAATTCAATGATCCAGCTGTAATATTATCTATTCCTGACAACGCTCCTACTGGTTTTATTTTAGAGGTTGATATTGAATATCCACCGCACCTTCACGACAAACATAACGATTTACCTTTTTTGGCGGAGAAAAAGTGTGTTGAGGGCTCAAAAACTGAAAAACTGATTGCAGATTTTACTGACAAAACATCATACACCATACACTACAAATTACTTAAGCAATCTCTGAAACATGGACTAATTCTTAAGAAAGTCCATAGAGTTTTGGCTTTCACACAAAGCGCTTGGTTAGCTCCTTACATACTGAAGAATAATGAACATAGGGAAAAGGCTGAAAATGCCTTTGAAAAAGATTTTTTTAAATTATTGAATAACTCTTCATTCGGTAAGACAATGGAGAATATCGACAAAAGAAAAACTGTGAAAATTGTGACAATGTGGGTAGATGAGGCAAACCAAAGAAGAAGGAATGTTGCTAGTAAATTAATCTCGAAGCCAAATTTTCACAGCCTTTCGATATTCTCCGAAAATATGGTTGCTATTCAAATTAGGAATGTCAGAGTAAAATATGATAGACCATTGTACTTAGGGTTCTGCATATTAGATTTATCAAAGTGGGTGATGTATGATTTTCTGTATGATTTTCTAAAAGTGAAATTTGGTGAGGATTTTATTCTAAATTATATGGATACAGATTCGTTCATATTAACATTTTACGGACGGAATTTGTATTCCGAATTATCTTTAGATGAAATATTGGCTAGATTTGACACCTCAGGGTTTTCAAAAGAAAATATATATAAACTTCCTCTAATTAATAAGAAAAAACTTGGCATGATGAAAGATGAGAATGACGGAAAAACAATGGTTGAATTTGTGGGCCTTCGTCCTAAAATGTATGCCATCAATGTAGTTGATAGCGAAGAAGTAAAAAAATCTAAGGGAGTTAAAAAGTCGGTCCTAAAAAAGTATACTATAGATAAATATCGAGAATGTCTTTATAACAAAAAGGTTTTTTACGGTACCATGTTTTCGTTTAGGTCAAGACAGCATACAATATATACAGACAAAATTACTAAAATATCGCTAAGCCATCATGATGATAAACGATTTATTCTAGAGGATGGTATTCACACCTATGCTTGGGGTCACTATAGATTAAATAACCTTCATGAAACAAATGTAAATAACTCAAATGAATCTGTCTCAATGGACTTGGATTAAAATATAAATTTAATTATGATTTAAGTTTCAATATATAGATAAAAGAGCATAGTAATAATATTAATTTAATTGTCTTTACTCACTATAAATGTCATCATATTAATATTTTCTCGCAACACAAAATGTTTAATTTTTAAGTAAATATAAGTGTATTATATTTTAACTAGTCTTTAACTATTCTTATTATAAAATAAAACAAAATATTTTTGTTTATAAATTTATGTAAATTGCGTTTTATTGAAATATTCTTGCAAAGGTGAGTATAAAATAGATTATACTACTTTTCGTACAATTCCTGTTAATGGAACGTACTCGACCAGACGATCATGTATAATTAAACAGTACGCAGAAGTGTTTTGTGGAATTGGTTTATTGGTTTCAAATTGGATTTTTAAATCGATTGGTCCATTCTTAACAGCTTCGTTTTGATTGCTAATGTCAATAACGGCAATGGGCTTGTCTTTAAAACTTGCATATGTAAGAATTGGTTGTGGCTCCCTCATGTAATATGATTGTTGAAACTTTGTATACATGTCATATAGTACTGCATAGCCATTTTCTTCGAACTTTACATTCAAATCATCGTAAGGATAGGTTTCAGAGTTCAAGTGAACTTTGATGTTTTTAAGTTCGCAATGTTCCAGCTTGTTGTCTTTTTCAAATATCAAAGCAACATATCGTGGTCTTTCATGATTGACAGACAATTTAACACTCCAACTGTGTTGTCTTCCACCAGCAAAAGTTGGATTAAAGTAGCAGTCCCAGCTGCGGAATGCTAAAGGCAACGCTTTTCCATCCTTAATAGTTTTCAAGAAGCTGATTTTTCTATAGTCTGATAATTGAATGTGTTGTACTTTCCATACAACATTTGTTATGGTGAGTTTAATTTCCTCCGTATCCATGGTTGAATAACACACATTTTTATCGTTGGCACTACGCAAAAGAATCAAGTCGTGCTTGCTGTTGCAAATTACTTTATCAAAGTCCTCTGCGAACCCTAGTAGACGGTTTAAGGGTACACAAAAATTAAAGTATCCTACTGATAAATCATTATCAGCTTTCCATCCCGCTTTGCTCATAACCTTACTTTCGGATTCGCTTAGAGAAATCCAATTTTTAATTTCTGTAGTTATTCCTAGATAACGAGTACGATCAATTTCAACTCCATTTAGTTCATAGCGAATTTCATCAAACATGTATCCCACACAATTATTTCTCAGTCTTGCATTTTGCGATACTTCTCCCTTGCTATTTTTCAAATTTCCTTCAATGAATAGATAACTCTCCGATGGAAGTATGTAAAGATCCTGATTTTGTATACTTATCCGAATTTCATCATTATTTTTAAATGATTGAATATATGGAACATAGCTGTGGTAGTCTCTCTTTACAATATTCTCATCTGAGAATGGACGCTCATTAATGTTAAGTATTTCAGACATTTGGTTTGACTTTAAGCTTAATAAGTTTTAAAAACTCTTTATTTTCCTTTGAAATTGTAGGTCTTGTCGGTTTGACAACTTTGTGTTGAATGTGTCTTGGTATTTGTTTATGATTGTATTTATTGTAGATAATCATGATTGCATTGGTCTTATATGAATACGTAGCGTGATTTCTTCTTCTCTAAAATTTATAAAGCGACCTTCTTGATCTACTATCTTTATCTCCAGACGACCGATTTCTTTGACGTTCACTGGTAAATAAATGAGATTCATTGGTCTCTCTACCAATTTATATCCCGGAGGAACATTAAGAGCAAATTCATGTAGAATATGCGTTGGCGACCCATTCATGAATGATCCAGTTACAATATTGCAGTGTATTTGTATGGCATTAACCTTTAAAATGTCGACTTGAAGGTTTGAAGTATGTTTTTTCCCAGATTCTAAGATTTTTTCGGTAAAACCAAAAAGCTTGCCTATAGATTTTTCTTTATCAAAGTAAATAGGATCATGAGAAGACATGATTTCTACTTTTAGCGTATTATTATTCGCCTTAATTTCAATGGATCTATTCTCGTGGATAGTTTTATATTCCGTTTCCAAGTAATTCGCAATATCTTGCAATTCATAGGATCCTATAGGTATTTTTATAATATTGTCTCCAATGTGAAAGAGATTGTTATCATTATCCACATTGGGTATTGAATTGTATGATTGGAAATCTATTAGGCAACACTCATAACTACTATTTCCCAATTCAATTGGGGGTAAATATGATGAATGTAGAATTGGAGATTTACCGGACACAGTAAACGTTCTTGACATTGCAAAATTCTTTGTCGTAATAATTGAAACACAAAATATGCATACGTATATATGGGTTTTTATTTATTTAAATATATGCTTGTATATTGTATATCTACATATTAAGATTATATGATATGATTCTTATCTATCCATGAATTATGTTTGTCTGAGAATCCCAGCCACTTAACCAAGACTTTATTACCTTTTGTTTTTAAAATTTTCTCAACTAAATACGTGTTGGGATATTTTGTGGGTAAAAGTTCTTCTTTGTAGAAACATCCTTGGATGGGATTTCCTTCATAGTCTTCTAATAAATAAGTAGCGGGGTTTGTTATTCTTATTGTTCTTATCTTGAATATTTCCGTAGTCCAATTTGGCGTGTATCCCTTTTCAAATTGATGTTTATATTTGCTAATGCGTACATGATCACCCACACGAAAGTTTTGTCTCCTAAAAATTTTTAAGTGGTTATAAGCAGATTGCAACAATGCCTTCTCATTCGATGAATTTACTTGAATAGGGGCCATTTTTATTGTTCGATGAGGTGTTTTATTGTATTGTTTAACCAATTCTCTATAAACATCAATCCATAGATAATTCCCATTATAACTGAACTCCTTCCACATTAGCGACTTCAAAGTTCTATTAAAACGCTCAACAATTGAGGCCTTCAATACACTATATGTGGAGTAGTGGTTTATGGAATATTTCTGCATTAGTTTTTTAAAATCTGTGTTGAAAAATTCTTTTCCATCATCGGTTTGCAAATTTTTTGGAATTCTTCCTCTTTGTAAGATTTTTTCAAAAGCCATAGAAACATCCGTTGCCGTTTTTGTTTTAAGGGCTTCACACCATGCGAATTTCGAAAATGTATCGATGACAGTTAGCAAAAATCGGAACCCCTTGTTTGCTTTTGAGTAACTGCCCATTTCAACTAAATCTGCTTGCCAGAGATCATCAATACCCTTTGTAATAACCCTTCGTCTTGGAAAGTTTTTTCGTGCTTGATGATGAAGTTCATTTACCAAACCCCGCTTTTCCATTGTTTTATTCGGTATGATATATTAAAGCTGGTGAGTTGAATGGAGCTTGCGATAAGGCTTTAAATATTTCGTTTTGTGAACGTTTGAGTTGTGATATTTCTTCTCTTAGGAAGGTGCACTCTTGAATGAAATTTTTCTTTAAAATTTCTTGAATGTGCTTGATTTGCGTATGTACGTATGCTTGGTTGACCGCATCCGCTCCTTCTGCTGGAGATGCAACATTCCTAATCTTTTTATTTTGCACGTTAAGGTTGTTATCTTCATCAATATTGACTCCCAATAATCTCGAAACATTTTCTCTCACTGCTATTGATTGATTTTTTTGATTGTAATGATGTCCAAACTTGTCAACAGTCATATGTTGTATGCTCCTTGAGAGTATTATTTAATATATTATATTTCCTTCTCGCAGTTCCTCGATAATAGAAACAATTTCATTAGTATGGTTATTGTTTCCGGCTTGTTGTGATGCCAACAACAGCTTTAATCGTTCTATCAATTCGTTGGGATCGTCCCAGTATATATAGTTGGGTTTACCAGGATTTATTGTCAGTAAGCCTTTGCCGCTGTGAGTATCCTCTATTATATTTTTTATTATTTTCTTATATTTTTGTCCCCTGTTGGACTTTGTTCGTCCATTAGATTCATAGTTTATTTTATGCGCATTTGTGTCTAATAATATTGTTTTGTAAATATCGAGTTCTGTATGATCATAGTTCTTGGGGTCTTGATAAAACAACAGTTCAAACAAACCGGGTGTTAATGCCCAATTTTTATTTCCAATCATAATCTTTTCATTGCTTATTTTGAGTGGTTGGTCCCCAAATCTCCATTCTCCATTGTTATCTTTGTGTGGACCATAGACTACATCTAGTTTTTTAATTTTCTTCAAGAATGATAGATTCATAGGTTCCTCATTGTTGGAATAAAATTTGTCGTCGTCTTGTGATGTATTAAAGGAATCGAAATTTTGTGTGTAATCTACTTTATGCTTTAACCCCTCCAATGCATTGGAATCTAACTTAACATCTGGTTTATAATTCTTAAGGGGTGTACTTGTAATAATAGAATCTCTGTACATTTCCATTTTCTCTTTCTTAGGCATAATCATTTTGGAAGTATTTTCAGTTGAAAGCTTTAGTAGTTTGTTTATTGGCTCCGTTATTGGTTTGAAAGTATTTTTCAATTCTGTAGTTTTAGCTTCTTCACCCATTTTAATGCTTTGAAATTTCTTTTTCAAGACATTTCTGGACTTAACAAGCCGTTTCAGCATTTCCTCCTCCATGGCTGTAGGTGCACTAATATAAATTAACATTTGCAAATACATTAAATAATATTAAGGTTGAATAAATATATGAAAGCCTTTTCTGTATCTTCCAGAGTGAATTTCGTCATCCTTGGAAATCGTTAGAAATCCATACTTTTCCTTCCAGCATTCATGACAAATTTTTTTGAAATCTTCAAAACTAATGTCACATCCGACGTGATCATTAAATATATGTCTTAAATTCAGATCATCTTGTTTAAACACGATTATAAAATTCGCATTATCACGCAATAAATGTTTTGGTATACGTGTGTATGTTTGACACAAATAAAACGAATCAACATTCTTATGTCGCCCCATACTGAAGTAATTTTTAATGTTGTTTTGTTTATCGCATGCAACATCATCAAAAATCATGATTGAGTTTGGCTTTATTTCGTCCGTTTGTATAACATCGTCATTGTTATTAAATGTATACAATCTCATCCCCTTTATAGTGGATATCAGTTTCTTTAGGTACTCATATTTTGTCTGATACAGCGATTTTGAGTAAATGTAAACATTTTCAAATTTTAATCCATTGGGGCTTTCTATCAAACTAAGCATCACATTAGTCTTTCCACAATTTGATGGTCCTACTATTAAGGCTCGTATAGAATCAGGCAGCAAAGTACTATGTCGAGGGGTCTTTCTTTGCATAAAATCCACATTTTGAACAATTATTTTAGCTTGTTGTTCCAGTAATCTCATGATTTAAACTAATGAGTAGTTTTAAGAAAACATTCATATTTATAATATAATCAAATATCGATATTTCTTTCGTTCAGCGTCCCGCTAAAAAGTATAAAATGATTGTTTACAACACGAAGCGATTTATTAGAAAGAAACACGTTCAAGGAGGAGGACTGGTAAATAAGTTGATTAACTCTTTACCCGTTGAACTTCATTTACCAGGATATCAATTTTGTGGACCTGGAACAAAGCTAGAAAAACGTATTCAAAGAGGAGATCAAGGTATTAATCCATTAGATGCAGCGTGTAGAGCACACGATATTGCCTATTCACAAAATAAAGATATTGAACAACGTCACATTGCTGATCGTGAACTAACTGAACGGGCTTGGGAGCGAGTAAAATCGAAAAATAGTAACATTGGAGAAAAAATTAGCGCATATCTTGTAACTAACATAATGAAGGCTAAGACAAAGCTAGGCATGGGTAATAAAAACCCCAAACAAATATTGGGTCAACAACTTTTTAAAAACGCTTTAAAAAAAGCTACAAGTTCCCTTAAAAGCAAAAAACCAACTGATATTGATGAAGCCATAAAAATAGCCAGACATGAAATACAAAAGACGTTTCGAGGAAAAAAATCAAAGGTCGCTATACCGCGAGTAATAAGCGTGCCCAAAAGAGGTGGATTTCTTCCTCTCATTCCCATTCTAACTGGATTAGGAGCATTGGGAGCCTTAGCATCGGGTAGTTCAGCAATTACCAATGCCGTTTTAAATGCAAAAAAAGCCAAACAAGAGTTGGATGAACAAACCAGACATAACAAAACAATAGAAGCTATAGCTATGGGTAAAGGTCTCTATCTCAAACCATATAAAAAGGGCTATGGAATTTATGTTGATGAAAATAAAACTCCAAAAAACTAATTAAGCAGCTACCCAAAGGTCCTCTAACCGATGTAAATATTAGTTTTTTTGGGAAAAAATATATACCTCACTTTAGAGGTGTTTATATGCGTGATAATCTACCTAAGAAACCACATCGAATTGAATGTGGTATCATAAATTTGGATGTTAGCAGTGGACCTGGCACGCATTGGGTGGCATATAATAAAATCAATAATAATATCGAGTATTACGACAGTTTCGGTAATCTTCAACCCCCGATAGAAGTTTTACGCTATTTGGGACCAGCTATTACATACAATTATAAAAGAGATCAACGATTTCATACATACAATTGTGGACATCTTTGTTTAAAGTTTTTATTGGACATGAACAAAATTTTATAAATACTCCAACATCGATGATATCCCCTCCATTCAAATTCAACTTTCCTAAGAAGATGATTGAAATCAATAGATCGGATATTGCACTGGTTGATTTTCAATATTGCCATGGAAACCACAAGAGTATTTTCGTGAAGGAACTATCATATATGTGTGGTGCTTCTGTTGTTCCAGATTATTTTTTGTTTCGTCCACCTTTTAATATAAAAGAACTTACTGGGGAAGCATGCAGAACAAATGCCTACACCAAGACACATGTGAATGGCTTAGATTGGACAGATGGAGAAAAAAATTATAATGATGTCGAGAAAGCTCTTACACCATTGAACAATTATCAATATATTTTTGTTGTTGGACAAGAAAAGAAAATCTTTTTACAGAAATATATTCATTCTACCATTATAAATTTAGAAAATAATATGAAACTTCGAGCTTGCCAAAATTATTTTACAAACTGTCCTATACATTTGGACACTAGATTTAAGTGTGCCGTAAATAATATATTTAAGATATTTGTATTCATTGAACAAAACTGGAAAGAACTTGGCTACATACTAGACGATGAAATTAATAAAGTTAATAAATAAAAACAAGCAACTGTATTATTTGCATAAAACTTTATTTAAAGCATTAAAGGTAATGAAAGTGAACAATAATAAGAAAATGGGTGAACATTTACTCGCTCCACGACCACAAACATCTACACCAATTTCAGAAGGTGTACAATTCCAATTTTTTGAAATAGTTGGGACATTAGTTGTTTCACGCCCTTCCAGTAATGGGCAACGATATGTCAACCTTGAATGCTCAGTAACAGGACAATCAGTTTGATCCCAACTATGAATGTTTACTTTACAAAAATAACATCTGGTAATATCTCCTACTCCAGTATAATAAAGTCCTACTGCAGCCATTGTCTTGGGATCTGGATAATTTAAAGGCCAGCGAGCAAAGGTTTTTAAGCGTTCGTCTTCCTTATTAAGAATAGACATCTTCCTCTCTAAAGCTTCACTAATAAACTGAAATATTTCTCTGCACACATTAAAATGAAAACAGCTTGCAATTTTTAGTTTCAAACAAAATATTTATTTACTTTTCAGTTTATGTTAAATATGGTTGATAAAAATAATCTGGTTGATCCAAATGTTTTAATTCTAGTTTGTAAAGACTCTTTCCGCTTCCATCTTTCAACACAGTTTTCGTCACAGAATAACCCCCACCAGCTATTTCTTTTATGTATTCATCCGCCAGCGAGAGGAATCTTGACGGCAAATAGAGGATAGCATCATTAATTTTCAGCACAATTCTTTCCCCATATTTTGTATTTGTTCTAAAGGCGCCATGGATGTTGTATTCTTTGTTATCCTCCATTTCTTTCAAAGTTATTATTTTTTTATAACTGAAAGAATTGAATAAGTTTATTAAATCTGCGTTCGCCATAATATCACGTTCAATGTTTAATTTTATACTGTGAGCCTTACTTGAAATTGTCTTCTATATATACGAATATTTAACGCGAATTTCACAATATTACAGAGTTACTAGAGTTTTTAATTTTGAGCATAGTTAAGCATGTTCTCATTCATGCTCCAATCTATCGTTGAAGCAGAATTTGTCATGAAACTCTGCAACAACGCTTCCCCCCAAATTCTCATATCCATTTCACAGAAATCCAATTGTTAGTTAATGTAAACAATGGTGTTTCCTTCTTCAAATCCCTTCAATCTTCAATACCGAATTGATGCAGGGTTTGTCATGAAACTCTTTCAGTTTCAATTCTCTCAAATTGCTACATAATGTAAACAAATTCTTCATCGACAAAACTATCAAAAAGCGATCGATATAATGTATCAAAATGCCTGTCCACACAAGAAGAATTTGCTTTGATTGGCTACAGCAGCATTTTTTTAGTGTGTATATGCTACAACATTAATTGGTGGTTAGATGTCGCCTATATCGTTTCGAGGGAAATGACTGGAGAGCCATCTGGACAAAATAATAGAACACACATCTTCTTGTTGACTATGATACTAACCAAATTTGTCTCTGCTATATTCACTTCTCATATGGTGGATCTCTCTAGCCCCATTCGATATGATCATATTTCAATAGTTTTGGAGTGTGTCTATGCTACAACATAATTTATGGATAGTATGGATGGAACTCACCGTTAGATGTCGCCTATATCGTTTCGATGGGAATAACTGAACATTTTTGAGTCGCTAAAATTATAGACAAATTAAAACAAGTACAACGAAAAGTTAGTTTTGTCTTTTTATCTCATCATGTTTTGCATAGCCAACATGCTGATTTTCGTGTTCAACCCACTCGACTTCGTTATCGTTTTTCAAGAATTTCACTTGATTATTCCGGAATTTTTCGATGTCATTTCTTTGTCTATATTTTCATTTATATTTTCATCTATGCTGAAATTAAAACCCCTGAAATATCAATAATTGCAGCATATTTGTCAATTGAAACTCTTCTATAATATATCACATTTATTGAAGTCGATTTCTTGAAATATATGTTTTCAAATAAATTAATAAGCACATTTGACTGCAGTAATCAGCATGTTGACTATGTAAAAGCATTCTGAGAGCCATCTAGATAAAATGATTTTCTTCGATACTTACCTCTTTCAGATGTGTTTCTGCTATATTCACTTCTCACATGTTGAATCTCTTTAGCCCCACTCGATATGATCATAATACATTTTTTTTTTCGGAGGGTGTCTCTGCTAGTGGTGAATATTAAAACTTGAAATTTCACCATCCCATACACAGTTTTGGATTGTGTCTGCGCTAAACTTAGCGCCATCTAGTAGTTCATATTAAAACTAGCAACGCCAACGCCAACAGCCCCAATAAAATTTGACGTGGTACAATTCAAAAGACAACATCCCCAATATAATTTGCCGTGGTACAATTCAAACGACAACATCCCCAATATAATTCACCGTGGTACATTTCAAAAGACAACATCCCCAATATATTTCACCGTGGTACATTTCAAAAGACAACATCCCCAATATATTTCACCGTGCTGAATTTCCCCCAATCAACATCCCCAATAGAATTTGCCGTGGTACAATTCCCAAGACAACATCCCCAATATATTTCACCGTGGAGAATTTACCCTAATCAACATCCCCAATAGAATTTGCCGTGGTACAATTCCCAAGACAACATCCCCATTAAAATTCACCGTGGTGAATTTACCCAAATCAACATCCCCAATAGAATTTGCCGTGATAAATCGTGGTGAATTCCCAACATCCCCATAAGCACACTACTCACTGAGTAATTGGGGATTTACCAAAACAGAGCACACACACACGTGTTAACATGGCTTTGTATGTCAATTTATTGAAATCCCAATTTCAAAGGAAAAAGTGATTTAAATTAAAACATCTTTTTCCGAATATAGAAATTAAAGGCCATATCAAAGTTATAAACATCAAGTAAAAAGGGAGACAAAAAAATAAGATTAAAATTCACAACTTCGTCATTGAATGAAAAAAAGCAAATAAATAAATAATTGGCACAACTCTAAATTAATGACACTTTGTTTAGATTGTTATCTTTCTTTGAATAACAACAGCCTGTTGATTTGTTATCAAATCGTATCAGAGTTTTATAATATTTAATGATTGTGTGTTGGTCGGTCGATCGGTCTCACACATATTTACAATTTTTGTTGTAAAAACACAAGTGTCCATACATATGTAAATGGCTATGTAATTACAACAAAAACTGACGTCAGCCGAGTTGAAAGTACCTATATTCAATCATGATTTCATCCAATGTCACTTTTACAAGAGAAATTCAAACAGTTCTGCGTGTACTTAAGGGCGTATGTTTGTTGGACAGGCGGACATTTCGTGAAGAACACACAATAATTGCTTATACGCCATATGTAACAAATGGAGGTGGTAAAAATGTGGACAAATTTTGTTAAGGCAATAAAAAATGTTCGCTCTTAAAGCATTTTTTAATCATTTGAATAGTTGTGTGTATTTTTGCAAAATTGCCTTAGATTGCATATTATAAAATTTTAATAATACGCCATAATTATATATAGTAGTGCTAAAGATAAATTATATGACACCAAGGGTGTTTCAAGTTGTTTAATAGCAATAGACTTCATTGAATTAATCGGTGACAACTTTTATTATTGGGAAAAATATTAGTCGGCAACTTTCATTTAAAGATAAGGTGTCCAATAACAAAAATTCTGACAGATTTCTTCAAGCAAAATTAATCGATAACTACATTTCTTTTGGAAATATTTCTCGATAACCATTCTTATTTAAAAACAAGTCGATAGCAACTTTTCGCATTGACAGTTATTTCAATAGAAAATATGTTCGATTATTTCAAGTGTTCGATAACAAATGGTTCGACGACACATTTATCGATAATAATTTTTTTTCTCAAAAAAAAACAACTTTGCACTTTTTCTGCAATAATTTTTTTTAATAATTCTCGATAAATGCAGTTTATTTAAGTTTTTTTTTAGAACTGCAAACTTGTACAAAATAATACCAGTTTTTCGATTTAGAAAAATACAGCAACATTTTTAAATTCATGTGGGTTAACTCAGGAATAGAGTACTAGTCGTTTATTTTGGTAACACTCTTTCTCTCTCTCTTTCTCTTGCAATTTTAATTTCATGCTCTTTCATATATATTTCTTCTATATGACGCCAAAAGAAATGCCGTTATTGGTGACCCTTTCAATTTGACGGTTGGAGAAATTGTTAACTGTAACAGATGTGATGACATTTCCTTGTATGGGAAAGACATGAAATAATCAGATAAGACAAACAATAATACTACGTTTACATTGTACTGGATTGGGAAAATGAAATGGATCACAATTGTCAATTCTATGCTTAAAATAATGGATTATGAAAATCAAATGGATCAAAATTGTAAAGTCCATGCTTAAAATAAAAATTAAAAAAGCTTCAATGTAAAAACAAATAAACTTCCAGCTCCTTCACGCTCTTGGCCACCACACCCTTCAAATGATTTATTTTAGTTTTTCTTTTTTTTAATTTTTAAATATTAAGGGTATTGTTGTGACATGTAAATTTGTAATATTTCAATGTTGAACAAAATATTTAAATAATTACAAATTTTGATTGTCGCGCTTTGTTTATTTTGGCATTTTTCAATCTGCGTTTTTGAGATAATTTTAATTTGTTGCTATTGGTTCACATAACAAAATTTAATTATTTTTCGTTTTTGTTTGTTTGTTGTTTTACTTTGTTGTAGTTGGTGCATTTAATTGCATATTGAAAAGCAAAAAACAAAACAAAAAAAAAAAACAATAATTAAAGAAAATTCACAGCCATAATAACTGTGTGTGTTTGGGTATGCCAAAATGTATTGAAATAAAAACACGATGGCCCGTCGATTATTTTGTTGATATTTTATTTTTTTTCTGTTATTGTTGTGGCTTTTTGTTGAGTATTATTTATTGCATTTTTGTTTTTATAAATAATTTATACCACAATTGGTAGCTTTTGCAGTTGCTTTTGCAATGATATTTTTTTTCGTTCGTTTCGTTTTTTTCCACCGATCCTCACGGTCTGAAGTCAAGCGTCCAACTAACATTGATGTATGTGCCTTGATATGAAAAATAGCTAACCACTACCTGAGGTATTTTCATTCTTTGACTGTGGATGGGGGGACGGGCTATTGTCTTGAATACGACTATTTTTTGTTTCGATATAATCTCTTATTGTTTAACAATTGCCACTTTAGCAAAATTCCTTTGCGGAGCAGAAAAAAGAAAAAAAAAACAGAAACCAGCAAACCAAGAAACAAACTGTTAACTTTACAATTATCCAAACTTATTTTTCTTTTCTTGTTGTAGATTTTCGCAAATGATTGCAAAAATAGAATCTTAACCTTGCCACAATTGGAGGTTCATTTTTCCAAAAAAAAAAAAAAAAAAAAAACTAAAAATAAACAAGAAATGGCCAAATATGGCTAATTTAATTGAAATGTTAAAGAACAAAGTGGTTTTTGGGTATTTCAATTTTGGTACGGTATCCACAGGGTGAGATGAAAAAAACGGCAACGGCTGGAAAACCATCGCTTGTTTGTTTGTCTAGTACCATCGCTTGTTACCGTGATACCGTGGTAGCGTATCCCGACGAAATGGTTCGAAAAGTAAAGAAGCGACTTGATCGAAACCCGCGTCGCAGTGGCCGAAAAATGGCTCGTGAGCTGAACATATCGCAATATGCAATTTGGAAAATATTGAAAAATGAATGGAGCTCGGGTTAAAGCCATTGAAATTCCAAAAAGTGCAAGAACTTACACCGCATCGGAAAGAAAAGAGACTAAAAAAAGGTAAAGAGTTGCTTCGCTTGGCCGAAAGTGGTGAACTGTCGAATTTGGATTTCTCCGATAAGAAAACATTCGTTCTCCAGCAGTTTGTAAACAAACAAAATGATCGTGTTCGCCTGCCAAAAAGGTCAGCTGAAAATGTACACCTTCGGTCGGCCACCAGAACTCAAGCGGCGGCCATTGTGTGGGCCTCCATAACAGGCGATGATCGCTCTCCGCTCGTGGCATCAGAATAAATGCCGAATATTATTGCGAAAATATTCTGGAGGGTGTATTAATGCCTTGGGAATGCAAACATTTTGGCCGCAGACCTTGGACTCAGCACCATCGCACTCAGCACGCGCTACCCCAAGAATGGTTACAAAATGAGGTTCCTCGCTTCATTTCCAGCGCACAATGGCCACCAAAATCTCCGGATACCAATCCGTTGGACCGTATTGTGTCTGGAGTATTTTGGAAAGCATGGTTGGAACTAAACAATACCAAAGTGTCGATCACCTCAAGCAAGCCTTTCGCCGGGAATGGGTCAAAATACCGCAGAGCAACCTTCGGGCAGCGTGTGACGATTTCATTGGTCGTTTGTACACCATAATTCGTGCCAACGGTGGCCAATTCGAAAAAATCTAAACTTATTCTCAAATTTGATGCTATTTCCGACATTTTTTGCTTTCGTTCAATAAAATTAAAAAAAAAACGTAAAAATTATGTCATTTGACGTTGTTGCAATTTTTTTATCCCACCCTGTAGTAGCATACCTTTCGTTATTTTTTCTTATAGTATGTTTACATTAAAGCTTTTGGCTTTTTTATGAGGGTTTAATTGACGGATTTGAATTCATTATGTTTACTATTTTACGTTTCTCTAGTTTTTTTGTTGTTGTCAAACATTTTTGACATTTTCACTTTTTGAAAAATGTTGTTTAAACCCAATCGGCCCATATGTATTTATGTGTCTTGTATAAAAGTCAGGCAAATCTCTTGCATTCCACAGGCTTCTAAATCGTTCGACGTATGTATGTATCATGCAAATGCTTCGTGATCTTTGCAGGGGGTCAGTCATAAAATTCATCATTCATCAAACGATAAATGCTGACTTATTTATTGTACCTCTCAAAAATTCCCATCAAGATCAAGTTTTGGCGCCGTATGAGTACCACCTAAAAAATAAATCTCCTTTTTCACACACGTATAAACGATAAGGCGAAGATTCGTTTTTGCCTAAAACATTTAAATTGAAAAAACAAGCAAACTTATCGTAAAATACCATTTAATTATCAATTTGAAAATCTTACGTTACGATTAGCCAGTAATCAATGCCCTGTCGTCACGCACTCGTCTCCACTCATTAAAATCTAATCAGAATAACACTAACAGGGATTGATAACACTAACACTTTCCTTTCACAAAAAAAATATATAAACAAGTTGTGTGTGTGTGTGAGAGAGAAAGAGGGATATGTTGTGTGTGTGGGTCAGTGGGTGCAATAATGCAATGTGAATTACCTTGTCAAATATTGATGAGTGAATGCCGTGAGCTTTCTGTTGTTGTCATGTTGATACAAGAGCGCAGACATCTTTCTCCATGGCGCCCCAACAGTGGGGAGAGTATGTATTGCTCTCCCATAGATGTTGTTATTGCAAAGAGCAAATCTCCTTAATATCAATGCCATATGGGATGCTTCTTCTTGCAAATTGGTGGTTTGCTTTTCGCTGCAATTTATTGAACAAATCTTTGGGGAATTGTGAGGTTTTTTTTGCAATATCTATTAAAATTTGTTCCCAATATTTAATGCACTTTTCATTTTCATTACCCCAGGAGAGTTAGCCGTAATAATCATTAAAAACTTTTTTTCACCATGAATTGCAAACAGCCCAGATGGCCCGCAGACACTTGGCATTAAAAATTATTGTATGTGGGTACATATAGAGGTATGTATGCCATAAATTATTTTTTTCATTATAATTATTAATGCATTATTCTTTATCTTTTTTTTCTAATGGAAAACAAAATGATCTGTCTCACAATTATCCAAACACATACACACAAACACGCGCGCGCTTTTTTTTCCGAGACTTACACTTGACGTCAAATATTCCAAATAGTGACGCCAAAACCATAGCTTTCCCTACACTGAAAGAGTCTGGTTTTGGTTTTTTTTTGCGATTTCCTCTATTATCTGCCAGCGACACACCGCCAACCAACAACCAATCACAGCGAAGAATTTCAATCTTTTTTTGTTGCTGTTGCTCTGCTGCCAAGTTGCAAATCTTGTGTTTTTTTTTCATCAGCAGGCAGATCACTTGGAGAACTCTTATGAAATTATTGCCAGCCAGCCAGCCAGCCAGCCGGATGGATGAACGAACGAACGAAAGAGTCGGAGGGAAACCTGTTGAATAATTGCATGACATGGCGACAGTTTGAACAGATGTTAGAAATGAACATTTTTTTGGTTTCATTTCGTTCTTGTCATTTTATCGAACAATCGATCCATCAATTGAAGGGGCATTATTTAAATGATTGAAACTCTAATTAAGGCAAAATGTGACAAAGGAACATTGCAATAATGGCACTTAATAAGTTATTTTAATGTACAAAAAATCTATTATTTCTAGATAATAAATACAAGTGCTGCGGACCAGGGGCGTACTTAAAAATGAAATGTGAAATGATTTTGAAGTAAAGCTGGAAAAAAAGGACACTAAGATGGAGATAGATAAGAGTTTTTTTCTGGGTAAAAGAACAAAGGAGTTCTAGGTTGACTGCAATTTAGACCTACAGTGGTGGCCATATCATATGCAACTAAGATTCATCTACGTTAAAAGGCTATATAAATTTGTAAATTTCACAACGAAGTATATAAAGATGGGTTAATTATAGTCAATACGTTCTTACGATTTCAAATTATTACCAAAATGTGCAGCTTTTGTTTATATCTCTATGTTCACAGGTGTTTTGTTGACAAATGTGAAATTTGGTGTGGTCAAAACATATGCAACTTTATATATTTGGTTTAAATAACGGCATTTTTACAATTTCCTTTGTTCCATTGTTCTTCTTATTATTAGCTAGAGACACTGCGTAAAGAGATTTAAAGCTACCTTCACATTTTTATTGCGTTGTTTTTTCACAAAGCTAAAATAGAGTTTGTTCAAAAATGGCACGCGATAAATTTGGATTTGAGCTCAGACAACGAATTGTGACTGCGTATTCTTCTGGATTATCACAGAAATGTATTGCCGAGAAATATACCGTTCATAAAAGCTCCATATCACGCATCATTAACAATTACAAAAAAAATTCACAAGTCTCTGTTATACACCGTGGTGGTCGAAGTCGAAAAACAAGCGATCGGACGGACAAATTAATAATCAGGCACGTGAAAAAAGACCCATTTATATCTTCCTCTAAGATAGTGGAAAGATTTCAGTTGCCAGTTTCTGCTCGCACCATCCGTAGAAGACTTTTACAAGCCTCCCTCTGCGCAAGACGTCCTGCAAAAAAACCACTGATATCGAAGCGAAACCAGAAAAAGCGTTTGGAATTTGCTAAAGCTCATATAAATTGGACAGAGAGTAAATGGAGAACTATATTATTTAGTGATGAGTCCAAATTTAACATCATTGGTAGCGATGGCATGTGCTATGTAAGGCGACCAGAAGGAAAACGACTCGAAGCACGTTACTGTAAAAAAAAACGGTCAAGCATGGAGGGGGCAATATAATGGTGTGGGGTTGTTTTTCTGGTGCTGGAGTTGGCCCACTGCATAGAATTGTTGGTATTATGGATAGATTTATGTATAAAGACATATTGCAAGGGATAATGCTCCCATACGCAGAATATAATATGCCATTGCGGTGGGTCTTTCAACAGGACAACGACCCCAAACACGCTTCGAAGGTGGTCAAATCGTGGTTTGCCGATAATAGAGTTACGGTAATGGAATGGCCACCCCAATCCCCAGATTTAAACCCAATAGAGAATCTGTGGGAAATCGTAAACAAAAAAATTGATCGAGAAAATTGTACAAGTTTAGATGTTTTATTTTGCCGGCTGGAAGATGCCTGGAAATCAATCCCAAAAAGCGTCATTGACCATCTTATAGCGTCAATGCCTCGAAGATGTCAGGCTGTAATCGACAACAACGGATTTGCAACAAAATATTAACTTTATTTGCACTTTACTGAGCTCGATTTAATTAGTTGCATATGTTTTGGCCACTTAATAATAAGACTGAATATCTTTTCCTAATTTTTTTATAAATGAATTGAATATCTATGGAGTATATGTTTTTTTTTTTCTTAAACTACAAGCAATAAAAAATAATATTTAAAAAAAATAATTGCATAATTTTGTTTTCAGAAAAAATTTTCACGGTTTTTGGTAAAGGTTAGATTTCAGTTGCATATGATATGGCCACCACTGTATAATTTAAACTAGATCACCCTTCTCTCACACACACACAAGCGCAAGTCACATTTTGTGCATCTATGCCCTAATGTCTTTGTTCTTTTAAGATGATTTGTGAACGAAAGAAAATCCTTTAATGTATTCTCAGTAAAATCAATCAAACAATTTGTACGCAATTGGCATTCTGACAGGGAGTGAGAGGGTAGTTGTTTTTTCCTGTACTAACCCACACCTCCCAAACTCGCCACGCCACTGTTTGTGACCTTGAATTGTAGCTGGATGGAATGCATTTTTTTTAATTTGCAAATGGAAGTAACAACGATTTCTTGGCATTGTCAAAACAATATTACAGAAAATAAAGCATACTTTTAGGATAACAAAAAAATATTATACAGATTATAAAGTAACTGTACAACGTTTACACTGTTTAGGAAGACTTATGCTCCTCAAAGTAAAATCATTTAAAGAATTTGTATAATTTTTGAGGGGGAGGGTGAGAAAGGAAATGAAGTTTTTTTGCAATGCCCCCCCCCTCTCACTACGTCACTATTTGTGACCCTGAATTGTAATGGAATGCATTTTTAATTGGAATATGGAAGTAACAATAATTTCTTTTGGTAGTCAATAAAAGATTAGATAAAATAAAGCATACTTTTAGGAGCAATGTAATAACCATACAACGTTTTGACTCTTTAAAAAGTCCTCAAAGTAAAACATAATAACAAATAATTTGTAACATTTTGGAAGGATTTAAAGAATTTAGAAATTCTTATAAAAATACACGGTTGAATGTTTCAAAATTTCTTTTAATAACCTAAAATTTGTCAGCTTCAACATTTTTTCATCAAAAAAAAAAAAAAAAAAAAAAAAAAATAACAATTAAAAAATTAGAAAAATTAAAGCAATTTTTTATAAAATGTTCATATATAACAAAAAAAATTGCAACAAAATCAAACGCCATAGTTTTTACATTTTTTTTTAATTTCATTGAATGAAAGCAAAAATGTCGGAAATAGCTAAAATTTTAGAATAAGTTTAGAATTGTTCGAATTGGTCACCTTGGGCACGAAATATGGCCTTCAAACGGCCAATGAAACGGTCACACTCTGCCCAAATGTTGCTCTGCGGTATTTTGGTCCATTCCCGGCGAAGCGCTTGCTTGACGTGGTGATCGACACTTTGGTATTTTTTAGTGCCAACCTTGCTTTCCAAAATCCAACAGATATAATAGTCCAACGGATTGGTATCCGGAGATTTTGGTGGCCATTGGGCGCTGCAAATTAAGCATTAAGTGCGCTGGTGCTGAGTCCTGTTGGAATGTCCAATGTCTGCGGCCAAAATGTTTGCTTGTCCAAGGCTTTAGTACACCCTGCAGAATATTTTCGCTATAATATTCGGAATTTATTCTGATGCCACGGTCGATTAATACGGGCGGAGAGCGACCATCGGCTGTTATGGCGGCCCACAATATCACCAAGACCGGCGCTTGAGTTCTGGTGCCCAACCGATGGTGCACATGAATCTCAGACTTTCAAAATGCTTATAAAACTCAAAATTAAATGGCTTCAAGATTTCTTTAGTCAATTTATGATTTGCCAACTTTAAAATTTCTTAAAAAATTCCGGGATTTGATGACATCAACATTTCTTAAAAAACCGATTTTATCGCTTCGAAAATCCGCGATCAACCAATGGATTTCCCCTTCACGTTTTAAAATTTTCTTTTTCCGCATTGAGTTTGAAAATAATTTATATGAAATCCGAACTTACAGTACGTTTATATATATGAGGGTTGACCCACTGGATTTGGATTTAAATTGTCATATCCATTACTTTTACTTCAAATAAATCCTCTCAAAGTAGGTTAACCCTACAAAAAGTTCTAACGTAAACATGGCATTATGGAAATTCGAATTTCTCTCCTCAATCATTCAAAAAAAAGCTCTTATTTTATCTTGAGGCAATTAGTTAAGCTTACTCACTGGGTAGGCTATTTGCTCGCCGTACAAAATTACAAATTGCATATATTTATAAAAATATAAATTACAAATCAAATTAGTGAGAGTAATTAAGTAAATGTAGTTTTGTATAGACCCAGTCATGTGTTCGACCACATGTATGTCGATATGTCGGTAATCGTAACCTCTTTACATTGTAGATCCGTCATCTCAAAACCGGGGGTATACTCGATGTGTTTTTTTTACGAAATTATGACAAAAAAGCGTGGAAACAAAATGAACTCCACATAGAAGGGTAGAAGGAAACAAGACATGTTAGCATTGATATGCCAAAAATATTAAAAAAAACCGCGATTCTACAAAAATTAATTGATTTTTAAATTTTTTCTTATAAAATGCCTTTAAGAGTTTGTTATGATTTGTATTTTGCAAAAATTATAACTAATTTAAATAATTTTTTATTTAAAAATTTGAATTCCAAAAATGTCTTGACATCCCATTCAGCTGTGTCGTTGCGATTACCTGTGTTATTCTACCATGCTTGTAATAGAGGATAAAATGTAAGTACGACCTAATTCAAATGCGAGTCTGGTAATTACAGGATGAGATGAAAAAACGGCAACCAACTTCAGACTGCTGTCATTTTTAAGCCACTCGTCCGACAGCTGTTAAAATTATTTCGGTGACAGCTCATTATATTGTTTACAAGCGTACAAAAGCATTTTGGCTCGTGAGCTGAACATATCGCAATATTCCATTCGGCAAATATTGAAAAATGAATGGAGCTCGGGATAAAGCCATTGAAATTCCAAAAAGTGCAAGAACTTACACCGAAACTCCAGCAGAAAATAGACTGAAAAGAGCTAAAGAGTTGCTTCGCTTGGCCGAAAGTGGTGAACTGGCGAAGTGGCGAAAAATTTCTGGAGGGTGTATTAAGACCTCGGGCACGCAAACATTTTGGCCGCACATTTCTTGGACATTCCAACGGGACTCAGCACGCGCCACCCAAGAATGCTTACAAAATGAGGTACATCGCTTCATTTCCAGCGCACAATGGCCGGATACCAATCCGTTGGACTATTGTGTCTGGAGTATTTTGGAAAGCAAGGTTGGCACTAAAGAATACCAAAGTGTCGATCATCTCAAGTAAGCGCTCCGCCGGGAATGGGCCAAAATACCGCAGGGCAACATTCGGGCAGAGTGTGTCGGTTACATTGGCCGTTTGAAGGCCATATATCGTGCCAAAGGTGACCAATTCGAACAAATCTAAACTTGTTCTAAAATTTTAGCTATTTGCGACATTTTTTTATTTCATTAAGTAAAATTAAAAAAAAAATGTAAAAATTATGGCGTTGGACTTTGTTGCAGTTTTTTTTATCTCACCCTGTATTATTATATTAAGCCGTGACATGACAGCGTTTCTGGTAGAGGAAAGTATTGTGTCACAGTATAAAAAAGCAAGTACGACCTAATTCAAATGCGAGTTTGATAATTATTTTTTTGACAGAAATGTGTCGCCCTTGTGTCGTGACATGCCAAAAAAAATTTAGCGTGAAAAGTTCTACTACTCTCTTTTCTCTAATTATTATTCTCATTAATTCTCAACATTTCTAATAAGGTTGCCACAATGTCTGAAATATATACCAGATGGCTAAAACAACTGAGAGAGAGATTGTTTTCGGCAAAGAGAAAAGAACAATGAAATTGTTTTTGTCACGCGATTCAATCGAACCCCCTTTAATTGGTCTTCTGGGACATGAGTATTACATGAGCTTGCATGATTTTGACCAATTGTTTTGCAAAGTTTATTCAAGTGAATAATGAAAAACAAGTTAATTACAAAATATCTGGCGCTAATTTCTTTGTTTGTTTTTGGTGCAGTATGCGACAGGCATCTGGCATTTCTTTTTTCTTTGAAAAAAATGCAGATGTTTTATTTTTCTGAAAAAAAAAAAATAAAATAAAAAAAACAAACAAAAAGTCTAGCAAAAAAGCATCCCTATAAAAATCTAGAATTTAAGACTAAAAATTGTGAATTTTAAGAGAATTTTTTTTTTGAGTCGACAAATGGTGAAAATTTTAAACAAATTTTCATTTGAGAAATTTTAGAGCCATAAAATACAGGATGAGATAAACAAAACTGCAACAAAGTCAAACGTCATAATTTTTACATTTTTTAATTCTATTGAATGAAAGCAAAAAATGTCGGAAATAGCATCAAATTTTAGGAGAAATTTAGATTTGTTCGAATTGGTCACCTTTGGCACGAATTATGGCCTTCAAACGGCCAATGAAACCGCCAAACGCTGCCAGAATGTTGCTCTGCGATATTTTGGCCCATTCTCGGCGCTTGCGCTTGCTTGAGGTGATTGACACTTTGGTATTTTTATACCCTGCATATACCCTTTCTGTTCGTCTGTCTGTCTATTGAAATCACGATACAGCCCACATTATATGATGTAGACCTTCAAAATTTGGCAGAACAATATGTATTGTGTCTAGAATGGTTGGTATTGAAAATGCGACGTTTTGGTGTAGTCCCCATATAACGTTACCTCCCGATATTCGGTATTTTGATGATTTTTGCCATATTTTTTTACAGATTTGTCTAAAAATTGGAATTTGTTGGTCATGATGGGTCCTAGTATGTGTGGTGAAATATTGTATGTATGAGTCCACGCCTCGGTATATCCGCCATATAACGATACCTCCCGATATTCAGTATTTTGATAATTTTCGCCATTTTTTTCCACGGATTTGTCTAAAAATTGGTATTTGTGGGTCATAATAGGTTCTAGCTCGTGTGGCGAAATATTGTATGTATGGTTCCACGCCTTGGTATAGCCGCCATATAACGGTACCTTCCGATATTCAGTATTTTGATAATTTTCGCCACATTTTTCCACGGATTTGTCTAAAAATTGGTATTTGTAGGTCATAATGGGTTCAAGCTCCAGTGGCGGAAAATTGTATGTATAGGTCCACGTTTTGGTATAGTCCCCATATAACGGTACCTCCCGATATTTAGTATTTTTATGATTTTCACCACATTTTTTCGAGGATTTGTCTAAAAATTGGTATTTGTCGGTCATAATAGGTTCTTATAGGTTCTTATAGGTCCACGTTTTGTTATAGCCCTCATATAAGAGTACCTCCCGATATTCGGTATTTTTAAAACAATTGGTATTTGCAGTTCATAATGGGTTCTAGCCCGGTGATTGAACATTGAATAATTAGTTCCACGTTTTCCTAAAGTGCACATATAAGTATACCCGCCAATATTCGGTATTTTGATAATTCTAGTCACATTTACCTACATAATTGTTTCAAATTTGGTTTTTTAGAAGATTTGATAGATGACAATCCTTGAAGTATAAAATTTCTTATAGAGGTTTCCGTTTTGGTATGGCCCCATATAACGACCTTACTCACTTTATGGTTTTTTTGATGAACCTAATGTTTTTTTTTATTGTTTTTTTTTACACCTAATTAAAAATATAGTTTGTGTCTACTTTTTTATACAAATTTCAAAAAGTAATAATCAATAATTTTGCATTTTTTATAGACATTTCTTAATATGTAAATGAAATTTGATGTGTGGCCAGCCAGTTATACAACTTCATTTTAACTGGAATTGAGAAAACCCCGCTATTATTTGGCATTGTCAAAGAGAAACATAGATAGAGAGCGGGTGTTTAAATAAAGCATAAATTTTTTCTACTTATTTTTTAAGCATTCTCCATTTTTAACAATTTTTGATGCTTTCTGAAATTTTGAAGTTTTTTAGGCTTAAAATTTGTTTTTAAGATAAAACCTTTATTTGCTACGGTATTCTTAAAGTATTTTTATCAATAGTTTTAAACATATCAAATTTATCTATATCAAAGAATTATTTTTTTACACCTAATTAAAAATATAATTTGTGTCTACTTTTTATACAAATTTCAATGAGAAATAAGTAATTTTCCCTTTTTTATTTACATGTCTTAATATCTAAATGAAATTTGATGTGTGGCCAGTCAGTTATACAACTTCATTTTAACAGGAATTGAGAAAAACACCGCTATTATTTGGCATTGTCAAAGAGAAACATAGATAGAGAGCGGGTGTGTAAATAAAGCATTAATTTTTTCTAATAATTTTTTAAGCATTCTCCATTTTTAACGACTTTTGATGCTTCCTGAAATTTTGAAGTTTTTTAGGCTTAAAATCTGTTTTTAAGACAATGTTTCCAAGGCAATATTTCTGCTACTGCATTCTTAAAGTATATTGTTCAATATTTTTAAAAATATAAAGTTTGTCTATATTAATGAATTATTTTTTTACACCTAATTAAAAATATAGTTTGTGTCTACTTTTTTATAGAAATTTCAATAAGTAATAATAAATTATTTTCCCTTTATTTTACATTTCTTAATGCTAGGAACACAATTGGAGCGAACGACGAATTTCGCCCTACGCGGCGACAAAATGAGCCGCGAAAATTCGTCGTATGGAACACAATACCGACGAAATTATAAAACAGCTGATGAAGTTGTTTACTTTTTGCTCATTTGTTGACTACAATGAATTATACAAGAACACATAATTCTTTACGTTCTCTATTATAATTTCACTTATGTCCATCTTCTCTATTATAAATTCACTGATATCCATCTTCACTCAGGCGCAAGTACACAAATAAATAAACAAATTAATTATGTTTTTTTATACGAGTAACAGATAGTAGAGTGACCATAACAAATTTTAAAGTAAAAAGTAACTTTATTTACTAAAACACATAAAATTCGTACAAGTATGGCCACCTTGTACTGTTTTGTTCGCCGGTCGCCGGCGTATGAAATAGAAATAAAGCTAATTGAGTTCGCGGCGACCGACGAAATTTTCGCCGGTGCCGTGATTGTGTGCACTTCCATATACACATATGTGTTTTATTTTTGACGACGAACATACGCCGCGAAAAAATTCGTCGTTCGCTCCAATTGTGTTCCTAGCATAATATGTAACTGAAATTTGATGTGTGGCCATCCAGTTTTACAGCTTCATTTTAATTTTTTTTAATAATATTTTCAAGCATTCTCCATTTTTTATGCTTCCTGGAATTTTTAAGTTTTTTTTAGGGTTAAAATTTGCTTTTTAAACAATTTCAAGGCAACCTTTATTTGTTATAGAACTACTGCATGTTTAAAGTATTTTTTAATAGTTTTAAACATATGAACTTTACCTATATTAAAGAATTATTTTTTACACTCAATTAAAAATGTAGTTTGTGTCTACTTTTTTATAAAAATTTCAATAATTATCCATTTTTTACATTTCTTAATATGTAAATGAAATTTGATGTGTGGCCAGCCAGTTTTATAACTTCATTTTAACAGGAATTGAGAAAAACACCGCCATTATTTGGCATTGTCAAAGAGAAACATAGCAAGAGAGCGAGCGGATGAGTAAACAAAGCATACCGGCTGGGAGGACAACAACAAAGGGTAAACAAAGAATTGCAGTTTCAAAGGAATTGCAATTTAAAACTGTTTTCATTTTTTTGTGTTGTGGTATTTGTCAATGGCATGATATCTTGCTAAATGTCACGTTTTCCATATGGTAAACATTTGTGCATGCATTTCAACGCATTGCAATGCAGGCCAACACACTCGCACACACATTTTTTCTTCTATTTTTTTTTTTTTAAATTTCATTTTGCATCTGTGGCAATTGCGATTTCACTTTTCTCTTTGTTTTTGCATAACAATTCTTACTTTTATTTTGTTAAAAAAAAAATTAAATTATGCAAGCATTTGCAAATATTTTTTCTTTTTGATTTTGAAAAAGAAAACAAAAATACTCACCTTAAGTCGGATTTGGATTCCATTGGGAAACTGGTTCAAAGTACCAACAAAACGAAAAAACAGAAATGCGTGTTGACGTTACAATGACTTGCTTGACAACTGTACCACACTTGTTTGTAAAGAGAGTTTCGTTGTTTTTATTATTCTTTTAAAAACAATTTTTTTTAAAAATAGTCCGAACACAATGTAATTTTTTTTTCTTTTACTCTTTTGATTTTTTTTTTGTTCTTTAAAGCACACTATTTTACCGTTGCAATTTCAAAACAGAACTATTTATTGCATTTCTTCGCTTTGCTTGCTTGCCGTGGAATGATGGCCAAAAACGTTTGTTCGCTTCTAAATAAATGAATGGTTGGTTGGTTCGTTCGACTGGTAGCAATGCATTTACACATCTCTCATTAACCACAATCGAATGTAAGAAAAGAGAAAGAGAGATCTCCCCATGACGTGTTCAGCCCCATGTTGTTTACAACAGGTCAACGTCAAAAAAGAACAAAAAAAAAAACTACTTGCACTTTGAGCGCCCCCAAAACATCTGGGGATCTCAGTGTTTATCGTATTGGTGAGAAGATTAGATTGGATATGAGAATGAGAGAGGGGAACCATGGTTTTCCCTTCCATTTATTCATGTTTTTTTTTCAACTGGTTTTGACTCCGTCATGTTACAGTGGGAGAAAGAAGTTTAAAAACGTTTGAATAGGCATTGGAAGCATTAGAAAATCTCCAAGACTAGGAAAGAATCTTAAAAAAAGTCGACACCAAAATAGAAATGTACCCACACCGAGGAGAAACTGAGAGCCTGAAGCTCAGAAAAAAAGACAAATGTAGAGCCCTGTAAACATGGTATAATTAAGAACGTAAACCATGGTAGATGCATCAACGCTTGGGAGCGTTGATATGTCAAAGAAATTAAATTTATTTTCAAATATAAGTAGATTTTTATATGTTTTCTTATACTACTTCATTCGGAGGCTATTATAATTCGCGTTTTTCAACAATTTTTCAAATTTAAATAGTTTTTCATTCAACATTTTCAATTCCAAAATTGGTTTGACAGTTCATTGTCCCAGCAGCTGTGTCGACGCATCTACCTCTATTCTTCTACCATGACGTAAACTCATGGTAGAAGAATACAAGTAGCTGTCAAACTGTCAAACCGATTTTGGAATTGAAAATGTTGAATGAAAATTAATTGAAATTTGTAAAAATTGTTGCCAAATGCCTATTATAACAACCTCCGATTTGCGTCGTATAAAAAAACATCTAAAAATCTTATATTTGAAAGAACATTTTAAAATTTTTGACATATCAATGTTCCCAAGCGTCGATGCATCTACCTGTATTATTCTGCCATGACGTAAACGCATAGAATCATATGTTTACAGGGTGAGATATAAAAAAAACTTCAACAAAGTTAAACGCCATAATTTTTACATTTTTTTCTTAAATTTTATTAAATAAAAGCAAAAAATGTCGGAAATAGCATCAAATTTTAGAATAAGTTTAGATTTGTTCGAATTGGTCACCTTTGGCACGAATTATGGCCTTCAAACGGCCAATTCACACGCTGCCCGAATGTTGTTCTGCGGTATTTTGGCCCATTTCCGACGGAGCGCTTGCTTGAGGTGATCGATACTTTGGTATTTTTTAGTGCCAACCTTGCTTCGCAAAATACTCCAGACACAATACGGTCCAACGGATTGATATCGGAAATTTTGGTGGCCATTGTGCGCTGGAAATGAAGCGAGGAACCTCATTTTGTAACCATTCTTGGGTGGCGCGTGCTGAGTGCGATGGTTCTGAGTCCTGTTGAAATGTCCAAGGTCTGTGGCCAAAATGTTTGCGGGCCCAAGGCTTTAATACACCCTCCCTTTCGGCCAAGCGAAGCAACTTTTTAGCTCTTTTGAGTCTATTTTCTTTCGGCGTTGCAGTGTAAGTTCTTGCACTTTTTGGAATTTCAATGGCCTTACCCCAACTTAATTTTTAATATTTGCCGAATGTTGCCGAATATTGCGATATGTTCAGCCCACGAGCCATTTTTCGGCCAATGCGACGCGGGTTTCGATCAAGTCGCTTCTTTACTATTCCAAGCATTTCTGCTGATGTTGCTGTTTTCTTCCGTCCACTTCCCTGGCGTCGGGCTACGCTACCAGTAGTATCGCGGTAATGGGGGATGGTATGAGACAGAAAAGATTTATTCACATTTAAATGCTGGATTGTCCAACGTCAGCCACTTGTGGTTTTCCAGCCAAATATAAAGAAATCACACTATCACGCTTGAATTCCATCACGAATAAGTTTTTTTCTGGAATATTCTCACCAAAATGCTTTTGTACGACGCTTGTAAACAATATAATGAGCTGTCATTGGAATAATTTTAACAGCTGTCGGACGAGTGGCTTAGAAATGACAGCAGTCTGAAGTTGGTTGCAGTTTTCCAATGTTCCCAAGTGTTGATAAATCTACCTGTATTTTTGTACCATGGTTCCAACATTCTCATAAATGTTCCTCTTATTCAGGGAATGCAAACTTTTTACCTCCACTGTGTTAAACATTTTTATTCAAATTAGAAAAAAACGCTGAAAAATAAGTGAACGATTTTTGTCACACAATAAATGAGTTGCTAATTTCCACACACTGTGTTATTATATCATTTGTGATAAAATCAACATTCCAGCAATAATTTCCATTGACATTTAACAACATGACATTAAATTTTGTTTCAATGACAAACTTACAATGTGTGGCAGAGTGAACGAGAACGATAAAAGAAAAGTCTAGTTAGCATCACTGTTCTAATGCGCACATTGGTGTTAGTGAACTCCCTCCACTCTCAGATGACGATTATATTTATTTTGATGAGAAGAGAGCAAGAATAGTCACTGAGCAACAGAAATAAACGATATCAAGTAAATTATATGGGGGCTCGTCTCTGCCTTTTGGACGAAGTGATAAGCAGGCATGTGTAAATAGTTTGTGGTTGTGGTAACTAGTTGAAATAATGCGATTGCGATCATTTTACATGGGTAGCTAGTTATATTTTACAGTTAAATATAAATTAAGCAACTACTCCACCTGGAATTGATGTGTGGCCAGCTGTTTTTAGGCCCAGATGACACAATGGTATTAGAGGAGTTCCCAAGAAATAATATTTTTATTAGGGAAGCGAACTTTGAAATCACGCTTGAATTCCATCACGAATAACTTTTTTTTCTGGAAAATGCTCAACAAAATGCTTTTGTACGCTTGTAAACAATATAATGAGTTGTCACTGGAATAATTTTAACAGCTGTCGGACGAGTGGCTTTGAAATGACAGCTGTCTGAAGTTGGTTGCAGTTTATTTTCATTTCATCCTGTAAATGTGAGTTTGTAGAGAACCTATGTTAAATAATGGCTAAAATATAAATGGTAACCTACGATAATTTATAACTGCACTGCTTGTTACGATATCAGTATCATTGATTTACAATGACCTCTAATCGTTCACATCTTAAATGTAATTCAAAACTTTTCCAATCGTTAATTATAGATCACATATCTGGCAATTGCAAAAAAACCGCGATAACACTTCTAGTAATACATCGATCTCAACTAAAAAAACCGCAGATTATTTGAGGTTAATTATCAAATTGAGAAGTGTGGCTGTTATGGAAAACAAAACTTTACAAAACTTGTGTCACAAAACAAGTTTAAAAAAATAAACATCAACATGTATTTAATTACATGAAAACATCATTTTTTCTGTTTTTAGGCATTTGTAAGTCCGAAGATTTAAAAAAGTGACTAGGCTTTTGAATTTATTCCCTTAAGATGTGGGTACATAAGCCGCATGGTAGAGGAATATAGGTAGATGCATCAACGCTTGCGAACATTGATATATCAAAATTTTAAAATTGTTTTGTCAAAAATAAGTACATTTTTTTATATTTCCTTATACGATGCAAATCGGAGGTTGTTACAATATGCATTTCTCAACAATTTTTACAAATTTTAATAATTTTTCATTCAACATTTTCAATTCCAAAATCGGTTTGACATTGTCCCAGCAACTGTGTCGAAGCGACTACCTGTATTCTTCTACCATGATAAGCCGCTTGAAGTCATGGCTCAATTATAAGGTCTTCCTTCGAGCGAATTAATGTAAAAACAGCTGTTATTTTATCAGATAAAATGTCAAAATTCATGTTTGAGGCGAAAATAAATATTTTCGTCTTGACAGAAACCTATTGTGGCGAATATGTTTGTTGTCAATTTTTTGTATGTATAAAGGTGAGAATACATACAACGCATGGTAGAAGAATACAGGTAGATGCATCAACGCTTGGGAACATTGATATGTCCAACTTTAAAAAAAAAAATTGTAAAAAATAAGTAGATTTTTATATGCATTCCTATACGAAGCCCAATCGGATGCTTGAAGTCTTCGCATGGCATATTTTGTGGCATATGCATGATAGAAGAATATAGGTAGACGCGTCGACACAGCTGCTGGGACAATGAACTGTCAAAGCAAGTTTGGAATTGAAAATGTTGAATAAAAAATTATTTGAATTTGTAAAAATTGTTGAAAAACGCGTATTATAATAACCTCCGAATGACGACGTATTAGAAAACATATAAAAATCTACTTATATTTGAAAAAATATTTAAATTTTTTGGCATATCAATGTTTCCAAGCGTTGATGCTTGTACCTGTATTCTTCTACCATGGGCATATGTATCATAAAGAGACGCCAGAGCCGCACTCGAATCCTGCCGTCGTTTTCCTTTATAATTTGACAATAAAATCCCTCGCCATGATGCCAAGCTGCTTATGTGCCCTCACCTTTATCTTCTTTTAATCCGTTTTTTTTTCTAGTTTTCTTTAAGGCCGCATATTTTTGTATAATGCTCTGTTTCAAAAGCTGCAGAAATCTAAAATTTTTGCCAATTTTGTCGATATCATAAAAGGGAAAATCGGTTATCGCAGTAAACAATTTTTTAGACCAAAGTACTTTATTGTATTTTTTTTCCAATTTTAAATTTGTGCGTCATAATCTCATTGCGATAAATTGAATCTTTTCCTCTGGAAAGGCATGATTGCATGCAATCACATTGCCCTGGATTTGCTTGTATGCGCCTCCGCTATCAATCCAGATCTGCTGGTTGTTCTTAATTTAGCATTGATATTATCGAATTGATTTGTGCGCGTTTACTTTATTTTTTTAAGTAAAATGTTCAGATAACTTAGTATGTTAAATTAAGATTTCCGGCTTTTGGGTAAGCTGGCTGCCGCAGCCATATGGAGGAGAGCTGCAGAGTCACAGTCACAGAGCAACATGAATTAAGTGAGAAATATAATGTAATTTAATTGAATTACACTGCATGCCAACAAAAAAACAATTGTGGACTTCATTTTTTTATCGTTCGACGTAATTATATAGAAGGGTTACATACTTACTCACTTAAACGTGAGTGAATAATTCTGAAATAAATCATTTGATATTTTCCACACAATGTATGTACACTCTTGTTGCCACGGAATAGGGAACAAATACTTAAAAAAATCCAAGTCGCTCAAAAAACCCGGATATTTTTTATCCACAACATAAGCGAAGCCTATGAAATTTCTTTAATAAAACAGTAAAGGCGGGGGTACATAAGCAGCATAGCATCATGGCTAGGCATATTAATGTCAAATTATAAGGGGAAACGACGGCAGGATTCGAGTGCGGCTCTGACATTCCTTTATGATATGTCACAAAATATGCCATGCGAAGACTTCAAGCTGCTCATCTCAAAGGTGAGAGTACATAAACAGCTAGAAGTCTTCGCATGGCATAGATAGTAGAAATCAATTCAGAGATAATATCAAAAAAGTAAGTCATCAGTGGTAAAATCTAAAATTTTTTCTCAAAATCAAAAAATTAAGTCGTCTGCCTTCATTCGAAAATGTAAAAATTATGGCGTTTAATTATTAGTTTTTACACAAATATGTGTCTGTTGGCATAAATACACTATAAAACCTTAAGAGAATGAAACTGCGGGACGACAATTTTGTATCATAGCGACAATGTCGATCTCCCATAATAAAGTCTCGCTTACTTATGAGGCGAATATTTTATTTTTCCAGTTTAGATTATATTCTTCTTCATAGAGTTGATAAAAGGCGTGAAAATGAAAAAATATTTAGTCGGAAATAAATGCAAAATTTTTTGCCAATTGTACGCCCATATCTAAGAAAGTACCATAAAATTCAACACTGAATCCTTTTAATTCGACACCGCTACTGGGACAATGAACTGTCAAACCGATTTTAGAATTGAAAATTTTGAATGAAAAAATATTGAAATGTGTAAAAAAAATGCATTCATAACAACCTCCGATAGACATTGTATTAGAAAACATATGAAAATCGATTTATTTAAATAAATAACGTTTAAAAAGTTTGACATATTAATGTTTCCAAGCCTTGATGTATCTACCTATATTATTCTACCATGGACGAACCAACGCTACAAGTTGTTTGGGTTTTTTATTGTTTTGATAGTAATTCTGACATTACAAGTCATTAGACCCATGGTAGACGCATCGACACAGCTGCAGAGATAATGAACTGTCAAGCAAATTTTGGAATTGAAATTTTTGAATGAAAAATTATTCAAATTTTTAAAAAGTGTTGAAAACGCATATTATAAAAACCTCCGGTTGACGTCGTATAAGAAAACATATAAAAATCTACTTATATTTGAAAAACAATTTGAATTTTTTGACATATCAATGTTCCCAAGCGATGATGCATCTACCTATATTATTCTACCAAGGACGAACCAACGCTACAAGTTGTTTGGTTTTTTTTATTGTTTTGATAGTAATTCTGACATTACAAGCCATTAGACCCATGGTAGACGCATCAACACAGCTGCTGAGATAATGAACTGTCAAGCAAATATTGCAATAGAAATTTTTGAATGAAAAATTATTCACATTTTTAAAAAGTGTTGAAAATTGCATATTATGATAACTTCCGTTTGACGTCGTATAAGAAAACATATAAAAATCTACTTATATCTGTAAAACATTTTAAATTTTTTGACATATCAATGTTCCCAAGCGTTGATGCATCTGCCTTCCTTCTTCTACCATGGGTAGTCCTCTATACTTGCAATTATTTGAAAGTTAGGCTACCTTGTCTTCATTGTACCATGAGTATATCCACTAATCCAATAGGACACCAATTCGCAGTTGTTTGTGCTGGGAGCTTTGTTATTCTTGTTTTTTTTTTTTTTTTAAATTCCTTTTAACTGTTTACCCACTCATCCTACAGGCTTTCACTTCTTAAGGTGTCAAATTGCGACATTTTAAAATGATTTTATTGCAAAAAACGTTTATAAAGAACTTTGCCGCATGATTTTTGTGATAACGGCGTCAGTTGTTGCAATTCTACAACCAAGTACTTCACACATTGTCCCTTTCATTTGAAAATTACTTTTAATAGTTTATCCAATAGGACTGTAATTCGCAGTTGTTTGTGCTGGCAATTTTGCAATTCTTGTTTCTTTTATTTGAAATTTTCTTTTAACTGTTTACCCACTCTTTCTACCTTCCTTAGTTTCTTAATGTGTCGAATTGTGACATTTAAAATTGATTTCAATGCAAATAACGTTTTTTAAGAACTTTGCCGCGTGATTGCTATAATGACGGCGTCAAGTGTTGTGCTTCTTCAGCCATGTACTACACAAATTGCAAGCTTTCAGAAATGGCGGCATTGCCATTTGTCCACAGATTAGCAGTATTGCCAGCACTCAGTTAAATGCCTTGAATAAAGTAACGCTTTTGGAAACAACCAATCATTTATTTAAATTAACAAAGCAAATGACAACAACCGCAAATAAATTAGTCACGCAAAAATTAATTAAATCATTGTTTCATTTTTAGTTTCTTATGAAATCGTTGCTGTCGCTGTTGTCTATTATTCATTTTGTTAAGCATAACCATGAACATTCCTAGAGAAAAAAAGGTGTAGAGAGAGGCAATGAGAGAAACCGTAATTCGTGACTTAAGAGAACGCCATACCAAGAGAGATGAGATGAATGTGCTCGCAAGGTGGTACGTTACAGAGTTCATAGTTAATAGAACGAAACACAATAACCATTTTCCAGGGGTGCTCAAGAAGAAATATCTCTTTTCAGTCAAATTTCTCTTTGCTTATTTAAATCAAGAACAAAACAGTGTTAAGTCCTTATTTATACAAATATTTTTTATCCATTTGCTTTATAAATTATTTTGGCAAACGTTCGTGTTTAAAAACAATTAAATAGAACCGTAAACTATAAAGAAAAACAGAATTTTAATTTTCTCTTAAATTATATCTTTTTTCTCTTCATGTTCTAGAACACCGTTTTGAGCACCCTTGCTATTTTCTTAAGAAGGACAACAAGGACAACTACAAAGTAAGGACTTTATTGGATGACGAATCATTTATTTTTTCTTTCATTGATTTTTTACTTTAAATTAGGGGTAATGGGTCATCATCAAGCAAATGGAAGGGAATAAGTTAATGCGTAGTTTTTGAAAAGGTTTGATTTATGAGTGTAGTAATGAAAAAAACTTCCAAAAGATTTCTGCACAATGGGTAGAGTTAAGGCAATATTTAAAAATATATATATCATTTATAAAAAAAATAATTTAGTGATGGGCAAAATAATTTAAATTTTATAATTTTTAAGCAAAAACCTCATCAAAATAAGCTCAAAAATTATTTAACAAAAACAATTGTAGAAAATTATTCGTATATGTGTGTTTGTTGATGTTTTACTCATAAAGAGAATAAATGAGTGCCAGTGAATTTTGACAGTTGATCTAGTCAACGTTTACAAATTCTTACTGGAATAATTTACTCAGAAATAATTATCGAGTAACTTGAGTTGATTAAAAAACAGGTGTTATTTTTTTCTGACACAAAAATTTTAAAAAAATATAGGTGATAATTTATTTATTTGAATTATTTTTTAGATGATAAACATTTTCGTGTTAAAAGTACAAAGCAGTACAAATGAGTCATTTTTATTTTAAAAACTATCGGACTTAGAAGAAAGGCTGCCTCTATCCAACTCTATTTTATATAATTTGGATTTTCAATTTTCGTATTTTTCCCCAAAATAGTTTGCCAAAAAAATACTGATCATGTTGTTTACAGTTTCACATGAATCGAGAAATTACGCTGCTAATTCACATGCAAATATTGACTGACTTCAAGCAAGTGTTAAATTGTTATTCAGTTCAGTTTATTGCATTCATTAGTGCTTGAGTTCAGTTAACACCAAATTCATAATTGCTAATACACTCAGGAAAAAAACTAAAAAAAAGAAAATTCTAAAAATATCCACTGCCCCAAAAGAAACCGAAGTAGAAATTCTTAAAAATTCTAAAGCCGTAAATAGGATTAGACAAACTTTAAACGATATAGAAAAACCTTAGAAAACCATTTTTAAAATTTTAATTATATTTTTCGGGTGTACTTAATTTACCCATTATTGTTATTGGTTTGTTGTTGTAATTGTTTTTCGGCAAATAACATCATGTGAAATAATTAATCCATTTTATTTTTGGTTATTTTGTGAAAGCTTACCTACTCACCCACAGTGCATCGATGATGTCAGATAGTTTTTATTGTTGTTGTTTTTGTTTTTCTATTTTGATTTTATAAAAACAAATTTATCAATGACTAAACCCATTGACGACATAGCTTAGCTTAGCTTTCAGTCGAGGTTTCAACTATAGTTTTCTTTATTTGAAACTGGTATTTGCAGCCAACCAAGCAGTCAGTCACACACATCTGTCATTATGTCTTCTGTCATATGGTTGGGTGTTATCAGGGGTGCTCAAAACCGTGTTCTAGAACATGAAGAGAAAAAAGAGATAATTTAAGAGAAAATTAAAATTCTGTTTTTCTTTATATTTTACTGTTCTATTTAATTGTTTTTAAACAGAATGTTTGCCAAAATAGTTTATAAAGCAAATGGATAAAAAATATTTGTATAAATAATGACTTAACACTGTTTTGTTCTTGATTTAAATAAGCAAAGAGAAACTTGACTGAAAACAGATATTTCTTCTTGAGCACCCCTGGTGTTATTTTCAATGGAGAGCCAGACTGTACCGGCATTTGTGTGAGTCTCATAGTTTGTTCTCATAGTGTGTACTCTAACCCTATCATCTCCTCATCCGGTTTGGGATTCTCTTTGAAACACGTTAAGTGACATTTGCTGTTGAGAGTCACATGTAAAGCGTTTTGGGCTTTAGAATAAAGCTTGGCAGAAAATAAAACAAATTGATAATAATTAAAAAATTAAAAGATTAATTTGAAATATATTAATATATTAAATATATATTATTATTAAAAATATTTTACATTTTTTTTTCATAAATATAAAACTTTTTTTTATATTTTTTTTAACATTTTTTGTAATAAAAAATGTACCATTTAACAAAATGGTGTTTAAAATTTATTAAAAAAATATTTTTACAAAAAAATATGTATAATTTTAATAATATTTATTATTAATAATACTTTTTGTAAAAAAAATAAATAAAAAATTTAAATATTTATTTTTTATAAAAATATATTTTACAAAATAATAAAGAAAAAATTTTTTATAAAAATTAAATTTTTTTAATTTATACCTTTTTTTGGAATTTTTTGTATTAAAACAAATAAAAAAGCCGGGCCGAACTTTGAATATCCTCCACTATTTGGAACGAATTTGGCAATTCTCAAAAACAATAAAATCCGTTAAAAATTCTATAAAAATCTTAAAAATTCCGAATGTGGCTGTTATATTAGGGTCTATACGACGACATGTATCCGCATAGGTTACTTTTGTCATAAGCCATTACAATATTGAAATGCAAAACTAAAAAAATCATCAAAATACCGAGCATCGGGAGGTACCGTTGTCTGTGGATCTGCACAGACAATTTTCTATCTTAGGCTGTAGTCTCTATTACGAACTTCAAATACTAAATTTGAAACAATTCCGCTGAAAAATGTCGCTAAAATCAGCAATATCGGGAGGTATTGATATATGGGGGGCTATACGAAGACGTGGACCTGCACAGACAGTTTTCTGTCATAGGCTGTAGTCTACATTACGAACTTCAAATACCGAATTTGGAAAAATTCCGCTGCTTAATGTCGCTAAAATCATCAAAATACCGAATATCGGGCGGTACCGTTTTATGGGGGCTATACCAAACCGTGGACCTACATGGCCCATTTTCAATACGAAAAGTCCTGCAGACATAATATACATTTGAGTAAAATCTTATCAATCTGCTTCATTTCGTTCGGAAGCTAAAGTGATTTCCATAGACGGACGGACATCGCTAAATCGACATAGAATTTGATGCTGATCAAGAATATATATACTTTGTGGGGTCTAAAATGTATATTTCGAGGTGTTACAAATGGAATGACAGACTGTGGTGGAGGGTATAAAAAAATATATATATTTTTTTTTAATTTTTTTTAAATTAAAAAATTAAAATGTTTGTTCAAATTAATAATAATAATAATATTTTTATAAAAATGAAACATTTTTTATTCATTCTTTATAAAAATGTGTTTTTTCAGTAATTTCATATTTAGAGTGTTTAAAATATTTTTTTAATAAAACTAAGAAATTTTTTAGTTCCCATTTTTGTTATTTTTATAAAAAAATATATATTTTAATTTCTTAAACTTTTTTAAATTATTTTTATTTCAACTTGTAGCATTTCTTTGCAATTTTTTACAATTTAATATAAGAGGTTTTAATTTATTTTAAAAATTATATATTAAAAAAATATATTTTAAATTTAATTTAATTGAAATATTTTTTTTTTAATGTTATTTTTTATTATTTTAATTTAAATTAAATTTTAGTTTCTTAAACCAATTTTTTGTATTATTTTATTATAATATTTTTTTATTTAATATAATATATTTTATTTCCCAATTTTTTCACCAATTCCAATGCCCACAACGCCTTGTATGCTTTACATTAACATTTCTTTCATATGATGTCAACACATTACTTAAGAGAGTGCTCTCCCTTTCTCTTTGGTTTAACTTCCATTGAGATCAAGAGACAAACACACAGCATAGAAGAAATTTCTATAAATTTCATGGGCCTGCATTGCGGCAACCAAATAAATGTCAAGAGATTTCAAACGAAAACTTAACGCTTCAGTCATTATAAGAAAATCGTTGTGTAAAGACGTGCTAAGCGGAAGAAATCTAAACTAAAAAACAAACAAAATGCCCGTTGGTAAGTTGTTAATAAAAAATTGGAATATTTTAAATTCTTTTTGTTAATATTCAAAACACTTTGCTGTATATATCTGTAGAAAGCAAGCAAAGAAGAAGTGAAAGAAGAAATATGCAAAAATTCAAGTAAAAGAAAGCCAAATGAATGGATGTAGGTATTTGGTTGTTGGTGTTGGCGTATTCCGTTGATTTTGAAGTTACTTTTGTTATGTGACCGGTGTGTGTTAAAAATGTCGATGATGTGAGAAATAAGAAATGGTTGTCTTCATTGCAAGTGACCCCAAAAAGAGTTCTGGCATTGAGCCAAAGCAAAAAAAATAACAAAAACAACTATAGCCCAAGTAAAAAGACAACAACAACAAGTTTTTTTTCTTATATCTATTTGTACAAAAAAAGAAGGAGGAACAACAGAAAAGAAATTTTGAAATATTTCGATGACAAACATTTGTTTGTCTTTTCCAAGAAGACTGTTGGAGTAGAATATTCAAATCGAAAAAAATCTGTGCGGGCGTTCCCGTGGGAACAACAATTGGAACAACATTTTAAATCTTTTAACAAAAAAATTTCTAAAAACTGGTAATTCTCTCTAGTTGCGGAACAGAGTAAAATGTGGAGCACCCAGGTTGTCCTTGAAGCCTTTGATATTACTCGGTACTCCAGTGGATTGTGAAAATTAAGCCCTGCTTTATTTTCTTAATTTTTATACCCTTCACCATATTAAGTTTGTCAATCCGTTTGTAACACCTCGAAATATACATTTTAGACCCCGCATGTATATTCTGGATCAGCATAAAATTCTATGTCGATTTAGCGATGTCCGTCCGTCTATCCGTCTGTGGAAATTACTCTAGCGTCCGAACGAAGTAAAGTAGATAGATAAAATTTTACTTAAATGTATATTATGTCTGCAGGACTTTTGGTATTGAAAATGGGCCATGTAGGTCCACGTCTTCGTATAGCCCCCATTGAACGGTACCTCCCGATTTTCGGTATTTTGATAATTTTAACGACATTATTCACCGGAATAGTTTCAAATTTGGTATTCGAAGTTCGTAATGGATACTACAGCCTAAGAGAGAAAATTGTCTGTGCAGGTTCACGTCTTCGTATAGCCTCCATATAACGGTACCTCCCGATATTCGGTATTTTGATGATTTTAGCAACATTATTCACCGATTTTTTTAAGTTTCGCATTTGAATATGGTAAAAGTTACCTGTGCAGACCCTAATATAACAGCTACAATCGGTATTTTTAAGATTTTAACAGAATTTTTGAGAATTGCCAAATTCGTTCCAAATGGTGAAGGGTATTCAAAGTTCGGCCCGGCCGAACTTACAGCTTTTCTACTTGTTTTTTTTTTACATTTTTGAAATTGTTTTTGTAATATATCAGATATTTCCCACACTTATCTGTACCGAAATCGAGGATATATAAATTTTTGGTGGTGATTCAACAATCCCTCAAACTAGTCTTTAATTAATTGCCATTCGAAATGTATGTATATGGCATTAAATATTCCAGTAGAATTTTGAGAACATCATCAATGCCAGCAGCACACCGCACCACACCACACCACTCCATGACTTCACCCAACCACCAACCAACTTACCTTGTTGTCAATGATCACAGAGATTCTATTATTATTGCTGCTTTAATTGTGAGACTTTCAATGTAGACATCTATCCCATAGGGCGGACAGCCAGCTAGCCAGCAGATGTAGACAATATAAAGTACATAGTAAATTGGGAGATGAAAGAAGAATAACAAAAAAATACAGAAAAACATGATGTCATGCTTTAGTCCGCTTTAGTTTCCATATGATTCAAACAAACAAGACGACGCTAATGAAAAGTTGTTATTTTTTTCAAATTTGTTTTTTTGTTTTCAAAATACGTACTTCACTATTTGTTTGTTTGGTTTTTTTTTTTTTTAAAGTAGCACATTCTCGAAATTCCCACTACCAAGCCAAGCTTTGATTTGCCTCGGAGGAAGAGAAAACATGAGTTGAAGAGAGATATTACGTGGGAAGAGATAAAGAGAGTTGCATGGCAAAAAATAAAGAGATTATGAAGAGAATGTAATAAGCTCTATTCGAAGAGTGGCCCACTGATGTTGTATATTAAAAAAATCACTTTAAAAAATAATAAAAATAACAATTAAAAATAATAAAAATATTTAAAAAAAAAAAATAAAAATTAAAAAAAAAATAATAATAAATAATATAAATTTTTAAGCGTAGTCTTGCTACGCTGATGAAAAGTTGTTATTTTTTCAAATTTGTTTTTTTTTTTGTTTTCAAAATACGTACTTTACTATTTATTTGTTTTTTTTTTTTTGAAAGTAGCACATTCTCGAAATTCCCATAACAATGCCAAGCTTTGATTTGCCACAGAGGAAGAGAAAACATGAGTTGAAGGGAGATAGCTAAGTGGGAAGAGATAAAGAGAGTTGCATGGCAAAAAATATAGAGTTTATGAAGAGAATGTAAAATGTTCTATTCGAAGAGTGGCCCACAGATGTTGTATATAAAAAAACTTAAAAAAATTAAAAAAATAATAAGAAAAAAATAAAAATAAACATTAAAAATTAAAAAAAAAATAAATAAAAAATTAAAAAAAAATAATAAAATAATAAAAATTAAAAAAAATAATAAAAATTAAAAAAATAATAATAAAAATTAAAAAAAAATAAAAAAAATTAAAAAAAATAATAAAAATTAAAAAAATTATAAAAATTAAAAAAATAATAAAATTTATAAAAATAATAAAAATTAAAAAAAAAATAAAAAAATAATAAAAATTAAAACAAAATAATTTAAAATTTTCTTTTAAAATTTTGGAATTTTATTTACTTATCAATCGCCGTAACTTTTAGTTCATGGAACTTTGAAGAGAGAGGAGAGATCTTACTGAAGCGGAAAAAAGTTCTCTTTAACTGACCCAAATAAAACATGATAAATATCTCTCTGGCTGTTTGGAGATTATGAAGCGATTTATTTCTTTTTATTTAAAACGTGAAATTTATTTACAAAATTATTAATTCATTTTTATAATTTTTTGTTTGTTTTCTTTTTTAGAAATTGAAACACCCGATGCCTTGACCTACCAATTCCATCCCGTGACGGAACAAGTGTTCACCTTTAAGGTACGCTGTGGCCATGATGCCCATTTGGCGCTGACATCTCAGCCCGCTGAGGGTGAACCCATGTATGAAGTTTTCCTTGGTGGTTGGGAGAACAGCAAATCGGTTATTCGTAAAAATCGTCAAAAACCCGATGTTGTTGAAGTGCCCACCCCTGGCATTTGTAATGCTGGTGAATTCCGTGGCTTTTGGATTCGTTGGTATGATAATGTGATCACGGTGGGTCGTGAGGGTGAAGCTGCTGCTTTCATGTCGCATGAAGATCCTGAATTGTTCCCCATCAACTATGTGGGTGTGTGCACTGGCTGGGGGGCCAGTGGTACTTGGTTGATTGATGGTGAGTTGACAAAAAAAAAATTCTAAGAAAATTAAAATAAAAATATTTATTTTATGTTTTTCCTTTAGAACCTGCCCCCGTTGCTGTGTCAGCACCCATGGGTTTCAGCGCCCCCACCGGAGGTAGTGGCAGCGGCAACTGGGTACCAGCCGCCAATGGTGAAATTCCCCCCGAAGCCTTGCAGGGCGGTTTCGATGGCAGTGAACAGCTGTACATTGCCCGTGCCCAACACGAGGGTGACATGATTCCCGGCAAATTGCATCCCTCCCATGGTGTCTGCTATGTCGCTTATGGCGGTGGTGAACATGGCCACAGTGAATATGAAGTCTTGTGTGCCGGTTTTGGTATTTGGGTACCCGTCAACGATGGCAACATTCCACCAAATGCTGTCCAAGCCGGTACTACCGCCGATGGCGAGCCCTTGTTTGTGGGTCGTGCCACACATGATGGTACCGTCACCGTGGGTAAGGTACAACCTTCCCATGGCTGCTGTTACATTCCATATGGTGGTGAAGAATTGGCCTACAAAGAATTTGAAATCTATTGTGAACAGTAAAGTAATGGCAGGCAGAACAATAGCACGCATTTCGCTTTCTTAGCATACTTCGGCATATTAGCGAGACAATAGTAGTATTTTTGCACCTTGACTATTATTTTTGTCAATTATTATATTATTATTGTTGTTGTTATGCCTTAATCTAGCAGCTACATACAACAACGCATCACAGACTCATCTCGAATAACTTTTTTTGTGGTAGTTTTATTCTGAATATAATTCGGGAAAAATTATCACAACCAAACTCAAATAAAATTGTATTTATGTAATTGTATTAATTTATATGTTTTAAAATAAAAGAAAAATAAACAAAAAAATAAGTTTTATCAATAAAAACAAAAAAAAACAAACCAAAATGAATCAAGTTTTATTATTTTTCAAACATAACCTTAAAAAATTAAACATTTCACCTCTTAGGCCTTGTTCTAGAGAAATGGCGTCAATAGAGAAAATCTTAACCATAACATTTAACAACAAGGCACCGAACAAAAGAAGTCTCTAGGTACAGCAGTTTCCATAGTTATTTAGGGGAAGGATTGGGTTATATTGACAAAGAAATAGTTTTTTTTTTTAATCAATTAGCACTTTCATAATGGTGTTCAAATCTCAATAATACTTCATTTCAGGGTGTCAATGGAGAAAATATTCTTCGGAAAATTTTACTATGGGTTACCAAACAAGAGAAATCTCTATGTATAATATATATCAAATAATTAGTTATGCCAAATTGCATAAAAAATTAGAAATTTTCATTTTTTTTCCTTTGCTGTCGCATCTTTAGTGTAGCCCAAATATTCCATAATTATAAATTTTATAGACCAGGAGTCAAAGGGGGAAATATTTTATGTCAAATTCCACTGTGGGTCACCGAGCAAACGAAACCTGTATACATAATAGGTAGCCGTAGAAATCAGTCCCCAACTTGAGTACCTTAGAAAAAATATTTGAATTTATGAAAAATACTGCCTTCAAATTGCATTGAAATCTCATGTAATTCTCAATTTAACAGGATGACTGTCAATGGAGAAAATGTTCTCCACAAAATTCTACTATGAGTCACCAAACAAATGAAACCTCTAGGTACAATATATAACAAAAAATTAGCTATACCAAATTGGATATAAAAATTAGAAATTGTCGATTTTTTCCTTGTGATGTCCCATCCAAATTATACCAAAATCTCCAAAAATGCTTCATTCAATTGATCAGGTGTCAATGGAGAAAATATTCTACAATAAATTTCATTTAGAGAAAAATAAAACGTTATGTATAAAATTATCTTTAAATAAAAAATCATCGACACCTTACAAAACCTATTTTTTTCATAAAAAAAATTGATTTGAAATTAGGCCAAATTCTCCCACTACACTTCATTTTTGGGGTTTTGAGTTGAAGGCGAAAATATTCCACACCCAATTTCACCATAGGTCACCAAACAGAAGAAACCGTTATCTGTAATATTAAACCGAAAAAAGTAGCACTTTTAATTTGAAGGTAATGGAGAAAAAGCCCATAACCCACATTTTTGTAAAATATGACTTTCAAATGGCCCCAAATTCTCCCACTTGACTTCATCTTAGAGGGTTTGCATTAAAGGCCAAAATATTCCTCACCCGATTTTACTATGGGACACAGAGCAGAAGAAACCGTTATCTTTAATATAAAACCAAAAAAAATCACTTTATTGAAAGTATTAAAGAAAAATTCCATAACCCATTTTCTTGCAAAATATGACTTTGAGATGGGTCCAAATTCTCCCACTACACCTCATTTTGGGGATATTGTATTAAAGGCGAAAATATTCCTCACCCGATTTCAATATGGGTCACCAAACTGAAGAAACCGTTATCTGTAATATAAAACCGAAAAAAGATAGCTTTTAATTTGGAGATATTAAGGGAAAAAGCCCCTAACCCCCTTTTATGTAAAATATGGATTGGAAATTGGGCCAAATTCACCCGCTACACTTCATTTTAGAGGGTTTGCATTAAGGGCGAAAATACTCCACATCCAATTTCACTATGGTTCACCAAACAGAAGGAACCATTATCTCTAATATAAAACCGAAAAAACTATCACTTTTAAATTGGTATAAAGGAAAAAGCTTTTAACGCATTTTCTTGTAAAATATTGAAACGAGATGGCCCCAAATTCTCCCACTACACTTCATTTTAGATGGTTTGCATTAAAGGCGAAAATATTCCTCACCCGATTTTACTATGGGTCACCAAACAGAAGAAACCGTTATCTGCGATATAAAATCGAAAAAAGTATCACTTTTAAATTGGTATGAAAAAAAGCTCAAACCCCATTTTCTTGTAAAACATTGATTTGGAATTGGGCTAAATTCTCCCACTACACTTCATTTTAGAGGGTTTGCATTAAAGACGAAAATATTCCACACCCAATTTCACTATGGGTCACCAAACAGAAGAAACCGTTATCTGTAATATAAAACCGAAAAAGTGTCATTTTTAAATTGGTATAAAGGAAAAAGCTCATAACCCATTTCTTGTAAAATATTGATACAAGATGGGTTCAAATTCGCCAACTACACCACATTTTAGGGGTTTTGTGTTAAAGGAGAAATTATTCCACACCCAATTTCACTATGGGTCACCAAACAGAAGAAAACGTTATCTACAATATAAAACCAAAAAATTTCATGTTTAATTCGGACCTTCTATGGATATATTTTGCGGTATAATAACGTTTCCAAAATGTGTGGAATTGTGACACAAAACTACATTTTGGGGGAATGGTATCAAAGAGGAAATTATTCTACACAAAATTTCACTGGGAGTCACTGAGCAAAAGAAACCTGTGGGTACACTATATATAGATAAAATGTAAGCTCAAATTTGGGTATTTCAAGAGTACATGTTTCACTTTTCTTGTGGGATATCGCTTTCAAATAGTGCCGAAAAGTCTTACAATGCTCAAAGTTAGGAAGTTTGTGTTAAAGTAGAATATGTTCTATATCGAATTTAACTATGGGATGTCGAACAGAGGAAATCTGTAGCTATAATTTATATAACAATAAAAATCGTTTTTACTTTGGGTCTCTTTTTGTTTGGAGAAATATAATTTTTAGTTGACAGCCAAATCTCCCATTCTGAATCATCTTCGGTGTTTGGTGTTAAAGGAAAAAATATTCTATATTACAGCAACTAAGGGTCAGGGAACAGATGAAATCTGTAACTTTATTATATACAACAATAAAAGTCGTTAAAAAGTCACACAAGCCAGTAGTGTTTTTAAAATGTATCAAATATATATATATATATATATATATATATATATATATATATATATATATATATATATATATATATATATATATATATATATATATATATATATATATATATATATATATATATATATATATATATATATATATATATATATCGGTAAAATATCATCATTTCTATGGGTGGGGAATAAAAAGTATGTTTTTTGTTCTTTGATGGAATTAAGCTTCCGAATTCTGCCACAAATTTGATTATAGGCTTCTACATCAAATTTCATGATGGGTCTAGGACAAAAAAGAAGCTCTAGTATTAAATAATATAGCAATTTAACTGAATATTTTTTTGAATTTTATCATTAATTGCCGTCCCCAATTTGGCAACATTTTTTCCATTTCTCACCAAAATAAAACACAATTTTATTAAAATGTGTGTTGTGTTACAATTTCTTTATTATTTTCGTTTTTCTGTTTTTAATTATTTTTTATTCAATATTAATTTTTGAATGGTTATGTGGCTGGTATGTATGAAAAGAGTATGTAGCTCTATCTCTGTTTATATATATGTAAATGTGGATGTGTTTCTGTTTCCAAAAAGAACTGAGCATAAAACATACGTCAATGTTTTTTTTATTTTTATTATTTTGGTTGAGTGATTTATTTTTTTTTTATCATTTTTTTATAAATTCAATTTTTTTTGAAGGATTAAGTACGTATAGCAGCATACATTTAGATGGATGTATGTATGTGTATGTGGATGACAAATTTTATATATTCTTATTATTTTTCTTTAAGTATTTGTTTTTAATTTTATTAACTGGTCTTTTTCTTGGTAGATTAAAGATTGCTGTGATTTTTTTCTTGATTTTCTTTTTTTGGATTAATAATATTTTTTGTAATATATATTTTTTGAAATATATGTATATGATGTATGCATGTTTGTTGTTTTTTTTTTTTAAATAATATATATGTGTGTATATACAAAGTTATTAATATTAAACATAAATAAATATTTCTTTACTTTTTATATCGGTATTTTTTAAAGCAGTTTAACTTGAGTTTTTAAGGAAATGTATTAGTTCAGTGTGTTTGTGTTTTGTTTTCTTGTTTTTGTTTTTGTATGTATATAATAAATATGTTTGCAAAATTAAACTGAGTTTGTGATTCAAGTGTGGTCCCTGGAAAATAAGGACCATTCATGGTTATGATATTGCAACTATTTTGTTTTTTTCTATTTATTATGATTTGAGTTGACAAGATTTTAGCATTACAACATTTGCTTGTTAATCTATGTTTGTTTGTTTTTTTTTTTTTTTTGTTAACAGTTTACTTTAAGGTATATATTTTTTTATATAAATTGCTATTTGTTATTTAGTCTTTAAGGGGGATTAGGTTTAACAAAGATTTTCAATATATGTATGTATATATGTATGAATTTTTAATTTTTTTTCATTTTCAATAATAATAAAGTATATATCAAACATTTTGCAAATGAGTTGGTATATTTTTAATTATTTTTAAATATTCTTTAAGTCTTAAGTTTTGTTAGGTTTTAAATTATCGTTTTTAATATCCATTACTTTTTTTTAACAAATCTAAGCTTTTGCTTCAAATACATTTCCTTTAAATGTTTAACCATTCGTCCAATGTGTATTATTACTATTTATAATAATTGTTATATGCATTTAGTTATTACAAAAAAATATGAAATATTTTTTATTTCCTTATTTTTTGTTTTTTGTTGTTATATGATAAAATTAGGATAAAAAGTTGCTGTTGTTGTTGTTTTTGTTTTCTAATAAATATGTTTTGTAGATCGTATATTTTAACTAATCTTTTTTTATCTTAAATTAATTTTATTCTTTTCTAGTTCATTTCTTTCCTTTTTTGCAAGAATTTTAGTAGATTTCCTTTTGTTTCAAAATCATTTACTGGCATTAGTTCTTTTGCGTGTGCAATGACCACTGGGCAAATTGCTCCTGCCACTGGCTACTGGCTGAGTTGGTTTGCTGGAAGAAAAGTAAATTATAAAAGGGGGAGAAATTAGTAAGAAATAAATAAAACCAAAAAACGGCAATAATAATTTTATCAGTAACCTAATAATAATTTTATCATAACCACAAATTGAAATGAACCATTTAATTAAAAATATTGTGTTTCCCCCTTCAAATAATCACTACTTCATCTTTGTATGACTGTCCAATGGACTAAAAATGTACTTAAAATACATTTTTAACAACCTAACCTCAAAGTTGTATGTTCTGTTTTAATAACTTATTTCGTTGATGATTGTATTTTAAGCCCTGAAACATCAGTAATTCTCCTTCTATGACCCCGTTTCAATGAACTAATAAAAATAATTGCAAAATTAAAAAATATACTTACATAAAAAAAAAAAACAATTTATGACATAACCTCAAAACTTAATTGTCCATTTCAATCCTTAATATCATTTAGAATGACATCTTTATACTAAAAACATTATTCTTTATACGTTTAAGACAGTTCCATTAACTAAATCTATGATAAAAATCAAATAAATGGTAACAATATGTATGTAGGGTATCATAGATCGATTTTGAACCCAGTGGTAAACAAGACCAATGGGAAATTTTTATATACTCGCTTTGTCATTTCGTTTGTAACTCCTCGAAATATTCATGATAGACCTAGTTTTGGTATTGAAAATGGGCCATGTAGGTCCACGTTTTGTTATAGCCCCCACATAATGGTACCTCCCGTTATTCGGTATTTTGATGATTTTAGCGACATTATTCGCCGGAATTGTTTCAAATTTGGTATTTAAAGTTCGAAATGGAGACTACAGCCTATGACAGAAAATTGTCCGTGCAGGGCAACGCCTTCATATCACCCATATAACGGTACCTCCCGATATTCGGTATTTTGATGATTTTAGCGATATTATTCACCGAAATTGTTTTAAATTTGGTATTTGAAGTTCGTAATGGATACTACAGCCTATAACAGAAAATTGACCGTGCAAGTCCACGTCTTCGTATAGCCCTCATATAACGGTACCTCTCGATATCCGGTATTTTCATGATTTTAACGACATTATTCACCGGATTCGTTTCAAATTTGGTATTTGAATTTCGTAATGAATACTACAGCCTACGACAGAAAATTGTCTATGCAGGTCCAGGTTTTCGTATAGACCCGGCACCTCCCTATTTTCGGTATTTTGATTTTTTGCTACATTATTCACCGATTTTTTCAATTTTCGCATTTGAATATTGTAATAGCTTATGACAAACGTTGCCTATACAGATCCACGTCGTCGTATAGACCCTAATATAATGGCTACATTCGGTATTTTTAAGATTTTGACCGACTTTTTAACGATTTTTTTTTTTTTGAAAAAGTGCCAAATTCGTTGCGATTGGTGGAGGGTATTCAAAGTTCGGCCCGGCAGAACTTACAGTTTTTTACTTGTTTTTGTTTCAAACAGTGATTGGTAAAACTATTTCGTTGGGGAATTTTATATTGAACCTATAGACATTAGGAACCAAGCTTTCATGGCAAAACATGTGGTAAAAAATTACAGAGAATCAACTAAGCCATAGTAGAAATTTTTAATATTTTGAATAACTTTTGTTCCAAATATTCAATTCCAAAATTGGTTTAATCGTTCATTGTCCCAATAGCTACGTGTACGTCTACGTGTATTCTTACACCGTGAACTAAACGTTATTCCACAAAGACATAGAAGTATAAAGATGGGACAAGACAGAGTCAAAATATTGTCACCAGGTGTAAATACCTCTGTTGTTACGATATCATAACAACATAATCACCAATGTTAAGTTGTTTTAACAGCAAATGCAATATTCAAACGTCAGTGAAATGCAATTTTTAGTTCAAATTTTTGGTTTGCAGAAAATTTTATTCTTAAAATTGCTCTGTAAATATAATTTTTATGCTAACATGTCACTGTTGTGAGCAGCGCCCCTATATATTTTTCACATTAACTATCTTTCCATTATGCATTTTGTCCAGTCTTTACCATTTTAGGTCTTTGTATGACATATAAATAGGGTATCATAGATCGTAAAGATCATATTAAAAAACATTAGTCCTTTAGAAAGAGCAGGTTTACCAAAAAGGAAAGTGGGAGAGAAATTGGAGAGATTGACGATGGGCAAGTGGCATTTACTTCATTCAACTCCATTCTTTCTCATAATACAACCAATTGTATACGTTACAATCTTTTTGTTGTCAGGGTATCTTAGATCGACTTTTAACCAAATGTTAAATGTTGGTATCTTAAGGTGATATTGTTAATTTTTTTGGGGAATGCCACTTTGAAATTGTAACAAAATAAAATAAATTAGACTTTAGAATCTCAATTGTAACAAAATCTTCATCCCCATTTTAGAAAAGCGATGTCAATGACATAATATTCTAACTAAATATAAAATGTATTTAATTTACCTTATCATTCCAATCAACATTTATATTTTGGGGGTCTTCGAAATCTGAAAGAATGTTAAAGAATAGACACTTTAGAATAAACACATAAATTCATTACCTTGCATGATAGTAATAATAGATATACAAATCAGAGAGAAAAACAATATCAAAATCAATGGAAAACAACTCAACAGGATAGAAAACACCACAAAATGTCTATAGGTATGTTTCTAGACGTTTTGATATTACACGATGCTACAATTTGGAGATAAGAACACAAAGAATCATTTTGTTTTGTACTTTTAAATTGACCTAGTAGTGTCGTCTTTGACTTCGGGGAGAATAGAAAAAGACTAACATTTGCGAAAAGTGAGGTTATACACACCACGAAATTTTGCATTTTTTCGGGAAGGGTTTCAATTTTGTCACTACAAGACCCCTTAAAATGCAAATATTTCGCAAACACACAGAGTTTTGGTGTGTTGATTTTCATAACCTCAAATTCTCTGGAGGGTATGTATAGATCCTCTCTTGGCGTGCTGGGTCATTTTATAAGTATGTATTATTTTTAATTCTTTTTTGATGTACGCATGGTATGTTTTGACTGACATCTACAGTAACTATTCGAAACAATATGGAACAGGTTTGAGTCGTAGTCCAAATTTATGTGATGAACTTTGATCTCAGGTTTTGAGGGGAAATGGAACTATACACTATGTGAATGTTCAAAATGAAAACAAAAGAGTTGAGGCGAATAGGCTCTAAAATAGAGAAACAAATAGAAGGAGGCAACAAACAACAACAAGAAGAATATATTTACAAACAACTATAAGATGATAGGCTAAACACAGGAGGAAGCGTTCAGTTTTTTTTTTTGGTTGATAAGCAAAGAAAATATATGAAATCAGTTTCAGATACAGATGTAGGTGTTTTCAAACCACTACCTACCAGGGAAATTGCGAAAAAATGATGTACATGTTTGAATCCACTTTTTAAATTGGCATTGATGAATGAAGTTTGAAAGAGGAATGGGGCGAGGGGAAAATAAATGTAACAACAAAAACATATACCTTTGGTTTTTGGTTTAAGATTTTGGTTAAGATTTTTTCGTTTTGGTGGAACACAAATACAACAATTGGTAAGTTTTAAATTTAGTTTCAAATATAATTGGTTCTTAGTTTTATAAACTCAAACTATATTTCAAAAGATGGGCGTGCATAATCAACTGCAATTCATCGATTGTCTCACCGATTTCATGCAAGAGGGGAAATCCAGCATCTGCATCATCGATGAGTACCTCGGGATAGTGTTTATAGCCCATGACACGATTTATGTGGGCATGTTCTTCATCGATATCGAAATCAGAATCTAATTCAACTTCGGAATCATGATCGAGGCGATATTCAAGATCTTTCAACATCAAATGGTGGTTGTTGCCACCAACGCCACCACTGGCCAAGGCGGCTGCCATTGATCCAAGGAAATCATGGTCGGAAGAAGCGGAATGCAATTGTTGTTGTTGCTGATGTTGGAGTTGCTGTTGTTGTTGTTGCTGCTGCTGCTGCTGTTGCAGATGCCTTAAACTTGCCGAAATACCACTACTATCGCCGAGACTCAAACCAAAATTATAATCCAAATCGAAATCATCATATGCCTCGTCCTCTTCATTATCCTCAACATCTTCGGCCGACTCATCACCTTCTATGTGACGTAGCAAGTCTACTGGCATTCAAATGCATTAATAACAATTTGTATATGTATGTATATAGAAAGAAAGTATGTATGTATGTGTATTTGTGTGTATTTATCCAATATTGAAAAGGAGAAATTCTTTTTAAATATTTGTTTTTTCGAGATGCATATTTCGAGAGTAAATTAAAAATATTGTAGAAATATAGGTATGTAGCACACAGAAGTAGATGCAGAAGGAGAAGTTACATCATCAATCTAACAATTGCAGTGTTTGTGTCTTTTACGTCTATTGGGAAAGTAATCTAAAACAAAACAAACAAAATAGAGAAGAGTTCCGAAGACATTTTCAGAAAAACATTGCAAATCAAACTCATTCACCAAGTTATTTGGAGCAGGAGGGATCGAATAGGAATTCACTCTTCATAGTGTGGGGGATTCAGGTAACACCAGAGTCAGATGTTGAACAAATTTCAAGGGCAATGTTGGAGTGGATGGGAAGAAATAAATGATCCTACATCTCCGCCCAACTCCAAAAATAATGTCCATAAATTTGTCTGCAACTGACTTTGGACTATTCTGTGTTGCAAAAAACACATGCAATCATACAGAAAATATATTCAAAACATAAATTAGAGTGCGAAAACTAAATTTGAGAATTTCAAAAAATACATAACCTCAAAATTTTTTTTAATTCACAAGAGAAACGGGGGGTGAAAAGGGAGAATATTCTATTGTGGACTTTATGTGTATTAGAGTGACTTATTGTTTATATGACTTGGAAGGTATGAGAGGAGGTCCAACAGCAAACTGTATATCCACAAGTGGTTTTAAAAAATGTTCAGAAAATATCCAACAAAAATACTTTTTAGAGAATCATTTTTATTTTTAGAGTTCATTTATGAAAAAAATATTCCCCAACATTTTTAGAGTTCATTTATGAACAAAATATTCTCCAACAATTTTCATAATATATCTCTCAGCAGCAAATGACGACTTATAAAGGGGATATAATCAACAAAAAAAAATTAAGACATAATTTTCAAGTTGAGCCTAATAGTTTACAATTTCCCATTTAAGGCTGGAAGTGTAAATGGAGAAAATGTTCCCTACAAAATATCAATACTAGTCACCGACCACAAGAAATATATAGGTATGACACACATCACTGAAATTACTCTTTCCATTTTGGAATATAATTTTTTTTGAATTTTTGGTCATAATACTGCTTTAGATTATAGCCGAAATCTTCCTTTATACTTCTTTTTACTGGAAGGATGCCAATGGAGAAAATGTTCCTCATAAAATTTTGCTATTAGTCACCGGCCACAAGAAATCTGTAGGTATGATACACATCACTTAAATTACACTTTCCATTTTGGGATATGAATTTTTGGACAGATTACTCGTTTAAATTTATGCCGAAATCTTCCTTTATACTTCATTTTACTGCAGGGATGCTGAAGGAGAATTTGTTCCCCACAAAATTTTACTATTCGTCACCGACCACAAGAAATCTGTAGGTATGATAAACATATATTCAATGACTCTTTTCATTTTGGGATATTAAGAAGTAATTTTTAATTTTTTTTTGGTCACAATACTACTTTATATTTCTACCAAAATCTGCGCCAATACTACATTTTAGGGGAGGGGTTCCAAAGGGGAATATGTTCCTTATAAAATTTCATCATTAGTCACCGGCCACAAGAAATCTGTAGGTATGGAAGACATAGATTAAATTACTTTTTTCATTTTGAGATATTAAGAAGTAATTTTTCAGATTTTTTGCAATAATACTACTTTTTATTTGTGCCAAAATCTCCGTCTATACTTAATTTTAGGGGAGGGGTGCCAACGGGGAATATGTTCCTTACAAAATTTCATCAGTAGTCACCGACCACAAGAAATCTGTAGGTATGATAACAATAAATTAAATGACTCTTCTCATTTAGGGATATTAAAATTTTTTCGATTTTTTGACCATACTACTAGTTTTTATTTGTGTTTAAATCTGCGTCAATACTTAATTTTAGGGGAAGGGTGTCAATGGAGAATTTGTTCTCCACAAAATTTCACTATTAGCCACCGACCACAAGAAATCTGTAGGTATAATAGACATAAATGAAATTACTCTTTCCACTTTGAGATATAAATATGAAATTTTTTTCATTTTTCATTTCCTTTTTTGGCCAAAATACTTATTTTTGTCTATGGCAAAATCTGCGCTAATACTTCAATTTAGGGGAGGGGTGTCAATGGAGAATTTGTTCTCCACAAGTAGTTGCCGTCCACAAGAAATATCTAGGTGTAATGTACATCAACTAAATGGCACTGTGAATTTTAATTTTTTTGGACAAAATACTGATTTCCATTTATGCCGAAATATTCCTTTATACTTCATTTTAGGGCAGGGGTGCTAATGGAGAAATTGTTCCCCACCAAATTTCAGTATTAGTCACCGACCACAAGAAATCTGTAGGTATGATAGACATAAATTTTATTACACTTTTCATTTTGGGGCATTAAGAAGTAATTTTTGATTTGTTGGCCGTAATACTACTTTTTATTTTGCCAAAATCTGCGCCAATACTTCGTTTTAGAGGAGGGGTATCAATGGAGAAATTGTTCCCCACAAAATTTTACTATTAGTCACCGACCACAAGAAATCTGTAGATATAATACATATCACTCAAATTACACTTTTCATTTTCGGATATTAAGAAGTAATTTTTCTTTTTTTTTTTGTCATAATACTACTTTTTATTTATACCAAAAACTCCGTCTATATTTAATTTTGGGGGAGGGGTACCAACGGGGAATATGTTCCTTACAAAATTTCATCATTAGTCACCGAGCACAAGAAATCTGTAGATATGATAGACATAAATTAAATTACACTTTTCATTTTGGGGCATTAAGAAGTAATTTTTAATTGTTGGCCGTAATACTACTTTTTATTTGTGCCAAAATCTGAGTGAATACTTCAATTTAGAAGAGGGGTATCAATGGAGAATTTATTCTCCACAAAATTTCACTATTAGTCTCCGACCACAAGAAATCTGTAGATATAATACATATCACTCAAATTACACTTTTCATTTTCGGATATTAAGAAGTAAGTTTTCGTTTTTTTTTTTTTTGCCACCATACTATTTTTTATTTATGCCAAAAACTCCATCGGAATATGTTCCTTACAAAATTTCATCATTAGTCACCGGCCACAAGAAATCTGTAGGTATGATAAAAATAAATTGAATGACTCTTTTCATTTAGGGATATTAAGAAGTAATTTTTCGATATTTTGGCCATAATACTATTTTTTATTTGTGTCAAAATCTGAGTCAATACTTAATTTTAGGGGAGGGGTACCAACGGGGAATATGTTCCTTACAAAATTTCATCATAAGTCACCGGCCACAAGAAATATGCAGTCATCGAAAACGAGAAATCTGTAGGAGTGTTAGACATAAATCAAATTACTCTTTCTATTATGAGATATGAAGAAGAAACTTTTTGATTTTTCGGCAAAAAAACTTCTTTTTATTTATGCCAAAATCTGCGTCAATACTTCATTTTAGGGGAGGGGTGTCAATGGAGAATTTGTTCCCCACAAAATTTCAGTATTAGTCACCGACAACGAGAAATATGTAGAGATAATATGTATCGACTAAATTATGCTTTCCATTTTGGAAAATTATTTTTTTTGATTTTTTAACCAAAATGCTATTTTTTATTTATGCCAAAACCTCCTACTGTACTTTATTTTGGGGTAGGGGTGTCAATGGGGAAAATGTTCTTCACAAATTTCACTATTAATCACCGACCACAAGAAATCTGTAGGTATGATATATATCTGTTGGGGCAACCCACATTAACAATATGGCATCTCATGTTGCAACATCCTATACGGCAACGCCCATATAATAGGACGCCGTGCTACCGCCATTTTAGCTTGCTCAGTCTTGTTTTGTCTGTCACTCGAGTCTGACTCACTACATTGTAACTTCTTCATTCTTTTTAAATTAGTAGCTGTGAACGCTCATCATCCAATAAATCTTTACACCTTTAGTATTAACAAACATTGGCTTTTATTCTCAAACCATAAAAGTACAACAAAAGTGGCGACGAGGATAGTGGAAATTGATCAATAATTGCACACACAACAATCCGCAAAAATGTCTCAAGACATAATTCTACAATTGTTAACAGAGCAACAAAAAGCAATGTCGCAACAAACGCAACTGCTAAAGCATATGGCTGATCTTCTTCAAGCACAAGGAGCACCAAATTCACCACACTCACCACAAACATCAAATTCATCCAAAGCAGCACTAATGGAATCACTAGCACAGTCAATGACAGCATTCGTATACGAGCCAGAGAGCGGTCTGATATTTCAAGCGTGGTACAACAGGTTTGTGCATGTTTTCGAAAAAGAAGCAAGCTCACTCGAAGAACATGACAAAGTGGCCTTGTTATGGAGAAAAATGTCGAACCAAGTACATGAAAGATTTGCCAACTACGTATTACCAGCAAAACCTGAAGACATGACTCTAAAGGATACAGTAGAGAAACTCAAGAAACTCTTTGGTAAAACAGAAACACAAGTCTCACAAAGATACAAATGCCTTCAGCTAGCAAAAGGCGACAGCGAAGATTTCAGAGAATACGCAAGCAGAGTAAACCTACAATGCGAACTATTCAAAATGAAAGAACTGAAAATCGACCAATTCAAATGTCTCATTTTCGTCTTAGGACTCAAGTCAGCAAAGGACAACGACATAAGACTTCGCTTACTAAAGGTACTGGATGATGAAAACACTACAATGAACCTAGATCAACTAGTAGACGAAACACAACGAATTCTAGATCTCAAATCGGACAACATTCTCATTGAACATCAATCAAAAATCGTCTGTTCACTCAACAAGCACGCAAAAGACTTTAAGAAGCACAAAACACCCAATTCACCCTGTTGGTATTGCGGAGACCTTCACTACGTCAAATTTTGTCCTTTCCAGAAACATAAATGCACAACATGCAATCAAGTGGGTCATAAAAATAACTTTTGCAACATCGCTAAGACTGGTAAGAATTTCAAATCATCGTCTGAAAACAACCAGAACGAATTCAAGAAATACAGCAATTCAAGGAAATCATTCAAAACTAAGGCAGTTTTCAAAACACACAACATTAATTTCCGCGACTTAAGGAAATACACAACTGTCCTAATTAACAACAATCCTGTAAAACTTCAAATTGATACTGTATCAGACATATCAATTGTATCTATCAACACATGGAAAGCTATAGGTAAGCCTGAAGCCTACGAAACTTTTGACAACGCTAGCGACGCAAACGCAAACTCAATCAAGCTCCTAGCAGAATTTCAATGTGACGTCACAATCGACAAAACATCAAAAACATTAAAATGTTATATAACAGATATAGAAAAACTCAATATCATGGGAATCGATTGGATTCAAGCATTCAATCTATGGCAGAAACCAATAACCTCATGGTGTCATCAAATAAACTTCGTTGATGAAATAGCAGAATTGAAAACGAATTATCAATCAGTTTTTGATAACAGTACCCCAGGTCTGTGCAAAACAAAAGTCAACATACAATTATTGCCAAACACAAAAGAAATATTCGTTCCCAAACGACCAGTTCCTTTCGCAGCAAGAAAGGAAATTGAAACAGAACTCCTCAGATTAGAAAACGCAGGAATAATCACACCAAATCCCAATGCACCAGAAGGTAAGTCTCCAGCAGAATCCTTCATCGGAAGAAAAATGAGAACGGTCTTCGACGTTCTAAGGAAGCAACAATCGCCTGAGTATAACGTCAATCACAAAATGGAACAGCAGTACAATACCAAACACGGTACCAAAAACAGAGAGTTTAGCAACGGAGAATTGGTCTATGCCAGAAACTTCAAAGGAAACAAAAGTTACTGGACAACAGGCGAAATAGTCGAGCGTAAAGGGAAAGTCATTTACAACACTCTAATCGACGTTGGGGACAGGAAAATTCTAGTACGAGCTCATACTGATCAACTTCGACATAGAGAATCGGTAGAGTCAAGCAGTCAAGAACGACAAAAACTACCATTGGACGTACTACTTGAAGAATTCGAAATCGCTTTGCCTAACCATCAAGAACATTTTGCAACTCCAACAGGTTCACCAAACTGGACACCTCAAAGAATAACAAGTCGCAGACAACCAGTCGAACCTATTTCAAGATCACCTTCTCATCTTAAGGAGGGAGATGTTGGGGCAACCCACATTAACAATATGGCATCTCATGTTGCAACATCCTATACGGCAACGCCCATATAATAGGACGCCGTGCTACCGCCATTTTAGCTTGCTCAGTCTTGTTTTGTCTGTCACTCGAGTCTGACTCACTACATTGTAACTTCTTCATTCTTTTTAAATTAGTAGCTGTGAACGCTCATCATCCAATAAATCTTTACACCTTTAGTATTAACAAACATTGGCTTTTATTTCAAACTATAAAAGCACAACAATATCAATTAAATAACACTTTCAATTTTGGGATATTTAGAAATAAATTTTTTGATTTTTTTTTGCCAAAATACTAATATTCATTTATGCCAAAATCTCCGTCTATACTTAATTTAAGGGGATGGGTCACAAAAGAGAATATGTTCCCCACAAAATTTGAAGATTAGTCACCAATCACAAGAAGCATGTAAGTATTACATACATCAATTAAATTGCTCTTCCCATTTTGGGATGTTAAGAAGTAATTTCTTTCTTTTCCCCTACACATCATGTTTTGGGGATGATAACCAAAAAAGAAAATATTTTCCGTAAAAATTATAGTATTAGTCATCAAACACAAGAACATTTTAGAATTTATAAATTTAAATGTATTCCTAAAATCCCCCAACACACAAGAGACAGAGAGAAAAAGCTTTGCTTGCCAAGAAAAAATATGGGAATTTATTGCACATTTAAAGCCACTTACCTAGAGGCAATATGAAACGGGTCTGAGAAGGAGGTTTAACTGCTTGTACTGCAAAAACGTTTATTTTGTTACATTTTTTGTTTTGTTACACACACACAAAGGCGCCCACACATATTTTTTTTTGCGAAAATAAAGGAAACATTTAGAAAAATTTAAATTTGTTCTTTATATTATACCATTAACAAAGAAATCTACTACAATTGTAAGCCGCTGGCAATAGACATTTATGTGTGTGTGCGTGTGTTTTCAAAGGAAGAACGCTTAAAATACACAATAGCCAATAAAGAAAAGAAACTACAGAGCTGTTGGAAGAGCAAAACTTATTACCAAGTTACAGAGTTTAAATGAATGAAAATGAGTCTATGCTACTGGGCATGGTAGCCAACGGTTATTTTGCATTTGCAATGATTTACCTGTATTGAGATCATTCAGAAGGGTCGATAACATATCAATAGAAGACTCAGGGACTTCATCTTTTGTTGTTGCATGTGCCGATTGCTCTGGGGGAGAGTTGGAATTGTCATGTTCACTTTCGTGATCATTGGATGGCTCATTTGTGATTGAGTCAAGATTAAAATACTCAGCTACATCAACTGTATTTTTGGAAAAGATTCGCATTAAATCTAAACCCAAATCAGAAAACAACAATAACAAATAACCTTTTTCCTACATTTTCCTAAAAATGACTTCTTAACAAAATCATAAACATTTTTCATTTGTTTGTTTTTTTAAGACGTTTACCGTAGATCTGATTTTATACTCACTTCCACTTCCATTGGTATTGAAACCAACACCTCCCCTTGACTCCGCCGAATCTAAAGGATTTTGACCAAATTGATTTTGATTTAAGGGTGAGGCTTGTTGCATGCGCAGCACATTACCGGCCACGGATGCACTGCTGCCCAACATGCCGTGTCCTGAACTGGGTGGTATTTGATTAAGTAACGAGCTCATGGGTGAGGTGCCCAGTGTGTTAAGGCCCCCACTGCCACCGGAGGCACTACCGCCGCCAGCCATTGGCATGGGTGGTGATTTACCAGAGCGAGGACTAGAATTTGGTGTTGATCTGGGTGAAGAGGTCTGTTGATTTTTCAACATACGCATCAGACCCTCCAGCTGTTCCATGAGCTGCCGCCTCGAATCTTGCAGGGCACCCAAGTGGCCCTCCAGCTCACCTTTTCGTTGGCGCAAGGCTCTCAGTTCATTGATTAAAGCTGGATTTTCGGGTGCCATTTGTTCGGCTTCCTGTTGACGCCTTAGTCGGGCAATTTCACGCATTATTTCTTTATTCTTACATTCTAATTGAGATATAAGTTCACGTTGGGCTCTGGAATTATCCGAGGCAATGTTGTCCGTATTGCTTGTGTTGCTGGGCTATATGGAAAATGGGAGGAAATCAAGATATTATTAATAAGTTCATGAGGGGAAAATAGAACCTTAAACATCATCACAGCAGTGTTAATGTAACGGGAGATCTAAATATTTTTGAACAAATGATAGACATTAAAAACCAATAAAATCAATTCATAAAAGTTCCATTAAAAGAGCCAGAAGATATACATTACAAGTCCAGGATTTCTGGTCGTAAATAGACTGAAGACCTTAAAAAGTCTACGATTTCGGGACATCAAGAAGATTAAAAAGTTTTCTAAAAATCTACAAAGTATTTAAAAATAAACGTTTTCTGCCCCAAAGCGACCCAGAAAAATTCTTTAAAAAATCCACGTTTTGCGGGTTTTGATAAGTCTCGAAAATTTTTTAAAAATTCACGTTTTCAGGCTTAAAGAGACCTCGAAAAATTCTTTAAAAAATCCACGTTTTGCGGGTTTTGATAAGTCTCGAAAATTCTTTAAAAATTCACGCTTTCAGGCTTAAAGAGACCTCGAAAAATTCTTTAAAAATCCACATTTTCTGCCCTTAAAGAGACATAGAAAAATTCTTTAAAAAAATCCACGTTTTCTGCCCTTAAAGAGACATAGAAAATATTCTTTAAGAAATCCACCCATCTGCCCTTAAAGATATATAGAAAAATTCTTTCAAAAATCCACGTTTTCTGCCCTTAAAGAGTCATAGAAAAAATCTTTAAAAAATCCACGTTTTCTGCCCTTAAAGAGACATAGAAAAATTCTTTAAAAAATCCACGTTTTCTGCCCTTAAAGAGACATAGATAAATTCTTTAAAAAATCCACGTTTTCTGCCCTTAAAGAGACATAGAAAAATTCTTTAAAAAATCCACGATTTCTGCCCTTAAAGAGACATAGAAAAATTCTTTAAAAAATCCACGTTTTCTGCCCTTAAAGAGACATAGAAAAATTCTTTAAAAAATCCAAGTTTCCCGGGTTTGAATAGGTCTCGAAAATTCTTTAATAAATTAACGTTTCTCGTGTTTGAATAGGCCTCGAAAATTCTTTAAAAAAATCCATGTTTCCCGGGTTTAAATAGGTCTCGAAAATACTTTAAAAAATCCACGTTTTGAATAGTCCTAAAAAATCACGTTTCCCGGTTTTGAATAGGCCTAGAAATTTCTTTAAAAAAATCAATGTTTTGTGTGGAAAATTTCTTTAAGAAAATCAATGTTTTGTGTGGAAAATTCTTTAAAAATTCCTCGTTTTCAGGTCTTAAATAAAATTTGAATAAAAATCACCTATTCAGGTCTTAAAGAGGCTTAAAAAAGTTCACGTTTTCTGCTCTAACTTTTGGAAAAAGACTTTTAAAACCCCTCGTTTTCAAAGAGGCATTGAAAAATTATTTTAAAAACCCATGACTTCTGGTCTTAAAGGGATCTGGAGAGAAGAGATCTATAAAATATAAAAATCCTCGATATCTGGTCCAAAAGAGGCCTTGTAAAGGTCTTTGAAAAATCTTCTATTTCTACACTTAAAGAAGCCTGGAAAAATGCTTTAAAAATCCACATTTTTGGTTCAGAAGAGACTTCGAAAAAGCCTTTAAAATCCACGATTTTCGGTTTTAAAAATGTCTTGAAGGGCCTAAATAGCTGATAATAGCTCTAGCTTTCTGGAAATATAAAACCCTTGAGAGGGGTTTTATGGTCTTAAAGAGGTCTGGCGTCTTAAAGAGGTTGAAATTTTTAAAAAAGATCCTCGTTTTCTGAACTTAGAAGGTCTTAGAAGGCGTTAAAAAATTAACTTTGTTTTGTGGCCCCAGACGATCTTCAAAAAATCTCCCATTTAACGACATCCCCGCTCTCTGGTATCAAAGTGCTATGAATCACAATCCTTGGAATATCCTTAATTTCCCCCTGCTGCGATGATATAGTTCGAAAAAATGCAATTCGATGCATATTTTCTCTTAACTTACAGCACGATTCTCTTGAGCCAAACGCGCAGCATAACGGGCAATTAAACGATGCTCCTCATCGTTGGCCGAGGCGGCTGCCACACGCGATGTCGACGATGTACCCCCACCTCCATTGGCACTATCAACACTACGACCCGTGGCTCTCGAATCGAGGGTACTGGAACGATCAAACAGAAGACCACCAATACCTCCTCCTCCGCCTGGTATACCTGGACCACCCAGGCCATGCAACAGTGAGGGATCTCCGAAACCATTATGCGACGGCAATGGCGATGGCGGCACAATATGCGATAGATTCAATGTCTTCTCGGGCTGTTCGGGAAATCGTGGCAACACTTGACTTGTCTTCTCCGGCACACATCGGAAACTCTTGCGCAACGAATGGCCAATCTGTTTGCTGGGCGACTTATAGCTTGAGTACTCTTTGACCTCGTGATCGTTTTGATGGTTCAACGATGTCTTGCCGTGCCAAAAGCACTCCTGGCACAATTGGTAGGCGTGACACCGCTGACAACGATAACGAAAGCCGGTAAAGTTTTCCTTGTGACAGACAGAACAGATGGTGGGATGCACAATTGTTTCTACCGTGGCCAAGCGATGCAAAAGCGGCAGCCAGACCAGGCACGACGGTCCTGGCTCAGACATAAGTGTTGCCATGAAATCGTTGACCGTGATCTTGTTCTCTGAGGGGAATATTTGCTCTTCCAGGCCATCGGTATAGTGGAATGTGGGCGATTCGTATACGGCTGCGGGCAGGGCGAGCACCTCTTTCAGGAATTCTGCCAATTTCCAGCTGACCAATTGGCCAGCACCGTCTGAGATCTGAGAAAAGATGTCTGTAATGGATAGATGGATGGATGGATGATTAGTTTCCGTTTTTTGGAGGATACAGCCGACATACTTACATCTTAGTTTGTCCACCAGTTTGCCGGAACACATTGTGGCCAGGGCCACTTTAATGGAGAATACCCGTATCTTGCCCGAATTGTCGGTGGTATAGGCGGCTAACAACCAATTAAGTAACAACCCGGCCTTGGAGTCGACAGGAACCTGTTGTGCTGTTGGCAGTCGTTTATTGAGATTGTGATAAAGGGATGAAACCAGTGTCTCAAGGCGGGCCACACTAACATCGCTTTGGGGCTCGAGTGTGTTGAGGCCATTCTCCCGGAAGGCCTCTATCACATTCCATATGTCCACCAGATGGAGATTTGTGGATTTCTGGATGTAGCGCAGCTTTGAGGCGGTACGATATGAGGCGAATCGTATTGAATCGAATGTTTGCAAACGTAAGTCTTGCAACAGTGCCACCCGTGGTTCCAGCTCCATCATTTTGGCTGGCAATTAAGTAGGTAAGTAACGGGGAGCTGAAATGGAGGAAGAAAATGGAAAACAATGAAAGGTTTTTCTCCTCCGCTTCGATAGAAGAAAGCTAAAAGCGTTTCTGTTGTGTGTTTCCACCATCTATAGTCCTTAACATGTCCTTATATTTACGGAAGTTTTATGTAATGTTGACATGTTTTCTTACCCCCTCCTCTGCAACCAGCCCAAACACACTCACACCCTGCTCGGGGTATTTTTGCGGAAATTTGTTTATTTGTGTGTCACCGACGACTGACTCATGACTGGAGCCTTGCAAATATTGTTTCCTTTTATCACAGCCAGACTGAGTAAAGGACAAAATCGACAAAAAACAACAACAACAACAATAAACCAACCAACAAATGTTTCTATTAACTTTGTTGTTATTTTTTCTCAATATAAGAAAAACAAAGTAGTACAAAGCAAAATATCATATTGGGAAATAATACACGAACAACAACAACAACCACAAAACTCACGGCAGAAATAAAAGTAGAACAGTTGAGGGGAGGGAGCAAGGGTGTCTGAAACAGATTGGCACAAAGGGAGGGGAATCATTTTAGCTAAAAATAAACGGTGATTGGGAAAAAGATGATTTACGCTTTAATATGGAAACGAGCGAAATGAAAGTAAAGGTGATTTTCATCGAAGATGGCGCCCGACGTAGGGGCAATATCACCATTGTGAGGATAGGACGTCAAAGGTGGAATGGAAAATAAGAGTTTTTAAGAAATTAAAGCAAAGGCGTTTATAATTTAAGAAAATACAAGAATATATCATTTATTTGTTAATCTGGCGTCCAACGTGGGGAAGAATAGCTTAGTCTTTATGGAAAGAGGTAACAAAAATTATATTTCTGGACGTCCGGATGATGGAAAATTAAATGATTTGCGAAATGAAAGTAAAGGCATTTAGAATTGAAGATGGCGCCCAATATGGAAAATGAAAGTAAAGATGATTTTTTTAAATATGGCGCCCAAAGTGGGGCAACATCCCTAATGTGAGGATAGGACGTCAGGGATGATGGAGAATAAAAAAATTACGAAATTAAAGCAAAGACGTCTATAATTTAAGATGGCGCCCAACGTGGGGCACCCAAATTGAACAATGCAAAAATACGTCAAAAAATGGTATTTCTGGGCTCAGGTGTGTTGGAAAAATATGATTTACTTGTTAATGTGGGGAAACACCGCTTAGTCTTTATGAAAAGAGGTAATTTTTTTTTGTATTTCTGGACGTCCAGATGATGGAAAATTAAAAAATTTGCGAAATTTAAGTAAAGACATTTAGAATTGAAGATGGCGCCCAATATGGAAAAGTGAAAGTAAAGGTGATTTTCATCGAAGATGCCGACGTAGGGGCAATATCACCATTGTGAGGATAGGACGTCAGGGATGGAATGGAAAATAAGAAGATTTACGATATTAAAGTAAAGACGTATATAATATATAATGGCGCCCAACGAGGGGCACTCCAGCTTGGACATTGCGAAAATATGAAAAATATTTTTTCTAGGCTCAGGTGTGTTGGAAAAATATGATTTACTTGTTAATGTGGCGCCCAACGTGGGGAAATCCGCTTAGTCACTATTTAAAGAGATAACAAAAATTATATTTCTGGACGTCAGGATTATGGAGAATGAATAGATTTGCGAAATTAAAGTAAACACATTTATAATTGAAGATGGCGCCCAATATAAAAAACATGAAAGTAAAGGTGATTTTTATTAAAGATGGCGCCCTAAGTGGGAAACATCACCATTGTGAGGATAGGACTTCGGGGATAATAGAAAACAAGAATATTTACGAAATTAAAGTAAATACGATTATAATTTAAGATGGCGCCCAACGTGGGGCAACCAAATTGAACAATGCAAAAATACGCCGAAAAAAATTGTATCTCTGGGCTCAGGTGTGATATGATTTTCTTATTACCGTGGCGCCCAACGTGGGGAAACACCGCTTAGTCATTATGAAAAGAGATAACAAAAATTATATTTCTGGACGTTTGGATGATGGAAAATGAAATGATTTGCGAAATTAAAGTAAAGACATTTAGAATTGAAGATGGCGCCCAATATGGAAAAGTGAAAGTAAAGGTGATTTTCGTTAAAAATGGCTCCTGATGTGTGGCAATATCACCATTGTGAGGATAGGTCGTCAGGAATGATTGAGAATAAAAAGATTTTTAAAATTAAAGTAAAGACGTTTATAATTTAAGATGGCGCCCAACATGGGACACTCCAACTTGGACATTGTAAAAATACGCTGAAAAATTGTATTTCTAGGCTCAGGTGTGATACGATTTTCTTGTTACTATGCCGCCCAACGTGTGACAAAACCGCTTAGTCGTTACGAAAAAGAGTAACAAAAATTATATTTTTGGACGTCCGAATGATGAAAAATTAAATGATTTGCGAAATTAAAGTAAAGACATTTATAATCGAAAATGGCGCCCAACGTGGAATGCCACCAATATTTGGCCTTTGTGAAGAAAAGCTTAAAAAATTGTATTTCTGGGCTTAGGAATAATGGGAAAAAATTATAATCGTGTTTTTTAGTACAGATGGCGTCCAAGATGGGGCACAAACATTTAAAAAATGTGAAGAATGAATAATGTTTCTGGACTCAAAGTGTGACTGAAAAAAATTATTTTATGAAAACGAAATGAAGGTAAAGGGGATGTCACATTAAAGATGGCGCCCAACGTAGGTAACCACTGGAACAATGTGAAGAAAGGTTAATAAATCATATTTCTTGGCCCCCGGGGGTGATGATGTGATTTATGATATAGAAAATGAAAGCAAAGGTGTTTTTCATTAAAAAAATGCCGTCCAAAGTGGGACAGCTTTGCTGGGACAACCTCAGGAAAGTTAAACGAATGGTGTTTCTGGGCTTTAATGGCGATGGAAAAAATATGATTTACACTTAAATACGGAGAACGACATGAACGCGCTTTTCATAAGAATGGCGCCCAACGTAGGGCAGCTTTAATTTGACACTGTGACGAAAGGCTTAGAATGACATTATCTGGGCTCAGGGGTGAATTAATCTTTAAAATGAGAAATTAGCGCCCAATGTGGATAGACTTCCTAAAAAATGAAAGTAAAATGTTTTTTTCATTTTTCGTTAAATATGATGTCCGATGTGGGACAGCTCTGCTTGAACAACATCAAGAAAGTTGAACATATGATGTTTCTTGGCTTCAAGGGTGATGGAAGAAAAAAATTATTTACACTTTAATATGGATAAGAACATCTAAGCGCTTTTTCATAAAAATGGCGCCCAATGTAGGGCTGCTTAAATTAAACATTGTGACGAAAGGTTTCCGGATTCAGGGGTGGTTGAAAATAAAATGAATTAATCTTTAATGTCAGAAATTGACACCCAACATGGATAAGTTTCTAAAAATGAAAGTAAAAGTCTTTTTCATTTTTCGTTAAAGATGACGTCCAAAGTAGGACAGCTCTGCTTAAACAATGTCAAGAAAGTTGAACAAAAAATGTCTGTGGGATTCGAGGGTGATGGAAAAAATAGGTTTTGCACTCCAATACGGACAACGAAATAAAAACTGTTTTTTTTTTCATAAAAATGGCGCCCAATGTAGGGCAGCTTAAATTGAATAAAATGAATTAAATAAAATGAATTAATCTTAAATGTCAGAAATTGGCGCCCAACATGGATAAATAAAATAAAATGAATTAATCTTAAATGTCAGAAATTGGCGCCCAACATGGATAGGCTTCCTAAAAATGAAAGCAAAAGTCTTTTTCATTTTTCGTTAAAGATGACGCCCAAAGTAGGACAGCTCTGCTTGAACAATGTCAAGAAAGTTGAACAAATGATGTCTGTGAGATTCGAGGGTGATGGAAAAAATAGGATTTGCACTCCAATACGGACAACGAAATAAAAACTGTTTTTTTTACAAAAATGGCGCCCAATGCAGGGCAGCTTAAATTTGACACTGTGACGAAAGGCTAAGAATGATACTTTCTGGGCTCAGGGGTGATGGAAAATAAAAGTAATTAATCTTTAGTATGAGAAATTGGCGCCCAACGTGGATGGACTTCCTACTAAAAGATGGTGACATCAGAAATAGCTGAGCCAATAAATCGCTTAAAGTTTGGTATCGATAACCATCTATCTTACATTCTTGACGACTATCTTTAAAATGTGACGCCCAATGAAGGCCAGTTCTACAAAAATGTTTTAGTATTTGGCGCCCAGCACGAGTTAGATTTTAATGAGAACTAATATCACCGAAAATGTATTATATTCGCTTATTAAGCTTGACATCACAAAAATTTTAATTATTTTACTGTTTTTTTTTTTTCAAAGTGGCGCCCAACGAGAACGCACTACTTATTATAGAGATGACGACATCAGAAAATGCTCTGATCGTCACTGAATCGATAAATCGGTTTTATGTTTGATACTGATCATCGTCTAGACAATCTATAAAATGTGGCGCCCAACGTGGGATAGTTTAAACAAAACCTGATATCAATCTCAACATTTCTAATTTTCTTTTACTCGGATATTTTTTTTTATATTTGCATTACTACTAGGTCTGATGCGAAAATGGACAATATCGGACCACTCCATCAAGTACCTCCCCCACAAATGGTAAAAATTTTGAATAATTGTAACTCTTATGTAAGATTCCGAAATCACACAAGTCACAATATTTTTATTAACCCATGGTCTGGGGTAAAGATGGAACATATCGGTCCACTTCTTCTGGTACCTCCCCCACAAGGAGTCAATATTTTGAATATCCATGAAACTCATAAAATTAAATCCTATTCCATTCAAACTTGGCACATCTCAGTATTTCTACCAAAACAAGATCTTTTATAAAGAAGGTCGGGGTATACATCTGTCGACAAAACCTATTGATACTGTTTTACTTTAATTTACTTGACCATTACGTTGGGCGCCATATTTAAATTTCTACCACAAATGGTAAAACACCTTCCTTCTCCTAACCCCGTCTAACCAGGACATTTTCTCACCCAGCAATCAATAACTTCTTGAACTATTTTTTTTTTTTTGTTGCTACTTTTCTTCAACATTTTTAGTTTCTGTTTTCCCCCATCTCGCTCTCTCCGATTAATCGGGGAACCTAATTAGAAATGCATTGTCTTTGGTTTTCATCGTTCTTCTTCTTCTTCATACATCTCATTACGCTGGTAAAGCATGAAATTGGTAGATTCCAACAAAACAGACCAAGCCAAAGAAACAGCAAAATTTTCTTCAGTTTTTTTTCTTCTCTGGTTCTTTCATTTTTTTTTCTTTGTTTATCTGCTGACTTTTCACAACATTTCTCACATTGTTGTAATGAAGTTGTCCGGAAAGTCTAGAAGATGGAGGAGAAGCGGGTGAAGAAGATGGGGGCAAGTGGATACAACATCAACCCAATTTCTGGATAAATATAGTTTAAAAATGCCAGACCTATTAGAGAAGATGAAGAAAAAGAAGGCAAGAAATGAGGCATCTATTATCTGGAAAGCATGCATTTGAAGGCACCTTCCCCCAACACACACCCATACTTGATGAACCTACTTTCATGCTTTGAAGTAGCTGGGAATGAGACATATTTTTTTCTTCTCTTTTTTTTGGGTCAACTGTTATTCTGTGATAAGTTACTTAGTACTACTAAATGTTTATTGTTAATGAGCAAGCTAGGGGGAGCCTGCCTAATAATAATTAACTTCGAAGAATATCTTGACAAAAAATTCTGCATAAATTTTATTGCTCAAATTATGGTTTTGGCAATATTTTCTCATCTCTAATTTTGTTGGGCGTCAAGAATCCTAGAAGTAATGGCTAACTTTTGTTGATAACAGACACAATGTCACCGAGTTGTTTGAATGAAAGTTCGAAGCAGGAAATAAGAGGTCATGGAAATTTAATTTATTTACAAAAGTTTCACAAATTGGCGCCCAATGTGGTGTTAGTTTTATTGAAATGTTTTCAAAACGAAATTTTTTAATTGAGGTTTGCAATAATTTAATTCGAATTGAATAATTATTAGGGAATACTGACCCACGTTGGGCGCCATATTTTTTAATTTTCCTAAAAGACGGCCACTTTTGGAAGTTAGATTGTAGCAAGACAAAAACAAAACTGGAAATAAGAGGTCATGGAAATTTAATTTATTTACAAAAGTTTCACAATTTGGCGCCCAATGTGGTGCTACTTTTATTGAAATCTGTTCCAAACGAAATTTCGTAATTCAGTTTTTTTTTAAAGTTGGAAATAATTTCAAGTCCAATTAAATAATTATTAGGGAATACTGTTTTTTGACTAAAACTGACCCACGTTGGGCGCCATATTCTGTAACTTTCCAAAACGACGGCCACCATTTTGGCAATATTTGCTTATCTCTAATTTTGATCGCCGTCAACAATCCTAGAAATAATGGCTAACTTTTGTTGATAGCAGACATAATGTCACCGAATATGGAGCCGGAGTTGTTTGAGAGTAACCTCGAAGCAGGAAGTAAGATGTCATGGAAATTTAATTTATTTACAAAAGCGTCACAATTTGGCAAAGCTGGAAGTAAGAGGTCGTGGATATTTAATTTATTTACAAAAGCTTCACAATTTGGCGCCCAATGTGGTGTTAGTCTTATTGAATTCTGTTCCCAACGAAATTTTTCGAAATTTTTAATTCAGGTTCTTCTGTAGAGGTTGGGAATAATTCCAATTCCAATTGGGAATACTTGATTTTAACTAAAACTGACCCACGTTGGGCGCCATATTTTTTAATTTTTCTAATCGACGGCCATTTTTGGAAGTTGGACTATAGCAAAAGAAAATTATATCTTATTGAACTATTTGGATGCCATAAGCTCTCCCTGGGGGTTCACGTTGGGCGCCAATTTTTCATTCCATTTGATTAGAGATGGTGACATTTGATTTCAGTTATGTTGGGGGACTAAGATCTATCAATTTCAAGAATTAATTATTATCAACAAACATTTTCAGAATTTGGCGCCCAACGTGATGTTACTTCTATTGAAATCTCTTTGGATCAAATCCGTTTCAGGACATTTGGAGACGATCTAGCGATGTCCGTCCGTACGTCCGTTCGTATGTCTGGCTACTGCGCACAATAACTCTCGAAGATACTATCCGAATTGATCCAAACTTGGTACATCGTAATATTATTGTCAGACTTCGATCGAGTTCTAAGATGGGCAATATCGGTCCACTCCTTTTGGTACCTGCCCCACAAAATGTCAACATTTTCAAAGAAAATAATTTACTGCACAGAAAGAGAAACGATAATGCGATTTTGCTTCAACTTTGCAAATCGTAATATTTGCATCAGTTCTAGATCAGGTGCGAAAATGGACAATATCGGACCATTCCAACAAGTACCTCCCCCACAAAGGGTCAAAATTTTGAATAATTATAACTCTTATAAAATGTGATGTAAGTGTCTGATTGTCTCCCAATTACACACATCACAATATTTTTATTAGCCCAAGGTCTGGTGTGAAGATGGAATATATCGGTCTACTCCTTTAGGTACCTCCCCCACAAAGGGTCAAAATATTGAGTATCCATGAAGCATATAAAATACAAAATTAATATCCGATTCCATTCAGTTTTGGCACATCTAAATATTTCCATCAACACAAGATCAGTTATAAAGATGGTAGAGATCCTACCATTCCTTCTGGTACCTCTCCCACAAAAGGTCAACATTTTGAAGCTCATTAACACCCGATTTCATTTAGACTTGTCACAACTTAATTTTTTCATCAACACAAGATCTGTTATAAAGATGGTAGAAATCGGACCAATTGTTCTGGTACCTCCCCAACAAGGGATCAACATTTTGAAGGTTTCAAAACGGGAAATTAACATGCGATTCCATTCGGAATTGGCACATCTCATGGAAAAGGTCCTTTTGTGCTTTGTGAAACAAAAAAAATCCTCAAACCTAATCAATATATTGGGATATCAAATAATATTTAAACAGACTCACGTTGGGCGCCAATTTCTAACATTTTTTTCTTTACCTTAAATTACTCCTTTTGAAAGATAGGTTATATATATATCCCGAAAGTACTCACACAGTTAAGCCAAGTCTCAAAAATATATGTATTGGTTTTCACACTTTTTCGTTGGGCGCCAAATTCCGATCAAATATTTCCATTCCCCGAATTCCATGAAAAAAGTTGAATGGCCAAACCAGAGAGTAAGAGGTCATGAAAATTTAAGAGGTATTCAGGTCTTGTTATGTTTTTAATCAATATATTGTGATATTAGATATTATTTAATCAGACCCACGTTGGGCGCCAAATTCTAACATTTTTTTCTTACCCTTAAATTACTCCTTTTGAAACATGGGTTATAAATATTCTGAATATACTCCTCGCTATAATACAATTAGGCCATGTCTCAAGCCAAAATGTATTGTTTTCGAACATTTTACGTTGAGCGCCACTTTCCCATCAAATATTTCCTTTCCCAGCATTCCATGAAAAATGTTGCAAAATCGTAGCAAAATCATATAACACCATTAAAAAAATATGACCCATAAAATTTAAAAATGTTTTTGTCACTTTTCATGGCAAACAACCAGCTGACCAGTGCCATCTTCACCACTTCCACACCTCCAGCACCTATGTTTGCACAATACTTAGAAATCATTTTTCTTTTTGATTGAAAAATACTTGAGAAGCCCCAACAAACAAATGCACAAACCCACACACACTCATAGAGAGAAAAATATATGTCAATTGCATAAAATATAATGCGATTTACATTTGAGCTGGAGGTTTTGGTCTACTTTCGGAAACCGAACATGTAAAAAGCTGTGTAAATATATGCAAGCATATCTCTGTCGCCCCTCCCCCACTCTATAAGTATTTTCCTATGGAAGAGGTGTAGGATGTAGAAGATGGTGTGGAAGGTGTCGTGCGGTTCAAAGTGACAACTAAGTTTGCATATAATTTGCAAAATTGAAAAAGAATACAACCAAATGAACAGCTGGTGTGTTTGCGGCGATAACCCTAATTAGGGCAATCACGCCGCTCTAGTAAAGCTGAAATCTCTTAAGCCACCGTTTTTTGGGAGGCCACAACCCTTGAGGTTTTTTTATTTTCTCCTAGAAGTTCTTGGAGGACACAGGTTTCAGAAAGACAGAAAAAAAAAGACAATTTTGGAATAATTGACACTCCCTATAACTTTACATAGCTCGAATTCCAATATTGTTAGGGCCCTAGAGAAACATATTGTGTAGCTTCTAATCACGCCGAAACAAATTTCTTTTAAGATTAATAAGTTTTATATAAAAATATTCCAAAATATATAACTTATTTTGTATAAGTATATTGTATAAGTCTGAAATTGGCTTCCAACATGGCGTCGTCGCGGTTTTTTGGTTTTTTTCGGGGTTAAATGAAGCATGGACTAATTATTTTTTCAATTTCTGGAATCTATCTTTATTTAAGGATATTTCACAATTTGGCGCCCAACGTGGGATTGGATTTATGGAAAGATATTTTTGGTGAATTTTCCTATAGCGTAGAAATTATAACTCCCATTGAAGCTTTGACTAATTATTTATCAATTTCTTGAATAAATTTTTGTATGCAAAAGTGTAAGAATTTGGCGCCCAAACGTGGATTTATTTTTATTAAAATTTCGAAATCAAAATAATTTCAATGCCAATTTATTAACTATCCGTGGATCTCTCATTTTTTACAAAATTTCAAAATTTGGCGCCCAACGTGGACTTAGTTCTATTAAAATATACCCCCAAAAACATTTTTTTTTAATTTTACCATATAATTGGAATAATGTTAATTCTTGTTTGATAATTATTAGGGGGATTAATCATTATTAAAAAAAGTGTCCGAACTTGGCGCCCAACTTGGGGCTAGTTTTAAATGAATATATTTCCAATCAAAATTTTTTTTCGCGAATTTTACTATTTTATTGAAGTATTCCAATTCCAATTTAATAATTATCCGGGGATCAGTTATTATTTACAAAATTTCAAAATGTGGCGCCCAACGTGTCTTATTTGAAATATATATTCCAAAAGAATATTTTTTTTATGAATCGGAATAATGTATATTCTAGTTTGGTAAATATTATAGGGATCAATCATTATTAAAAAAGTGTCCGAACTTGGCGCCCAACATGGGGCTATTTTTAAATGAATATATATTTCCAATGAATATTTCTTTTGACGAATTTTACTATTTTATCGAAAAAAATTCAATTCTAATTTATCACTCATCATTTACACAAGTTTCACAATTTGGCGCCCAACGTGGGGTTTGTTTTATTGAAATTATTCCCGACAATTTTTTTAGTTCTGGTATTTCACTAGAATTTCAATTACAATTGAATAATTGTTCGTCGATATTAATTCCATAATTGAAGACGCATTTTGGAAGATAATAATGCAATTCGAACAGTCCAACGTTGGGCGCCAAATTTTGAAAATTACTTTAGCGAAGTTGGGGACTACAAATCAATCAATACATATTTTAGGCGCCAAAGAGAAGTCATCATCGGATGTTAAAAGTTCTAATTTGATCGAGCCCAACGTTGGGCGCCAGTTAGTGGAATTTTTGAAAATTAATTTAACGAATTTGGAGACCCAAAATTTAACAAAAACAAATGTAAGGCGCCTTAAGGTGTCGTTTTCGAATGTTATTAGTTCTTATTATTAGTCGGGCCCAACTTTGGTGGCCAATTAGTTATTTTTTAATGTGAAGTAAAAATCTAAGTTAATACGCTCTGTATAATTTTTAATGAATGATGTTAATATCGTCGCAAGTTATTTAAATTTAAGCAATATTTGGTGCACGTTTAAACATGTGCACGTTGGGCGCCAAATTTTTTAAAATTGTTCTAACGAAATTTTTGATTCTAAAATCCATTAATATTTATTGTACGAGCCTTTAGGAGTCATTTATGAATGCTACAGTTTCATATTTAGCTGGGCTCAACGTTGGGCGCCAATTTCTGGAATTCCTTTGAAATAGTAAAGTAAAAAATCTTCTCATTTTTTATACCCTACACCACACAGTGGTCAGGGTATTATGTCTTTGTGCATTTGTTTGTAACAGGCAAAAGGAAACGAGATAGATCCATAGTTCATTTTGATGATCTGCATAGAATCACATTCTGAGTTGATTTATGCATGTCCGTCCGTCCGTCCGTCCGTCTGCCTGTCCGTCCGTCCGTCTGCCCATGTATTTTTGTAAACAAAGTACAGTTCGCATTTATTGCCTTATCCAGATGAAATTTTGCACAAATCATTTGTTTGGCTCAAGGACGAACCCTATTGAAATTGGAGATAATCGGTCAAAATTTAGATATAGCTCCCATATATATCTTCGTCCGATTTGCCTTTTATTGTGCACCAAACGTGTAATATCTGCCCGAATAGTATGGAATTTAGCACATACAACCTAATTAGACCTAAAAATAAGTATGCCAAATTTGATCGAAATCGGTTCAGATATAGCTATAGCTCCCATATATATTTTTTATCCGATTTGTTATTTTTGCCCTCCGCAGCCGTAATATGCACTCCGTAACAACAAGATTTGAAAAAATATATCAAATACAGCTCAGAAATACATTTGCTAAGCTTTAGCGAAATTGGTTCAGATTTGGATATAGCTCCCATATATAACTTCGTCCGATTTACATTTTATTGTGCACCAAACGTCTAATATTTGTCCAAATCGAATGGAATTTGGCACTTACGACCGAATTGAGTGTAGAAGCTAGTATGTCAAATTTCGTGAAGATCGGTTCAGATATAGCTATAGCTCCCATATATATTGTTCATCCGATTTGTTATATTTGTTACCCACAGCCGTAATATGCACTTCGTAACAACGATATTCAGGGAAATATATCAAATACAGCTTAGAAATGTCTTTGCCAAATTTTATCGAGATCGGTTCAGATTTGGATATAGCTCCCATATATATCTTTATCTGATTTCAAATTAATTTTGCACCAAATGGGCAATCCGAATTTAAAAGATACAAATGCTTCGGCATATTTAGTCCTTTGAAATTTAAATTATAATTATAATCATAGCGTGTATGATTGTTGAATTTTTGAAAATTTGTTTAACAAGGTTGAAGACCCAAAATTTAACAAATAAATATTTCGCGAGACCTACGGTGTCATTTCCGGATGTTATTAGTTCTTATTATTTGTCGGCCTAACGTTGGGCTCCGATTGGTTGATTTTTTTTTTTTTTTGAAATAGTGAAATTAAAATCTAAATTTCAATGCTGTCAATAATTTTTTTTTAAATTGTTTTAGCGAATTTGGGGACTAAAAATCAAGCAATATATTTTTAGGCGTCTTAGGGTATCATCGGATGTTATAAGTTCTAATTTTTTTTGTCTAATTCTCAGTTTGTGGAATTTTTGAAAATTGATTGAACGAAACTGGAGACCCAAAATTTAACAAAAACAAATGTAAGGCGCCTTAAGGTGTCGTTTTCGAATGTTATTAGTTCTTATTGTTAATCGGGCCCAACGTTGGGCGCCAATTTGTTAATTTTTTTTTAAATAGTGAAGTAAAAATCAAAATTAATATGCTCTTAATGATTTTTAATTCATGAATTTTAATGGATGATGATAAATATCGGCTCAAATTATTTAAATTTAAGCAATATTTGGTGCACGTTTAAACATGTGCACGTTGGGCGCCAAATTTTTTAAAATTGTTCTAACGAAGTTTTTGATTCTAAAATCAATTAATATTTATTGTACGAGCCTTTAGGAGTCATTTACGAATGCTACAGTTTCATATTTAGCTGGACTCAATGTTGGGCGCCAATTTGTTGAATTCCTTTGAAATAGTAAAAAATCTTCTTCTTCTTGAAAAGTAAAAAATCTTCTCATTTTTATACCCTACACCACAAGGTGGTCAGGGTATTATGTCTTTGTGCATTTGTTTGTAACAGGCAAAAGGAAACGAGATATATCCATAGTTCCTTTTGATGATCTGCATAGAATCACATTCTGAGTCGATTTATGCATGTCCGTCCGTCCGTCCGTCTGCCTGTCCGTCCGTCTGCCCATGTATTTTTGTAAACAAAGTACAGTTCGCATTTATTGCCTTATCCAGATGAAATTTTGCACAAATCATTTGTTTGGCCCAAGGACGAACCCTATTGAAATTGGAGATAATCGGTCAAAATTTAGATATAGCTCCCATATATATCTTCGTCCGATTTGCCTTTTATTGTGCACCAAACGTGTAATATCTGCCCAAATAGTATGGAATTTAGCACATACAACCTAATTAGACCTAAAAATAAGTATGCCAAATTTGATCGAAATCGGTTCAGATATAGCTATAGCTGTCATATGTATTGTTCATCCGATTTGTTATTTTTGTCCTCCGCAGCCGTAATATACACTCCGTAACAACAATATTTGGAGAAATATATCAAATACAGCTCAGAAATACATTTGCTAAATTTTATCGAGATCGGTTCAGATTTGGATATAGCTCCCATATATAACTTCGTCCGATTTACCTTTTATTGTGCACCAAAGGTGTAATATCTGCCCGAATAGTATGGAATTTTGCACATACAGCCAAATTAGGCCTGAAAATAAGTATGCCAAATTTGATCGAAATCGGTTCAGATATAGCTATAGCTGTCATATGTATTGTTCATCCGATTTGTTATTTTTGTCCTCCACAGCCGTAATATGCACTCCGTAACAATAAGATTTGGAGAAATATATCAAATGCAGCTCAGAAATACATTTACGAAATTTTATCGAGATCGGTTCAGATTTGGATATAGCTCCCATATATAACTTCGTTCGATTTAGCCTTTTTTGTGCACCAAACTTCTAATATTTTCCCAAATGGAATGGAATTTGGCACTTACGACCGAATTGAGTGTAGAAGCTAGTATGTCAAATTTGGTGAAGATCGGTTCAGATATAGCTATAGCTCCCATATATAAAGTTCATCCGATTTGTTATATTTGTTACCCACAGCCGTAATATGCACTCCGTACCAACGATATTCAGGGAAATATATGAAATACAGCTCAGAAATGTATTCGCCAAATTTTATCGAGATCGTTGCAGATTTGGATTGAGCTCCCCTATATAACTTCGTCCGATTTACCTTTTATTGTGCACCAAACGTCTAATATTTGTCCAAATCGTATGGAATTTGGCACTTACGACCGAATTGAGTGTAGAATCTAGTATGTCAAATTTGGTGAAGATCGGTTCAGATATAGCTATAGCTCCCATATATGAAGTTCATCCGATTTTTTATATTTGTTACCCACAGCCATAATATGCACTTCGTAACAACGATATTCAGGTAAATATATCAAATACAGGTCAGAAATATCTTTGCCAAATTTTATCAAGATCGGTTCAGATTTGGATATAGCTCCCATATATATCTTTATCTGATTTCAAATTATTTGTGCACCAAATGGGCAATACAAGTCCGAATTTAAAAGATACAAATGCTTCGGCATATTTAGTCCTTTGAATTTTAAATTATAATTACAAACAAACAAGGTTGAAGACCCAAAATTTAACAAATAAATATTTCGCGAGACCTACGGTGTCATTTCCGGATGTTATTAGTTCTTATTATTTGTCGGCCTAACGTTGGGCTCCGATTGGTTGATTTTTTTTTTTTTTTTTTTTGAAATAGTGAAATTAAAATCTAAATTTCAATGCTGTCAATAATTTTTTTTTAAATTGTTTTAGCGAATTTGGGGACTAAAAATCAAGCAATATATTTTTAGGCGTCTTAGGGTATCATCGGATGTTATAAGTTCTAATTTTTTTTGTCTAATTCTCAGTTTGTGGAATTTTTGAAAATTGATTGAACGAAACTGGAGACCCAAAATTTAACAAAAACAAATGTAAGGCGCCTTAAGGTGTCGTTTTCGAATGTTATTAGTTCTTATTGTTAATCGGGCCCAACGTTGGGCGCCAATTTGTTATTTTTTTTTAAATAGCGAAGTAAAAATCAAAATTAATATGCTCTTAATGATTTTTAATTCATGAATTTTAATGGATGATGATAAATATCGGCTCAAATTATTTAAATTTAAGCAATATTTGATGCACGTTTAAACATGTACACGTTGGGCGCCAATTTTTTTTTTAAATTGTTCTAACGAAGTTTTTGATTCTAAAATCAATTAATATTTATTGTACGAGCCTTTAGGAGACATTTACGAATGCTACAGTTTCATATTTAGCTGGCTCAACGTTGGGCGCCAATTTGTTGAATTCCTTTGAAATAGTAAAGTAAAAAAACTCAATATTAAATCTTCTGTTTTTTAATTAATTTTATATCGTGTCAAATAATTTAAATTTAATAAAAAAGTTTGGATACTAATTATAATTCAAGAACTTGCAACTCAGGCGCCGATTTAAAAAAAAAATGTTCTAATGAAGTTAATGACTTAAAATCAACCAATCTATTTTAGGTGCGTTAATGTGTCTTTTTCGAGTGCTATTAGTTCGTGTATAGTCGGGTCCAACGTTGGGCGCCATTTTGAATTATTTAATAAAAAATCGAAACAAAATCCTAGAAATATGTATCAATGTTAATCGAACGTCTTTTTAGTTTTCATTTAGTAGAGCAAAACGTTGGGCGCCAATTTGAACGGTATTTCAGTTTGTTGGATTCCTTTGAACAAAATATTTTTTTAAAATATATTTTCAATTTTTTTTTAAATTTTATTATTTTGGTTAAGGTATGAAGACCTTTCAGTGGCCTCAAAGACTGCCGGAGCAGTTTTTGGAATCATATATTTTTTTGAAAATAAAGACCTTGGTTTTCTTCCAGTTCTAATTTTTTTTAAATTTTTTTGCTCAGTGTATGCGTTAAATAATGTGCGTAATAACTAGTTTTGCATGGCAGCGTGAGGTCCAACGCCACCACCACCACCATTTCTATTATTAGCAACGATAAACATTTATTTTCATTCAACAATGTCGAGATTCCAAAACATGCAGCGGACGACGCGTCAAATCGATTAACGTCCGGCAGAGCTGGTGGGGGGATGCTAATGCCTATGCTGATGCCGATGATGGAGATGGAGATGCATTGCAAAATGTCCATTATACTGATGATGGCACATGTCATCATGTTGACCAAGCTGGCTATCATGGCAATGGACAGACATATATAAACAATCAAAGCAAAAATAACAACAACAACAATAATAATAACATTTTCAATATTTATAGAAAAAAAAAAAACAAACAAAAAACATGATAGTTTATGCAAAAAATATCTTCCAACAAAATATAAATAAAATCGTTGTTGTTGCTGGCTGCCTGGCTTTATTTGTTGAGTGGGCTAAATAGGCTAAAGTTTACACATGTTTCTATTGCATTACATAAAAATACAAAAATACAAACACAAATAGTATCCAATCCAAGATAAGATTAAAGACCGATAACGAAATGAGAAGAAAAAAACGAAAACAAAACCAGTAAAGAAAGTCCTAAAGTCGGGCGGGCCGATTTTATGATACCCTACACCACTTTGCTAATTTAGTTGAGCTCCACTTAATAATTAAAAGTTTTTATGGGAGAATTCAATCATACACGCTAGGATTATAATTATAATTTAAAATTCAAAGGACTAAATATGCCGAAGCATTTGTATCTTTTAAATTCGGACATGTATTGCTCATTTGATGCGAAATTAATTTGAAATCGGATAAAAATATATATGGGAACTATATCCAAATCTGAACCGATCTCGATAAAATTTGGCAAAGATATTTCTGAGCTGTATTTGATATATTTCCCTGAATATCGTTGTAACGGAGTGCATATTACGGTTGTGGGTAACAAATATAACAAATCGGATGAATAATATATATGGAAGCTATAGCTATATCTGAACCGATCTTCACCAAATTTGACATACTAGCTTCTAGACTCAATTCGGTCGTATGTGCCATTCCATTCCATCCCATTTGGACAAATATTAGACGTTTGGTGCACAATAAATGGTAAATCGGACGAAGTTATATATGGGAGCTATATCCAAATCTGAACCGATCTCGATAAAATTTAGCAACTGTATTTCTGAGCTGTATTTGATATATTTCCCCAAATATTGTTGTTGCATAGTGCATATTACGGCGGCGGTGGACAAAAATAACAAATCGGATGAACAATATATATGGGAGCTATAGCTATATCTGAACCGATTTCGATCAAATTTGGCACACATATTTTCAGGCCTAATTTGGGTGTATATGCAAAATTCCATACACTTCGGGCTGATATTACACGTTTGGTGCACAATAAAAGGCAAATCGGACGAAGATATATATGGGAGCTATATCTAAATTTTGACCGATTATCTCCGTTCGTCCTTGGGCCAAACAAAAGATCTTTGCAAAATTTCATCTGGATCGGGCAATAAATGCGACCTGTACTTTGTTTACAAAAATACATGGACAGACGGACAGACGGACGGACGGACATGCATAAATCGACTCAGAATGCGATTCTATGGAGATCATCAAAAGGAACTATGGGTCTATCTCGTTTCTTTCTGCCTGTTACAAACAAATGCACAAAGACATAATACCCTGACCACCTTGTGGTGTAGGGTATAAAAACGAAATCGAAAACAAAAACAAAAACATATGCCAGACAACTTTGTTATTAGTCCGCTGCAACCCACACATCGCAACATCTTGATTATTACAATTCTAGATCAAAAGTCGGACGCAGGCACGCAGGCACACACTCGGCTTGGCTTCCACCAACGTCGGATGAATCCATCACCCAGAATCTACAACGATTGGCGGATTCATTAGACAGGTTTAATTATGGTACCGAGGAGTCAGGTTGTTAGGCAAGTTGTGTTAATGAATTCACAAACAAACAAATGTTTTGTTGTTGTTTTTGTTGTTCTTAATATGGGTTATCACATTCGTGGCCATTGCTGGCGATAGAGCCAAAAGTGACAACTTGTCCAAACAATTGTTTACATTTCAATATAGTTTTTGTTCTTGTTGCTGTCATTCATTCATTCATTCGTTTATCCACTCTCTCATTCCCCCATCCCATTCGTCACTGTAGCGTATCGGGGTGTAACATCTGTGAAATTGCCTATTTGATAGAGTACGACAATCAAATTTGCAAACAATTTATCAGCTAAAATTATCAAAAAAAAAAAAAAACAAAAATAAAAAAATTATTCTGGAATATCTGCTTTCCCCACCCCTCAATGCTTTGCTGTAAGGATATTTTCTTTTTTATTCCCTCAGCCATATAGCTACAGAGTGTAGAATATATATGATTTGATACAGTCAAAAGGTGCCTCATCGAAATAACGTTGGGCGCCAATTTGAACGGTATCTCAGTTTGTTGGATTCCTTTGAATAAAATATTTTTTTAAAATATATTTTCAATATTTTTTTTTTTTTTAAATTTTGATTATTTTGGTTAAGGTATTGAAGACCGAAATAACGATTTTAGACCCTAGGTCTCTTTGCGCCAAATTCGTTTCAGGACATTTTGTGTCGATCTAGCGATGCCCGTCCATCCATCCGTCTGTCTGGCTGGCTGGTGCGCATTATAACTCTCGAAGGGAGTATCCGATTTGCTCCAAACTCGGTACATCCTAATATTACTCTCAAACTTAGATCGAGTTCGGAGATGGGCAATATCGGTCCACTCCTTCTGGTACCTCCCACACAAAATGTCATAATTTTCAAAGAAAACAATTTACTGCACAGAAAGAGAAAGGATAATCGGATTTTGTTCTAACTTTGCATATCCTATTATTTGCATCAGTACAACGTCAGGTGTAAAAATGGACAGTATCGCTTCACTCCATCAAGTACCTCCCGCACAAAGGGTCAAAATTTGGAATAATTATAACTTTTATAAAATGTGATGTAAGAGTCCGATTGTCCTGAAATTACACACATCGCAATATTTTTATTAAACCAAGGTCTGGTGTGAATGTGGGATATATCGGTCCACTCTTTCTGGTACCTCCCACACAAAATGTCAACATTTTCGAAGAAAATAATTTTTTTGCACAGAAAGAGAAAGGATCGTCCGATTTTACACCAACTTTGCAGTTCCTAATATTTGCATCAGTGCTAGGTCAGGTGTGAAAATGGACAATATCGCTTCAGTCCATCAAGTACCTCCCCCACAAAGGGTCAAAATTTGGAATAACTATAACTCTTATAAAATGTGATGTAAGAGTTCGATTGTCTTCAAATTACACAAATCACAATATTTTTATTAATCCAAGAACTGGTGCGAAGGTGGAATATATCGGTCCACTCCTTCGGGTACCTCCCCCACAAAGGGTCAAAATTTTGAATATTCATGAAGCTCATAGACCACGAAATTAACATCCGATTCCGTTTAGATTTGGCACATCTCAATGTTTCCATCAAGACAAGATCTGTTATAAATATGGTAGAGATCGGACCATTCCTTCTGGTACTTCCCCCACAAAGGGTTAACATTTTGAATATTCATGAAACTCATAAAACACGAAATAAACATCCAGTTCTTTTCAAATTACACACAACGCAATATTTTTATTAATCCAAGGTCTGGTGTGAAGATGGAATATATCGGTCTACTCCTCCTGGTACCTCCCACACAAAGGTTCAACATTTTGAATATTCATGAAGCTCATAAAACACGAAATTAACATCGGATTCCGTTCACATTTGGCTCATCTCAATATTTTCATCAACTCAAGATCTGTTATAAATATGGTAGAGATCGGACCATTCCTTCTGGTACCTCTCCCACAAAGGTTCAAAGTTTTGAATAACCAAAACAATCATAAAATCCGAAATAAGCATCTGACTCTCTTCAAATTACACACATCACAATATTTTTATTAATCCAAGATCTGGTGTGAATATATCGGGCAACTCCTTCTGGTACCTCCCCCACAAATGGTCAAAATTTGTGTATACATAAAGTTCGTAAAACACGAAATTATCATCCAATTCCATTCAGACTTGGCACATCCCAATATTTCCATCAACACAATGGTAGATGGTAGAGACCATTTCTTCAAGTACCTCCCCACATAGATTTCAAGATTTTAAAAAGAAAACAGCAACAACAGAAATGGTTCGAAAAGTAAAGAAGCGATGTGATCGAAATCCGCGTCGCAGTGGCCGTATCGCAATATTCCATTCTGCAAATATTGAAAAATGAGCTCGGGGTAATTGAAATTCCAAAAAGTGCATGAACTTACACCGCAACTCCGAAAGAAAATAGACTCAAAAGAGCTAAAGGATTGCTTCGCTTGGCCGAAAGTGGTGAACTGCCGAATTTTGTTTTCTCCGATGAGAAAACATTCGTTGTCCGGCAGTTTGTAAACAAACAAAATGATCGTGTTTACTTGCCAAAGAGGTCAGCTGAAAATGTGCACCTTCGGTTGGCCAACCGAACTCAAGCGCCGGCTATGGTGATGGTGTGGGCCGCCATTACAGCCGATGGTCGCTCTGCACTCGTATTAATCGACCATGACATCAGAATAAATGCCAAATATATGGCGAAAATATTCTGAAGGGTGTATTAAAGCCTTGGGCACGTAAACATTTGGCCGCATACCTTGGACATTCCAACAGGACTCAGCATTATTGCACTCAGCACGCTCTACCCAAAAATGGTTACAAAATGAAGTTCCTCGCTTCATTTCCAGCGCACAATGGCCACCAAAATCTCCAGATACCAATCCGTTGGACCGTATTGTACCTGGAGTATTTTGGAAAGCATGGATGGCTCTAAAAAAAACCAAAGTGTCGATCATCTCAAGCAAGCGCTTTGCCGGGAATGGGCCAAAATACCGCAGAGCAACATTCGGGCAGCGTGTGACGGTTTCATTGACCGTTTGGAGACCAGCTTCGCCGGGAATGGGCGAAAATACCGCAGAGCAACATTCGGGCAGCATGTGACGGTTTCATTGGCGGTTTGAAGCCCAACTTCGCCGGGAATGGGCCAAAATACCGCAGAGCAATATTCGGGCAGTGTGTGACGGTTTCATTGGCCGTTTGAAGCACATAATTCATGCCAAAGGTGACCAATTCGAACAAATCTAAACATATTCTAAAATTTGACGTTATTTCCGACATTTTATGCTTTCATTCAATGAAATTTAAAAACAATGTAAAAATTATGGCGTTTGACTTTGTTGAAGTCTTTTTACCTCACCCTGTAAATTTTCGATTTCCTTCAATTTTTTTGTTATCTGTATTAAGTGAAGTATGAAAACGGAATACTTCGGTCCGCTATATCTGTTATTTCGCGCATATTTCCACATTTTCCAAAATTTTCACACATCTCATATCAAGTTCAAGAAGTAGTCGATATAGTCCAAATCTGTCAGGTTGTAAGATTTATATCAGTCTTAGGTCTGGAAGTACTCGATATAGTCCAAATCTGTCAGGTTGTAATATTACATCAGCCGTAGATCTGATACGTATTGCTCAATATTGGCCAACTGCTTCGGAACCTCCCCCACAAAGAGTCAAGAGTTTGAATAATCATAACTCATGGCTGGGGGTATATATCTTTCGACAAAACCGACAGATACTATCTTGACTTGTTATCTAAAAAAATTATTTCAAAAAAATTGTTCTTCAAATATTTTCCTTGACTGGAAATCGAAACAAATTCCCGGTCCCTTGAGCCATGTTTTTTTGTGCATTCCCAAATGCACGACTAACAAACAGCCAGACACTTGACAAAATTTCGATTATTGTTTTACGATGATGGCGATAATGAGGATGATTTATTTAGTGATTACTCTAGAAAATATGTGCGAAATCCAAAACAGCAGCAAAAACAACAACAACAACAACATCACACATAGGCGTTGGAACACGAATAAATGCAAATTCACAGCAGCAACAACAACAACAACAACAGTGAACGAACAGCGAAAAATATAAATATTTTACTTTTTTTTTGTTGTTGGGTATTTTGAATTTTGACTAAACAAAAAAAAATATTCAAAATAGATGGTGACATCATTTATAGTAATCGCCAATTTTAGAATTAAATGAAATGCGACTACGACGTTAGACAGAATATACAAATCTATATATTTAGAAGAGGAATAAAAAAAAAATATTTTAAAAAAAAGTGAGGAGAGGGGAGAGGAGGCCAGGCTGCAAATGGAAAAGGAAAGCAAGTTCATGGGAATTGGTGTTATTATTTGGCCAAAAAATGTAGATGATTTTCACCTCAGTACCAGGCGGGCGGCATTAAAATGGGAAATTTCACAATTTTTGTGTTTTTTCTGTTTTGTATTGTCATTTTTGGTTTTTTTTTCAAACCCGTCTAGCATTTAAATGAATAATCTGTTTGGTATGCGCCTAGGCTAAATCCAATATTATTTTATATACAATAGAGTAAACATTTTATGAATCAGAGCAGGGAGAGCAGCCAAATGTTTGTAAAATCAAAACGACACACGACACAGACACACAAACACACACACACACACCAGATTTCTGTCTGCCAACTGTGACGTAGAAGGTTTTTGTTGTTGCCATTTTTATTTGAAGTCATATCTTCTTGGTATTCAAAAAAATATAAATAAAATAAAGGAAAGAAAACGTGAAGCCAAGTATGAGACAGCCACAAAGAATCCCTCTAAATGAACTCAATAGAAAAATAACAAAACCAACGACGATTGTTTATGGCCATAAAACTATCAGCAACAACACCAACAATACCTCTAAGAACTACAGCAATGTTTATATTGTTGTTATTATTGGCCACAAAAAAAAAATAAAGAAATCAAGCCAACAGAAAAACAACGGTGGTATCCATTGAAAAATCAATTGTTAATTGTCTTGTGCGAAGAACAAGCTTAAGCATTTTTCCATGAAAATAAATATTCTAGGTTATGGGAATTCACAGTTGTGGGGCTTGAGATGTTACACAGGGTGAAAAAATTGCTTAGATTTTTCAAGGCTCTCCATGGCATCTTTCGCTGTGGATTTTCAAAATTGGAAGTGTTTAACTTTTCAAGAACAGCAACATTTTGGATTTGTAAAACAATTTTCATAATCTTATATTGCTTCCAAGGATTCCCAGATAGTTAACTTTTCGATTTCGAAGGGAACCGGAACCTGGAATACCGGTTAAGAAACCAAAATTCCAAATTGAAGGTCATTTCGTATATTTAATACCGCTTAAAATATATTCAACTGCGCCTTAAAAAGAACTTCTTCATATTTCGGCTTTCAGACAGTTTATTTTCTCCCGGATGCTTGAAGAACTCTTTCACCAATTGTTCTTTGAAACATAAAAAAAAAACTGCAAAAAAGTCAAACGCCACAATTTTTACATTTTTTTTTAATTTTATTGAATAAAGGCTAAAAAAAGGTCGGAAATAGCATCAAATTTTAGAATAAGTTTAGATTTGTTCGAATTGGTCGCCGAAGTGGTACGAATTATGGCCTTCAAACGACCAATGAAACCGTCACACGCTGCCCGAATTTTGCTCTGTGGTATTTTGGCCCATTCCCGGCGAAGCGCTTGCTTGAGGTGATCGACACTTTGGTATTTTTGTAGTGCCAACCTTGCTTTCCAAAATCCAACAGATATAATAGTCCAACGGATTGGTATCCGGAGATTTTGGTGGCCATTATGCGCTGAAAATGAAGCGAGGAACCTCATTTTTGGGTGGCACGTGCAGAGTGCAATGGCGCCGAGTCCTGTTGGAATGTCCAAGGTCCGCGGTCAAAATGTTTGCATGCCTAAGGCTTTAATACACCCTCCAGAATATTTTCGTGATAATATTCGGCATTTATTCTGATGCCATGGTCGATTAATACGAGCGGAGAGCGACCATCGGCTGTTATGGCGGCCCACACCATCACCATGGCCGGCAGAAAAATAAACAAACACAAACATGTACATACTGGGTTGGCAACTATGCGGCTCCAGTGTGGTCTGCGAATACTAGTGCTACGCAGTGGAAGAATATCCAGACCTGCCAGAACGCTGCCCTGAGAACTGCGACAGGGTGCCTCCTCATGACACCAGTGGACCATCTACATGAGGAGGCGAAAGTCCTTCCCTTACGTCAGCATTATCATATGCTTTCGTTGCAGTACCTGCTTGGGTGTTACCGTGAGAGTCATCCCAACCATCATATGGTGGATAACTCTCCCCCACCCAGGCGTGTCAGGAAGGACATACATGATCTAGAGAGGGAGGTCCAGCGCTACAAGAGAGAGCCTCTAGATCAAGAAGCCTATCAGGCAGGTCTGAGTGGCATTCACACCGATGCAGTCGCGGATGCTATTAGCAGTTATAAAGTGAATACGCTACACCTTTTTAATTGCTCAGCCAAACCTACCCAACTCACTCCAGAGGATCTCTGGCTACAGCCCGTTAAATTAGCCGAATTTCTAAACCTGGAGCTGGAACCAGATTAGCAGAACATAAACACACACATGTACTACTGCTACAACAACAAAAACCATGGCCGGCGCTTGAGTTCTGGTGGCCAACCGAAGTCGGTGCACATTTTCAGCTGACCTCTTTGGCAAGTAAACACGATCATTTTGTTTGTTTACAAACTGCTGGACAACGAATGCTTTCTCATCGAAGAAAACCAAATCCGGTAGTTCACCACTTTCGGCCAAGCGAAGCAATCCTTTAGCTCTTTTGAGTATAGTTTCTTTCGGTGTTGCGGTGTAAGTTCTTGCACTTTTTGGAATTTCAATGGCTTTGCCTCGAGCTCATTTTTCAATATTTTCCGAATGGAATATTGCGATGTGTTTAGCTCACGAGCCATTTTTCGGCCACTGCGACGAGGATTTCGATCAAGTCTCTTCTTTACTTTTCGAATCATTTCTACTGATGTTGCTGTTTTTTTCCGTCCACTTCCTTGAAGTCGGGCTACGCTACCAGTAACACGGTAACGAGCGGATGGTACGAGACACAAAAGATTTATTCACATTTAAATGCTGGAGAGCTCTAAAGATAGCCAATTGTGGTTTTCCAGCCAAATATAATGAAATCATACTATCACGCTTGAATTCTATCACGAATAATTTTTTTTTCTGTAAAATTCTCACCAAAATGCTTTTGTTCGCTTGTAAACAATACAATGAGCTGTCACTGGAATAATTTTAACAGCTGTCGGACGAGTTAGAAATGACAGCAATCTAAAGTTGGTTGCAGTTTTTTCATCTCACCCTGTATTAGACTCTGATTATAAAATATCAAACTAAGGCTTAAAAAAACTTTATATATCGCATTTTATTTTTTGGTTTTCCAACTGTTTTTTTATCTCCTGGGTGTTTACAGAAATCTATCACAATTCATGCAACCATTGGGGATTGAACCTGACAGTTTTTCTTTCTATAAAAATAATATTCCAATTTAATAACACTATTAAAAGAGTATCAATATTTTTACCGCAGTGATGACCAATTTTTCTCAGGTTAATTGTAGAGAAATCTCAAAGTTTTCCTTTCTTCATGGGTGATCAGAGAACTCTTTAAAAGGTCACCATTGAAGTATCCATTGGGAATTAGAATATTTTTCAAAAAGAGCTCTAAACTAGACAGTTTTGCTTTCTATAAAAATTTTTAATTAATAATACTATTAAAAAAATGATTAATATTTTTACCGCAGTGCTCAAAATGTCTCATCTCCATTGCCAGACCAATTTTTTCCCACCTTAATTGTAGGGAAATTCCACCCCATAGTCCTTCTTTTTTCCAATAGCCTTAAATAAATGTTAAAGTAAATTGCATTTTGAATTACATTGCCTACTTTTAGGCTTTCAATTAGCGCCTATTCTTGCATCTTCCCAACCAACCATCAAACAACAATTTACATAATTTGAAAATTTACCAAAGAAACCAGGAAAAAAAAAGAAGCGCAAGCAAGCATTATGAACAACCCAGTTAACTTGCCCAAAAAGGCTTACTGACGTCAGCTTACATCAGTGCCAAAAACAAAGCGACCGGTGTACATGCAGCAGGAAGCTAACAATATTACAAAAAAAAAAGTACATACATATGCAGCTGGAAATATCTTCATGTATATGCATTCCGAGTGTCTGTGTGTGTGTATGCATTTGTAAATGAAAGGAGGCTAGGTGTTACGTTAGATATTCTCTTTAAAAAAAAGAACGAAATGGAGTAAGCTACATTAAATGCAAATATCTGGTTGGTTAGATCCTTATGGTGACCAGGCTCATATGGTACTCTAAGGGAAAGAAGAATACTTTTGCACATTTTTAGTTCTCAGATATATGTTTTGGTACGGGAACCTTATGACCAACAATTGTAGATTAAAAGGGTTTATTTTTCAGTCATCTCTTGAATAACAATCGTTTTCTGTTGAAGAATATTTTTTGTGACCCTCGGACAGTGTCCCTCAGGCCAGATTTTAAAAGAATATTCTTTCAGTGACCCTCGAACCAAAAATCGTGTATTTAAGAGGTATATTTTGCAGCTACTCTCAGACCAGAATTTCCAAGAATATTTTTCAGTGGCCCACAGACCAACAATCGAAGATTTTGTTACAATATTTTTCAGTGAAACTCGGACCAGCTATCGTGGTTAAAAAATTATCTGAGTGACTCTCAAACCAGCAGTCAAGGATTCTTAATGAGTATTATTCTGGAGGACCCTCAGACCAGTCATCGAGGTTTTTAAATAAAACAATCGTGGTTTAGAAGGTTTATTCTTAAGTGACCCTCAGACCAGGAGTCGAGAATTTTTAAAGAGTATTTTTTAGTGTCCCTCAGGCTAGCAGTCGAGTATTTCTTTCAGTGAGCCTTTTACCAACTATCGTCGTTGCAAAATTATTCAACATTGGTTCAGGCTTTAAAAGATGTTTATGTAATCTTTGCCGACCCCTTAAAGAAATTAAAATTTCGTATCTCCACGTCACCATTAATTCTAAAAAAAAGTGAGAAACATAGTTGGACCAAGTATAAAGATAAAAAAGTATCGCATACCCCAAGGCTTCAACTTATTGTCTACCCATTCGCCAAGGTGGTACCTATTTCTTCCCCTTTGCAAAATTATTAAAAAATTGGTTCAGGTATCAAAAAATGTTTATGTGACAATTGCCAACCCCTTATAGAAATACAAATTTCTTATCTCCATGTAACCTTTAATTCCATAAAAGACTTCAAATTATTCTCTATCCACCCATATACCAAAGTGTTTTCTATTCCTTCTTGATGTGTCCCAAATTTTTAGACGCTATTTTAAGCATCTATGGTTTATTTTTAGTTTCAAATAATAAAATATCTCCTCGTGAAAAATTGTTTTTGTGCTGGGTCACCAGACCAACAATTGTGGATTAATTTCTCAGTGACCCTCACTCCAAAAATTGTGGATTTTTGGATGTTACTCTTATCGGGTTGTTATGGTCCATTGATTCAAGTTTTGAGAATTTCTTTGTGTTGCAGTTGTGACTCCTAATCGAAATTACAATGTCTCCCTGTCTGCAATAGGCAGAGTCTAAAAATAGTGAGAAATATACTTGCTACATGTATAGAGATAAAAATAGCATACCACACATCAAGGACTATCTATCTACCCATTCTCCAAGGTGACTCCTTTTTCTTCTCGATGTGCCCCAAATTTGAAGATATTTTTAGCATCGGTTTACAAAGTATTTATAGTATACTTTTAGGCTTTCTTTGAAAAGGATAGTTGTACCAGCTTTTATTACCGTGGTTATGTGGCCTATATTTAAAATATATATTTTTTTTTAGAAAATAAGAATTTCTTCCTCACTACATTTGGATTTTTCTTCTTTGTATGTTCTATATTCAGAAAAGATTTTAAGTTCAATCTTAAATGTTGCTATTGTGACGAAGGTATTCAAAAGCCCAGACCAAGTTGAATAGTTTTTAATCTAAATTTACATTCCGAATAAAAATAATATTGCCCACTTTTAGGCATATGCCGAGCTTACTGTCCCCTTACACACCTTTTTTTAAAAAAGTAATTTTTCTTCTTTGTATGTCCTATATTCAGACATCATAAAAGTATTGTGTAAAATAATTCTAAAATTTCGTTGAATTGAATTCTAAATTTCGTTGAAGCATTTTAGCCGGATATAGCATCAATAGGTATTCAAAAGCCAAGACCATGTTTAATTGCTTTCAATCTAGAATTAAGTAAAATGTGTTGATTTTACAATTTCCAATATAAATACAATATAATATTGCATACTTTTAGGCATAGGACGGTAAACAAACAAGCACTGGCTAGCCAACTTCATTTGACCCCATTTTTCTTTAGCTTGAAAATTTGAACCTGTCATCAGACTTCAGAAAAATATTGTGTGAAATAAACTCTATGTTTCTTGAATTCTAAATTTCTTCGCAGGGTCTCGCATCAATGGCTATTCAAACACCTAGACCAAGTTTGATTGCCTCAATCTATAATTAAGGACAATATGTAGATTTTACAGTTTAAAATACAAATACAAGATAATATTGCATACTTTTAGGCATAGGACGGGTAACAAACAAGTCCTGGCTGCCCAACTTCATTTGACCCCATTTTTCTTTTGCTTGAAAACTTGAATCTTAAATGAAATAAAATAAAATTTTAAAAACAAAAATCTATTATTTTCTTCGAAAAAGACATTTTACCATATGCTGCCTTCGCACTCTTGGCTCCATTGCGATGGCTCCCCATACCATTATTTTCATTTTGCAGACTTGCTGGCCTCTTTTCATTTGCAAAAAATTCATTCACAAGTCAATGGGAGCCAATTCAGAAAAGAAAGGACAATGTTCATCTAGTTTACTCTACAGGATGGTTACACACACACACAAATACATACCCACATGGCATCGCATAGAAAATAAAATAATGGGGCCAAAGTAGTAAAACTGGGATGGGTTTGTATTACAAGTAGAAGAAGAAGAAGAAAAAAAAGCACGGGATGGGGAAATTTTCTGGTTTTTAGAACTTTCAATTTGTAGTTTTTGATGAAGATTTTCAAAGAAGTTATTATTATCGTCCCATGATCATTATTATTGCAGCCACAAGATAAGATGCTTGTGATAAGGTAAATAGGTAGATAGGTATGTCACAGATCTATTTACTTTTCACATAGCGGCGAGAGGAGATATCAGGCAAAGCCAACACCATCCCCGTTCAACACACATGCCTATACTCAATTTGTCTTACGTCCCCTTCTCCAACCAACCACCCACCCACCACCTAACCACTTTTGTTTTTTTGCTTTGAAATATAAATTAAATGCCTATGCATGTTTGTTTAGCTATACCAACAACAACAACAGGAATATACACCAGTACTGACTGGTAGTAGTAGCAGCAGCACCTTACTTCTCAACGCTTCTTGCTTTTTGTGTGTGTGTGTTTTTTTATCCATCAGATTAATGATTTCATTTTCTTTTTATATCCCATATTTTTTTTGGACATTCCTCCTCTTTTTGCAAAATCTATCTAGACTATAACAGACTTATAATAATAATAACTACACCAGCCATGGGCCGAGGAATCCAGTGAAAAATGCACAAAGGAAAACGAAGACTGGCTTGACTTGACTGCATACAGTTGGCTCCTCTGGGCTCCTCTAGAAATCACCTCAATTGTTTTGCTGCTATTTATCACAACAACATCGTAGGGCGCGGGCAGCAACAAACAAGTTAGGTGGGTAGGTAGGGCGGCAGGAGGAGGAGGAGGGAGTCAAGCAGATGAAATTGCTGCGCAACACCACTACTACCCGCCGACGCAGAGAGCGAGCGGCTGGCTTGTTAATGGTTGTTATTATTGTTGTTCTTGTTGTAGTTGGTGGTTTTGTAAGAAATGGAGTGGGAGTGGAGTCGTCGTCATTGCCGTCGTCACTCCCCGCTTTTTATGAATGAAGCTTAAACTCATTTTCCCAAAATTGGGAACAAACGGTCCATAAATAACCCAGCACATTCAAGATTTTTTTTGCCATATGTATGTACAAAAAAACGTTGTCCATATGCATGTATGTATGTATTGGATTGTTAACAATTTTCGGCTTAACTCTAGTTTAGTAAAAACTCTTCAATTTTTTCGAAAATTTTTTCAGTGGTAGGTATTTTAACCATGATCCCGGGAAACTATTTTTTTCTTGGGGGACGGACCTGGGACCCCAGATTTTTGACCCGAAAGTCCGGGTTCGAGACCCCTACTAGACCCGGATCCACTTACCCGATATAGACAATATGGGTATCGTTGGAAAGCTTATGAAAATACCTATCCAACAAATGGTCACATGATGGGGTAAGATCTTACGGTTTCGAAGTTATAGTCAAATTATCGATTTTTTGGACCCGGATTTTTTATAAAACCCCCAAAAAGTCAAAAAAGGGTCCATTATGGGGGACAACAAAATTGATGCCAAATTATAGCTGACACTTCTACCTTTCCAAAAAGGTTCAATTTGTGCTAATACCTTTACTGAGTCCAGAGATATGGGTCTTTCCATCCGCATAACCCGATTCTAACCAGTTCATTAAAACTATGTTTTCAATAAAAAAGGTATATTTTGCGTAAGAATGAAATTCAGAAATCTTTTGTTCGCGTTAGCCGGTGTAGGACATACCCAGAGGAGAAAATCTCAAGCCCCGGCCGAAGGCCGGCTACTTACAAAAGGTATCCAATTTAGAAAACTTTGGTTCGCGTTAGCCGGTGTGGGACATACCCAGAGAAGAAAATCTGAAGCCCCGGCCGAAGGCCGGCTATTTACAAAAAGTGTCAAATTTAGAAAACTTTGGTTCGCGTTAGCCGGTGTGGGACATACCCAGAGGAGAAAATCTCAAGCTCCGGCCGAAGGCCGGCTATATACAAAAAGTGTCAAATTTAGAAAACTTTGGTTCGCGTTAGCCGGTTTAGGACATACCCAGAGGAGAAAATCTCAAGCCCCGGCCGAAGGCCGGCTACTTACAAAAGGTATCCAATTTAGAAAACTTTGGTTCGCGTTAGCCGGTGTAGGACATACCCAGAGGAGAAAATCTCAAGCCCCGGCCGAAGGCCGGCTATTTACAAAGAGTGCCGAAATTATGAACCTTTTGTTCGCGTTAGCCGGGGTCGGACATACCCATAGGTGAAAATCTCAAGCCCCGGCCGAAGGCCGGCTATTTACAAAAAGTGCCAAATTTAGAAAACTTTTGTTATTCCGACGACTGCTACGCGAAATAAACACTTTTTTTATTAAAAACATAATTTTAATGAACTGGTTAGAATCGGGTTATGCGGATGGAAAGACCCATATCTCTGGAACCGAAAAAGGTATTAGCACAAATTGTAGCATTTTGGAAAGGTAAGAGTGTCAGCTATAATTTGGAAACAATTTTGTTGACCCCCATAATGGGCCCTTTTTTGACTTTTTGGGGGTTTCATAAAAAATCCGGGTCCAAAAAATCGATAATTTGACTATAACTTCCGAACCATGAAAACTTACCCCTTCATGTGACCACTTGTTGGATAGGTATTTCCATAAGCTTTCAATCGATACCCATATTGTCTATATCGGGTAAGTGGATCCGGGTCCAGGCGGGGTCTTGATCCCGGACTTTTGGGTCAAAAATCTGGGGTCCCGGGTCCGTCCCCCAAGAAAAAAATAGTTTCCCGGGATCAGGGTAAAAATACCTACCTCTGGAAAAAATTTCGAAAAAATCTAAGAGTTTTTACTAAACTAGAGTTGTTCCCAATTTTCTTGCGGTCATTATCAGCCAAATAGCTTAATGATGATGATTATGATGATGTTGCTGGAGCTTACTTGGAGAATATGCCTGTGGTACCTGGCTGGCGGTACTGCCTTTTCAAGAGTATTTCCCTTTTGCTGCTTCTTCTTTTTATTTTTTGCACCAGCCAAGACACTTTCCAACTAATAATTTATACACAAAACTTTTCACTTTTCACTTTTTTTGCAATTCAAATACAATTTTTTGTTTTCTTAACTCTCTCGTGTCGTCGTCTCCGTTTTACTGAAGTTGAGAATGCAAACATGAAATTTTCTATATATTTTGTACAAAAACAAAAAAACAACAATCTTCAATACAAATATTTGTTGTAGTATTCACGTTTGTTTATGCTATAAAACAAATTTCAACCTTTTTGGAAGCTTTTTTATTGTAATTTCAATTTTAACACACAATTTTATTTGTATTTGCGGCGGTGTTTATAATCTTTTTCTCCGAGTTGTATGTTTTTTTGACTGAACATGAAGTTGACTGCGACAGTTGACTGCCACACTTGCAGAGTCGATTGTAAAACATCAGCGCGCCGCCGTCAATTGGTGGGGAAACAATAAGGCGCCGCCAAAAAAAATCGTTCCACTTTGTTGTCCACACAATTGGTAGAATTATACCAAAATTGGTATATTTTTTGGGGAAGTTGGAAACTTTGTAAAATATAAGGTCCGCAATCAAACGTTTTATCCACTGAACACATATGAACGAAAACTGTGAAAAAATAAATTGAAAGAATTTCCTAATATGCACCTCGCACTGAAAACCCTATCAACAATAAGTAAAAAAGCTGTAAGTTTTGCCGTGCCCAACTTAAAAATTCTGTTAAAATCTTAAAAGTACCATATATAGCCGTTATATTAGGGTCTAAACGACGACGTGGATCTGCATAGGCAACTTTTGTCATAAGCCATTACAATATTCAAATGCGGAGCTTGAAAAAAAAACTCGGTGAATAATGTAGCTAAAATCATTAATATAGGGAGATACTATTTATGGGGGCTATACCAAAATGTTGACCTGCAACAATTCCGGTGAATAATGTCGCTAAAATCATCAAAATACCGAATACCGGGGAGCTACCGTTATAGGGGGGCTATACGAAGACCTGGACCTGCACAGACAATCTTCTGTCACAGGCTGTAATATCCATTACGAACTTCAAATACCAAATTTGAAACAATTCAGGCGAATAATGTTACTAAAATCTACAAAGTGCCGAATATCGGGAGATACCGTTATATGGGGGCTATACGAAGACGTGCAACTGCACAGACAATTTTCTGTCATAGGCTGCAGTAACCATTACGAACTTCAAATACCAAAATTTAAACAATTCCGGTAAATAATGTCGCTAAAATCATCAAAATACCGAATAGCGGGGCTATACATAGACGTACACCTGCACAGACAATCTCCTGTCATAGGCTGCAGTATCCATTACGAACTTCAAATACCAAATTTGAAGCAATTCCGGTGAATAATGTCGCTAAAATCATCAAAATACCGAATATCGCGAGGTACCGTTATATGGAGGCTATACCAAGACGAGACCCACATGGTCCATTTTCAATAACTCTTGCAGACATAATATACCTTTAAGTAAAATTTTATCAATCTACTTCATTTCGTGCGGAAGCTAGAGTGATTTCCTCAGACAGACAGACGGATAGAGGGACGGGCGGTGGAGGGTATGCGACAAAAAATTCTTCCAGGTACAAAGTGTTTTTCTAGGCATTTTTCACCTTAAGAAACCATATATTTTAAATATTAGTATGAAAAATATATGTACCTGAATTTTATAAAAGTATTTGATATTAAAATATTTCGGAAATTTCTTAAGAAAATCAAACATCAATCAAACTCAATCATTTAATACATAAAATTGAGCGGCTTGGAACGACTTCTTGTTTTAGTTTTGTTGTTGAGCGGGAGAGAATATGTTGTTTTGATTTTGTTCTAGGTGCGAATACACAATTTTTATTTTTTCAACAATTTTTACAAATTTAAATAATTTTTCATTCAACATCTTTATTTCCAAAATTGGTTTGACAGTTTATTGTCCCAGCATCTGTGCCGATGTGTCTACTTTATTCTTCTACCATGAATATAACTTATTATTTGGATGCTGTATTTCATCATAAATGATAATAACGGCATGTTGACATATATTTAAATATAGCTGTGTAAACGCCTTTTATTTTTTTCAACTGGAACGCATTTCAATGAAGTTGTTGTCATAGCAACGATATCGATTGATGTTCTCTTATCGATAACTGATGACGACAGCTGTTTGCTCTTGACACCCCTTTGCAAAACATTTTTGTTTAGTTTTTTCCACTGCAAATAAAATAAAAATGGTATAAAAATAAAGTGAAAAGATTTCAAAAACAAAATTTAATAAATAACAATTTTATTCCAGTCCCAAGAGGTGGAAGAAACTTTGAAACGCATACAGGCACACAAAGGTGTTGTGGGAACAATTGTGGTCAACAATGAAGGTGGGTTTGTACTTTTTCGTGTTTTTGCATATTATTTGTTGTTGGTAACAAAACGAAGTTTGCTGCCTATTCTGGCTTATGACTAATGCCATAGTAACCCATTATGGATGTGTTATGGATATTTCTTTATGTATTTATTTTAATGAATGGAAATTAATATTTTATAATAAATTCTACATATATTTTTGACTTATAGGCATTCCCGTCAAATCCACATTGGACAATACCACCACTGTCCAATATGCCGGCCTAATGAGCCAACTGGCCGATAAAGCCCGTAGTGTGGTACGTGATTTGGATCCCTCCAATGACATGACCTTTCTCCGAGTTCGTTCAAAGAAGCATGAAATTATGGTTGCACCCGATAAGGACTTTATTTTGATTGTCATACAAAATCCTACGGATTAGTTTAATGTAATACTCCTTCTTCTTTCACTAAGCCTGTAGTATTGGAAATTTTGAGTGGGCATTTTATATGCCATGCATAATATAAATACATACATATTTAATTTTACCAAATTTGGCGTTCATTTATTAGTAGGGATTCATTCCGATGAATTCCCTTAGTATCCTGTATGGGGATGCTCTCAGGAGAATCAAAAATGGAAGGGGATTGGTTGCTCGCTCCAAAATCATTGTATCTACTGCTTTACCGTGTGGTATACATTGCAATTTTAGATGACTTGTGTTTCAAATTTGGTATTTGAAGTTCGAAATGGATACTACAGTCTAAGACAGAAAATTGCCAAAGCTCCCATATAACGGTACCTCCCGATATTTGGTATTTTGATGGTTTTAGCACACTATTCACCGGAATTGTTTCAAATTTTGTGTTTAAAGTTCATAATGGATACTACAGCATAATACAGGTCCACATCTTCGCATAGCCCCCATATAACGGTACCTCCCGATATTCGGTATTTTGATGGTTTTAGCACACTATTCACCGGAATTGTTTCAAATTTGGTGTTTAAAGTTCATAATTGTTACTACAGCCTAAGACAGAAAATTGTGTGTGCAGGTCCACATCTTCGTATAGTCCCCATATAACGGTACCTCCCGATATTCGGTACTTGATTTTAACGATATTATTCAGCGGAATTGTTTCAAATTTGGTATTAGAAGTTCGGAATAGGTACTACAGCATATGACAGGAGATTATCTGTGCAGATCCACGCCTTCCTACAGGCCCCATATAACCTCGCGATATTCGGTATTTCGATGATTTTAGTGACATTATTCACGGGAATTGTTTTAAATTTGGTATTTGAAGTTTGTAATGAATACTACAGCCTATGACAGAAAATTGTCTGTGCAGATCCACGTCTTCGTATAGCCCCCATATAATAGTACCTCCCTATATTGATGATTTTAGCTAAATTTTTCACTGTTTTTTTTTTTAAGTTTCGCATTTGAATATTTTAATGGCTTATGATAAAAATTGTCTATGCAGGTTCACGTCGTTGTTTAGACTCTAATATGACGGCTACAATTTACAGCTTTTTTACTTGTTTGTGACAATTTTTACATATTCGAATAATTTTTTATTCAAAAATTTCGATTCAAAAATAGCTTTGAAAGCTCATTGTCCCAGCAGCTGTGTCGATGCGACTTCCAGTATTCTTTTTCCATGATCCAATGACTGTCGTTGCGATGGTCATTCTTGTCTACTTAATTTATTAATTTCAGTACAATATTTAATTTATTTTTTATACGCCATACCCTCAATGGAAGTGACAATCTAAAATTCCAGATTGCGTCATCTTTAACACTAGCAAACGGAACAATTTTTTATTTTTAATTATTGCTTTCATATTACCTATCCTTTGTTCATATTAATTGAAAAAAACTATGCTCCTAATCATATGACATGCGAATTCAATGTGTTGCCACACCACCTTACGATAAAAAGACCAACAATCGAATACGCAACTATCGATAACGCAATGCAAACGAATCTTGCCCAGCCGTCATTACCAACAAAACACAAGCGACTTTGTTCTCTGGTCTCGCCCTATTCCCTGTCGTTCGTTCGTGATATTTTATTAAAAAATATATATTTCAGTTCGTTGGTTATGAGAAAAAAAATACGGCCGCTGCACCAGCAAGAAGCATATCCTGTAAATTTAATTAACGCGCATCTAACGGACGGAATATGCAGTAAACGAAAGAAAGGATCGGGCCAATAAATTCCACATAGCAAAAAAAAGTAATAATTAAAAACAAAACACGTTTTACGACAACGACTGTGATGAACATCAACTGACTCGACGAACAACTCAAAATGGCGTAATCAAAGAAAAAATGAAACGTTTTCAAGACAAGATTAAATTTCACAAAAGAATGTACATATGAAACAAGAAAAAAGGAAAAAATTAATACTTATGAAATGCAAGGCACCACATAAATGCCATTTAGCAAATTAAACCAAAGAGAATTTAGTGTAAAAATTGTACGGAAATTGGTGAAGAAAAAAAAGTTTTTTGGAATATGAAAAATTATCGAGAAAATTTCTCAGTGTGTGTATGTGTAGTGATCGTTTTTTTTTTTTCAACTTTGAAATGCTATAATCGCCAGCAATAACGACGACGACGTTTGGCATCATAAGGTTGCTTGTTTTTTTTTCGATGTAGAATATTTGTATGTATGTCGGACATGTCGAAAAAATCTATGTTTGCTTCATTGTAAAATGCGAGAAAAAATAATAATCATCATCATCACCCCACTAAATGTCCAAACGGCATTTATTTTTCTCTGAAAGTGTGTGTGTGAGTGTTTAACGGTTGCGTCGACGACAGCGGCCAACGGCCAACGACGACGTCGCCAGAAGCGAGAAACCTAAAAAAGAAAGAAGTTCGTCCGTCGTTTGCCACACTCGATTGTACGGAATAGAACGACGACAAAAACGGTCGCTGCCCCGCATACGATTGTGAATGATTCAATTTGTGAAACGAAGTTAAAAAATCTATATTTTTAGGAACTGAATATTTGTATTGATTACATTACACACGAAGACTACGACGACGACGACCGAGAGAAGAAGGCAAAGACAACAACAAATTGCCTGCTTGCATTTTTTCCTTGCCATCTCCTCCTCCTTGTTGTGTGTGTTTTGTTGGGTCGCCTTTGTGCTTGTTCTTCTCTGTGGTGCTGCAGTCATTCGATTACTCGGCACACAAGACACACACACACATACTGCAGCAAGTGTATGTATCCACACAACACCAGTCGACAGAAATGTTTGTTTTTTTTTAGTTCAGTTCAGACAGTTTGCCTGTCTGTCTGACGTACGTAAACAACTGAACAACGGTCAAAAGTTTGGATGCACAATGGAATCATAGCCTGGTATTTCGTTCGGATTTGGCTGTGTATAATCAAAATTGATTTTTTGCATGTCCTTTTTTGTAACATACCAAGCAGCACACACACACGGTCACTCACCAACCTCAGATATGAGATTGCTGTGTGGCTAACATACACACACCACATTTTAATTTGTGTTTTTCTATATAGCGCAGTTGTTGTTATTATTCTGCCCGAATCATTATGTGCATTCCAAATCATCTATGTGTATATAAAGCTCATTGTATATGGGTAGTAGTATTATATACTATTTCCAGCAAGCAATTTTTATAGTAAGGAGGAAGGATGCTTTGTATTTATGTACACACACACACGCACAAACTTCCAGAGAAAACACATTCACGGGGAATGGTTAACGGACAAACTTTTTAGGTAGTTATGTACTGTGAAGACTCTAACAACACGGAAAGCTTAAAAAATATTTACACGCGAAATTGTTTTCATTATTTGGATTTTCAATTTCTTTCCTTTGATTATATGCCAAACGCAAAATTTAGGTAATGGTGTAGAAGACTTTAGACCAGGCAATAAAGAATTTGTCCTTAATTTTTTGATTTTTGACATAATTTTGTTTGTGAACTTCCCAAATAATTATTGTTGTTTCTTTACTATATTTTATATAATTAGATGTGTGGCCATGTAGATTTAAACGTTAATTAGAGAGCGTGGCTTGCGTTTTGGGGTAGACAACACTTAAGGCAAGCCTTAGTAAAAAGCGTTCCGTTTCATCAAACAATTTCTTAAGTAGGCTGGCCACATATCAAATTGTCCAGCCAAAACGGCACTTTACAACTGTGATGCTTTTTTTTTTCAGTTATTGCAAAGTTTTCATTGAATTCTTCGACGAAAACGGTAAAAGACAGTATTTATACTTCAGCTCATAAAAAGAATAGTGTTTTTCAGGAAGTCTGAAATGAAAAGCTTATCTCATCCTTCAAAAAACTGTTGTAAAATATTTGAGATATCTTTTTAGGATTTCTTGCATATAGGAATAACATTTTAAACCAATCGGCCACACATTGGCCGATATAATTCCTTTGCTAACCAAACGAAAACTTTTTGAAGAGATGAAAAATAGCGTTCTCTAAGACTTACTGTAACTTTTTACAACGCTTACGTAAATAAAATACTTCAATTTAATAAAAATTAATATCACATAGTTACCTTCGACGCAATTCTATGTAAAAGCTTACACAGCAATGATGCTGCCTTAAATTTAGATAGCAATGGAGGGAGGGCTGCCATGACAAACAATTATACATACGAATTTCAAAATATAGAAACGCATCCTCGGACTTTCTTAATTTTTAGATTACATAGACATATGTATATATATGTACATACATATGTATATAAAATGCTGCGGGGATACACAAGCACACAAGACAACACACAGAGGATTGGTCAAGCCTGGAATTAAAAGCCACACACACACACGAACTTTCACACACCGACATCTATTGTTATGCATATATATAGAGAGAAAAGTTAACATATGTTTTTATTAAATTCATTAAAATAGAGGAGGACGATGGCAAAAAGTAATGATATGGCCAGAATATTACATACACAAGTCTCGATGCATTATGCGCTTGCATTTTTAGCTATGAGGAGAGGGGGTCAGGTGCACATCTCATCCCTCATTTATTTGCCAATTACAAAAAGACGCAACACATTGAAACCTAACTTACATGTGTGTGTGTGTGTTCGTATATCACCATGATTTTGCAAATATTGTACACAACTCGGTAGTTTACATGCAGTAGTTTTCCAAAGAAACAACAATAAGTTCGTATCATATATTAGTTATTTTCGGATTCTTTCCATTATTTCATGAATAGGAATTTTAGAGATAGAGAATACATTTTCTAAAAAAGACTTTAAAAGGTTTTGTCGTGTTTCGTATAAACCATCGTATTAGTCATCGTTTCATTCCCAGTATGGAAAGACTGCAAATAACTTCTTTAATAAGAAAAACATTTCGGAACTAGTTTTTTTTATCCAGTGATAAAGAAGACATTTTTTGTTATGACTAATGTAATAGGGTAGATCGTTTGTTATAGGTACATTCTTTCGTGACTTGTAGGTACTGATGTATCAGTTGTTAGTACCACGAAATGTCAAAATAATTTGTTGTCATTCAAAAAAAAAAAAAAAAAAATATTAAAATAATAATATTTTTGATTTGAAATTGAGAACAAATATTTAATTTTGTAAAAAAAACATAATTGAAAACATAATGAATATAATTATGTTAAAAAATTATATAGAAAGTTAGGTTAAGGTTTACTTATAAATGTTTTTTGTAGAAACTTGTTACTGATGTCACTACCTTTTTTTGGTTTTTTGGTTGGTTCTATTTTACCTGAATTGATGGACGCTATGTTTAGATTGCCTAATGAAGCTCCGTGGTCTTACAATAAGTTTATATGTATTTCATAACACATGCTTAAAAATCCCTTATATGTTTCCACAATTCCTTGCTCTGAATGGATAGGGCATTTTAGATCGACTTTTGTCTTTTTCATTTACAGACATTATGGATTGCATTTGAGGTATTTTTGTCAATTTTAACATCATTTAATTGTATTCTAAGATATTTTCTTCTCTTTTCTACTTAATTTTAATATACATTTCAAATTAAGGTAGATTTGCACGTAAGAAAAATTTAATTATGGGTAAAGAAATGATTACATTTCGTGAAAGGAATTTTAAATAATTTGGAAACGGGAGATGGATTTCTTAAAAGCTTTCATGTTCTTAAAGAACTTTTACATACAAATCTTTAAAACTTTTATATTTATTTCCCTATCTTAAAAAAGTTATTAATTATACATTTATATGCGACTACCTAATTTTTTGGTTCGAAAATTCGATTTTCCCTGAATTTATAGATGCCATGTTTAGATTGCTTACAATAATTTTGTATTCCATAAAAAATGCTTAAAAAGTCCCCCATTTGTTTCCACAATTCCTTGCTCTAAATGGGTAGGGTATTTTAGATCGACTTTTGTCTTTTTCATTTACAGCCATTATAGATTGCATTTGAGGTATTTTAGTAGATTTTAACAGCATTTAAAGAAGATATTTTCTTAAAATCTGCCTCTTTTCCACTTAGTTCTAACATACATTTCAAATTAAGGTAGATTTGCAAGAAAGAAAAATTAAATTATCGTGAAAGAAAAGATTACATTTCGTGAAAGAAATTGTTAATGAATTTGGGAGATATCAATTTTTAAATGTTTGAACATTTACATACAGATATTTTGTTGTTGCAAAATGGTCAGGCCTTATGCCTTTATTGTTGTTTTTATAAACAAACGTTGTTTTTATAAAAACAACAATAAAGGGATAAAGCCTGACCATTTTGCAACAACAAAAGATCTTTTTACAGTCCAACCTAAGCTTGAAAATTCCTATATTTGTTTCCACAATGCTTCCCCCATTAAATGGTAGGTTATTATAGATCGACTTTGGTCGTGTTCATTTTAATGCTAATTTTGTCAATTTTCACGAGAGCTATTTTAAATTAGGGTAAAGATAAGATTAAATTTCGTGAAAAAGAATTCTAAAGTTTTGAAAAAGGAAGATATGAATTCGGAATGTTGTATTTTCGAACGTTGTTTGGTATTTCTCATTGTAGAAGATTACAGGTAGCCGCATCGACACAGCAGCTGGTCAAATGAACTGTTAAACCGATTTTGGAGTTGAAAATGTTGAATGAAAAATTATTGAGGTTTGTAGAAATTTTTGAAAAACACATATTATAGCAACGTTCGAATTGCGTCGTATTAGAAACCGTATAAAAATCTACTTATTTTTGACAAAACATTTTAAAAATTTTTAATGTACCATGGTATTTTTGTAGAAAATTATGTGGTTAACACGATTTTGTATACGCATGTACTATTATCCGGTTTAGGCGTTATAAGTAAAAAATAACAATAAATTTTACTATAAAAAACATACGTTAAATCTATTGTGATGGATCAAATATTACAGTACGTTCCCGCAGGAACTTCAGTATGGCGCAATACCATAATTTGCAGGTTGATAAATATATGATTGTGGAGGCATGAAATAATCAGCCATTAATACCCTATACTATATTTTCTGGTGATTCAATACCATTCTAATTATAATGGTACCGTTAGAGGAACATGGAGCTGGAAAATAAATAGTATATTCCAGATTTAGACTAGGCAAGTCTGCTTTCCATTCCCCTTACCCCTTCTCTTACAAACAGAGATTTGTCACAAATAAACATGCCTAATGTAACTATAGATTTCCTATTGTAGTAATATAGGTTATTATAGGCTAATTATTGTCATTTGCCATACGTAATCATTTAGGGTACCTGACTAAATAAGAAGCTAAAAGTTAATTTATTTTATTAAATTCCAATCCATATTCCGTTATTTCAGATAGACCACAGAACTTGTCTCGTACTGTTAGGTAGCAGAAAAAAATGTTTAATTCCCTTTTCCAAGACTAATCCCTTCCATTCATGTCTCACCATTGAAATATATGCTCGTAACAAACCAAGCACATACCGACACAATTATTTTTGCAAACAGGACAAAGATTCTTCGAAATTTTGTACATACGATGAACAATCAGGAAATTATTAAAGCAAAGAATTCAATTTAATTTTTATTAAAAGAAACAAGATATTTATGTATTCAATGACCCCTAATCAACACATGTGTGTAACATCGTCGCTGCCTGACTGCCTGCATACACAAAATTTGTTTGAAAATAACGAAAACATTAAGCACCTGGCCAAAATTCAATTTTTTGGTTTTTGGATATCAAATTTTAGGGAAAGAATCCTTTCGACTTTCACATCTTAAAATGTAGTGGAAGATGACGACAATGGTGGTTATGGGAAAAAATTATCAAGTACTGCGATTTCTCACCCTATTTTTACACATACACACACACATACATATATATAAAAGAGAAAACAAACAAAAACAACAAAAATCCCCAGAATAACGCAAAGTAAAACGCCAGACAAAAACAGATGGAAGAATGGACGGACGGACGGACGGACGAACGAACGAACGGAGAGACAGACATACACACAATCTTGTGCACATCATTGATTTTTCCGTATTTTTATATTCATTTTAGGTAAGCAATAATACGACGAACACGAAGACGACGGACGACCAAGGGAACAACAGTCAGCAACCACGAAGAACAGGGAAATATCACATACTATAAATAAACTGCAGCAAGGTTCAGCAACTGAAGTTGAAACACACAAAACAACAAAAATATACTACAACAATAACAACAACAACAGCAAAACAAACACCACTGACAACGAAGACTAATATCATCATCATCGTCGTCGTCAGGCTTAACAAAGAGCTGACACCCATAAGGGAGAGATAGAGAGCAAATAAAAAGGAGATCTTCTCTTTCACAAGTCTGTGTCAGCTGATTACTTTGATGAGAACCAGCCAGCCACAGAGCCAACAAAGGAAAGAAGCAAGCAAAAGGTAAACAGAGTCTCTCTATACAAGAGCATTGCAGTGATTTTGTGGTTTCCATAAAGAGAATGGAATAAGGCAGAGACAACGAAACAACGAACGAGTCCATTGATAACAAAAGCAGCAGCCAAGGGAGAAGAACGACAACGACGTCATTTTGCAGCATTGCAGCAGTGGCCGCAGAAATCAAGTAGTTAATCGTTGTGAAAGTGCGTGCAAATAAACACGCGCACCACACAGTCAGCCAGCTAGCTTGCTTTGTTTTCGTTCCAACTAAGCCAGCCAGTCATTCCATCAGATTGTTTGGTTGTCGTCAGTAGTTGACAGAGCAAACCTAACAACCAACCAACCAAGCCAGCCAGCCAGCCAGCCAACCGAACCAACCATCCAACCAACCAAAAAGCCAACTAGCCAGCCAGCCAGTCAACCAGTTTGTCAGCACAATGAACATACGCATGTTGTGAGATTTGCTGTCGTTGCTATTTCATCGGTTCATTCGTTCGTTATTTCTTCGCTTCTTCTAAAGTTGTCTTTCTTTCTTTTCTTCATTTCACATTAGTTCACACAACTACGTAAAGCAAACATTCCGAGAGAAGTAAAAATAAAAAAAAAATAATAAGAAAAACTTGCGAAATATACAACTCAGTTGAAACGACGACGACGACGACACAAAACAAAAGCAACAACAACCATACTCGGTGTATGCTAAGCTGCTCTGGGTGCACATTGTCGTCGTAACAACACGAAATCTTTATATTGAATATTGAGTGAATTGCTGAACACCACCAAGCAACCAACCAGCCAGCCAGCCAGTCAGCTAACCAGCCGCTCGGCACCTCTTCGCCGCCTCGGCTTCCAATACCAAAAAACAACAACAAAATTTGTCGCAACAGAAGACGACAACACAGCAATTGCCAAATTCGAAATCAATCCATAAAAATACAAAAGCACAGCACACAAGGTGGTTGTGAGAGACGTCAAGGAAGAAGGCGTTGGACAACAGCAACAACAACAACATTATCGTTGACCAAGAGCCACAGAATTTTCGTAACAACATTTATATGTTCCTTTCTTCATTCACATCGTCTGTGGCGTCTGGTGAATTTTCTTTATTTTTTTTTTTTGTTCAACACATGTCAATACTAGCCATTAACTCCACGAGGAGCTGTTCCGAAAAGCAAAACTAATATCAAGGAAGTCATCCACATAACATAAACTGGGTAGAAACTGCCCAGTATCACACAGCTGGGCATACGATAACTGTGTGCCAAAGTTCGAGGAGGAGGAGGAGAAGAAGAAGACTAAGAAGAAGATATAAAAACCAATTTAACCCCATTTTATGGATTACCAGAGAGAAATATCTCCCATAAATAGCATCCCACGCCTTGTGTAAATTTTTGGAAATTCTCTGCTTTAGTTTACACATTTAACCCAACACTTGGAAATACCTCGCCAGCAGCAGCAGCCATCATTCAGCCAAAACTCCAAATGAAAACATTACTGCTTAGCTCAGACGATATTCAAAACTTTCGGAAGCTGATCTACGATCCCAAAGTGGCGAATCTGGGCAACTCCAATACAGAAGACGCCAATTTGATGGCCCTGCAATATTACCTGAAACATCCTGGTAATTATACTACTGCAGCAGCGGCAACAACAGCAGCAGCGGCGGCAGCAGCTGCAGCAGCCACCATAACATCTCAGGTTCATATCCAGCAGCAGCAGCACCAGCGTAGCCATCCCCAGACTCAGTCATTTCTGACAACGGCGGCAGCACCAGCAACAACAACAACCAGTACGCATAACCACAACGGCAACAACAACAACACCAGCAATAGTATCACACAGCCCAGCATTGTTGTTAGCAGCAGCAGTAATGGCACTGCTGCAGGTATCACCTCCACAAACAGCCATGCCCATCATCACCTGTTAGCCCAATCACAAACCCAACTGAAGCAATTGCAACTGAAACAGCCCACAATACATCATCACCAGCACACAGCCAGTTTCCATCATCCCTATTACCAGCAACACAGTACGCCTGCGCCTGCTCATACTTCACACGCCCACAGCACCAGTCACAGCTATACGCATTCATTGCCGGTGCACGCCCTCAATCAGAATTCAAATTTTTCGGCAGCCAGCAGCAGTACTGGCGGAGGGACGGCATCTAGTCACGCTGCCACACACACCACAGGTTCCAGCCTATCGCCACCCGGAACAAATGCCAGCGCCCGCACAACACCTTCCAGTGGTTCGAATAGCAGCGGCGGTTCCTCATCATCCAGCGGTTCAAGTTCACGTGGCTCCACAGTTAGTGGTGCCAAGAAACTAAAAGTAGAACCGGTCCTCTCGCAATTCCATCAAAACGAACGTCTTAATTTTGCCAATGCCCACATAAACTGGACCGAAGATCACTGGAGACGTGTGGTCTTCCAAGATGAACGTAAATTTAATTTAGATGGCCCAGATGGGTTTTCCTATTATTTTCACGACTTACGGAACTATGAGAAAACCCTATCCCAAAGACCCCGCGGTAATTCAGTGTACATATATTTGGTGTTAACAGCTGGCGGCCCCATACATCTGGAAGTGTCCACGGCTAAATTTAAAATCGAATCCTGCGTCGAAACAGTGCTGAGAGAACGTGCCAATATTGTGGCCAAATTGGGTGGCAATTCCGATTTCTATTTGCAAGATCACAATTGGACCACAAATGCCCTGCCCTCGGTCCAGGAATGGCTCAATGCGGAAAGTATAAAAACCCAAAAATGGCCCACAGTGGCCCACGATCTGAACATTATGGAGGGCATTTGGGGTTGGCTGATACGTGAGGTGTTCGATGGTGGGCGTAAGTTTTCGCGTAAAGACGATTTGATATTTCGTATACGTGAAGCCTGGTGCCGCGTGCCTATGGAATTAATAAATAATCTGTATACAACGTTATCGGAGCGGATAACACAGCTTTACTATACCCGCGGAGCCTATACAAACTGTTGACAACAGACACTGGCGTTGTGGATAAAAACTGAGTTATATGTCTAAAAAAAAGATAACAAAAACAACAACATTATTAATTTGCTTGGCTAGTTCAAATCTCATATAAAAAGAAACCTGCTCTTGATATAAACCTTAAGTTGCGTACTTTTTTCTCCTCCTTTGGCGGAGAAAATCCCTGGCGAACAAGAAACAAACAAAGAAAGAATGTCAATACTAGCGGCAAGCAAGCATGCACTGTAAATAGGAACCTAAAACAAAACAAAAACTAATTAACAAATTTAAAAACAAATTCACAGACTTAACAAATAAATAGCAGTAAATGTAATGTTGTACGCCCCCCAGAATTAAGATAGAAAGAACATGAAATATGGCTGCAGTTTTAATGTGTTCTATTGATGACAGCGTTTTGTCAAGTCAAATACTTATGTAGATGATCTCATCTCTGTGTTTGTGACCAAGTCATGTATTCTCCCCTCATCAGCTGTTATTTCACATACATACCTCAAATGATTGAGCTAGCTAGCTGATGAGTAAATGGTTTGGCTTTAGATGAGAGCACATCCAGTTGGCTTTCATTGAAATGACATAAATCAAAGCCATACTGCTCATCCGTATCCGTTTTCTCTCTAGATTTTCGCTCTTTATTTACACCTGCCCCAATGAGCATCACTAACATAACTGCAATCCATTGTGAATTAATAGCACGGGGAATGTCTGAAGGAGACTCTTAAAAGGGAATATCATTGTTGTTTTTTATTTATTCTAATCCAAAGGAACAAAAATTTATTGAAATTTTCTAAAAAGATATAATTTATAATAACATAATGTGGCCATATTTCTTTTTTTCCACTTTGTTTTGGAGTAGGCGACAATAATAACTTGCAAGCGAGAGAATAGTTGTTTGTGACATAGTTATACCTTATGCTAGAAGCCTGGTTCTGTGTAAGGACGATTTGAAAGTGATTATGAAAGAAAAACACTTATTTCATATATGTGATTGTTTAATTTTTTTTTTAAATTACCAGATATGGGTATTTTTCCTTTCTTAAGCACCTTCAAATCGTCCTATCAGAAGCATGTCCTATATCTACAATTTATTATTATACAAAAACATATTGAAACTGAATTCTTTATAATTTTATTTAGTGTGTAATAGTTTAATTCTTAGTATATGTATGTATTTTTTAAAATTTAGTTATTATTAATATTTTTTTATTTAAAGCATTTTTTTTTATTTTTTAAAAAAAATATTTGTTTTTTTTCGATATTGTTTTTTGTTTTGGTTGCGCACTACACAAGAAGAACAAAAGAATAAGAAATATATGAATGTGAAATATTGACAAAACATTTTAAGCTCTAAATCGAAATCATGTGATGGAAATGGAAATGGATGGCGGGCAACTGGAGACTGAGTGTCAAAAAAAATCATGTTGTGTGACATGTGAGTTTTTTGTTATTTAAAACTTTTTTCTTGGTAGCCATCCATCACATGATTAGAATTTGAATAATTTATTGGCTTCTCATTCATATCCCATTGCTTCCCAACTACTACTAGAGTACTTTAGATAGGTGTTTTGAAAATTCTCACCCAAAAATTATCTCATTTTTTTTCAAAATGATTTGTCAATATTTCATTATTTATGGAAAATAATACTAAAAAACGAACAAAACTCTGCTCCTCATCCTCTATACTATTACTAATACTGTAGAGAAGAAAATCTAAAAAAAAAACTACTACTACTAATGAAGTAACAAAAGTATTAAACAAATGTAGAAAAAGAAGAATAATACAAAAAACAAACCACTGCAACAACAAAAGAAAGGAAAACTTGAAGAACAAAGAATACAAATCAAATAAGGATACTAATTATTAAATATATATATATGAACTGCTTGTCTTATGTTAAATTAAAAAAAAATACTAAAAGAAGAAATAACTTATAACATGAAGAAGAAGACGAAATAGAAAACAATAAGAAATCACCGAAATTATTTTTTTTTTATTTCAAAAGTCCCTTTTTCTGTTTCGAAAAATATTTTTTAGGGAAATAAAATTGTTATTTTTTTGTTTTAAATTAATTTCAAAAATATGTATATTTTTTAAATTCCGTTTAAAACAAAAAAAAAGAATATCTTCATCCTAACATTCAATGTGTTTCATCCTAACAACAAGAGAAAAAAAGCAAAAAAACAACAACACAGCAAACCATCAGGTCAAGCCTAGGGATAGACACATTTAAGGAAACTCCAAACATAAAAACAAATTAATCGCAATGCAACCATTCAATTCATAACATACCAACCATACCACATATACATAATTATTTCCATTGCCAAGCCATGCGACCCCAAACAAACCCAACCCCCTCCCCTCCCCCCTCATTCTAAAATATATAAAATAATAAACCAGAAAATAAGAAAAGAAGTATATATATATACAATACAATATAAATTTTTAAGTATAGATAAACATTACACTAGTTTATAAGTTTTGGTAAAATGTGATTTTGTTTGTTAAGAAAGTAAATGAGAATTGAACATTTTCAAATACAAATAAAAATCAAATAATAAAATAAATAAATAAATAAAAAGAAAGAAAAACTTGCGATGAATTAAAGCACCAAAATCAACAAACTAACCAATTTCAAATAAAATGAAAATTTTCTGTGTGTTTTTATTTATGGGAAGGAAACAAAAAAACAAGTTAAATAGTATCAGTCGGTTGTGCCGACAAATGTATAGCCCCAGCCTTGAGTTATGATTATTCAAACTTTTGATCCTTTATGGGGGGAGGTTCCGAAGCACTTGAACAATACTGATCAATTTGTATCTGAACCAAGACCAAGATATAAATATTACAACTTGCCAGATTTAGATTATATTGACTACTTCCTATACCTTATATGTCTGGAGTATTTTGGAAAGCCAGGTTGGCACTAAAAAATACCAAAGGGTTGATCACCTCAAGCATCCGCTTGGCTGGGAATGAGCCAAAATGCCGCAGAGCAACATCCGGGCAGCGTGTAACGGTTTCATTGGCCGTTTGAAGGCCATAATTCGTGCCAAAGGTGACCAATTCGAATAAATCTAAACTTATTCTAAAATTGGAGCCTTTTTACGACATTTTTTGCTTTCATTCAATAAAGTTAAAAAAAATGTAAAAAATTATGGCGTTTGTCTTACAGTTTTTTATCTCACCCTTTATATCAGATTTCTGATTAAGTGAAATATTTAGATGTAGCATGTTGTAAAGAATCGCCGACTTGTTTCGCAAGATATGACATAAAATTATTGAAAATTGTGAGCCTTTGTGGGTGAGGTACCAGAAGGGGTTGGCAGATATATATCATCTTAACAACAGACAATGGGTTAATAAAAATATTTGGATGTGTGAAATTTGAAGAGAATTGGATGCTTATTTCGCTGTATTTGGGCGTTTTGTTCTTCAAAATCTTGAACCCTATTTGGGAGAGGTACCAGAAGAGATGGTCCGATCTCTACCATTTTTATAACAGAACTTGTGTTAATGGAAATATTGAGATGTGCCAAGTCTGAATGGAATCGGGTGGAAATTTCGTGTTTTATGAGCCTCACGAATATTCAAAATTTTGACAATTTGTGGGGGAGGTAACAGAAGGAGTGGGCCGATATATTCCATCTTCACACCACACCTTGGATTAACAAAAATATTCTGATGTGTGTAATTTGAAGAGAATCGGATGAATATTTCAGATTTTATAATCGTTTTGGTTACTCAAAACTTTGATCCTTTGTGGGAGAGGCACCAGAAGGAATAGTCCGATCTCTACCATCTTTATAACAGATCTTGTGTTGATGGAAATATTGAGATGTTCCAAGTCCGAATGGAATCGGATGCTAATTTCGTGTTTTATGAGCTTCATGGATATTCAAAATTTTGACACTTTGTGGGGGAGGTACCAGAAGGAGTGCACGGATATATCCCATTTTCACACTAGACCTTGGGTTATTAAAAATATTGTGATGTGTGTAATTTGAAGAGAACCGGATGCATATTTCGGATTTTATGATCCTTTTTTGTTATTCAAAACTTCGACCCTTTGTGGGGGAGGTACTAGAAGGAATGGTCTGATCTCTACCATGTTTATCACAGATCTCGTGTTTATGAAAATATTTAGATGTGCCACGCCCGAATGAAATCGGATGTTAATTTCGTGTTTTATGAGCTTCATGGATATTTAAAATTTTGACCCTTTGTGGGGAAGGTACCACAAGGTGTGGACCGATATATTCCATTTTTACAATAGATCTTGGGTTAATAAAAATATTGTGATGTGTGTAATTTGAAGAGAACCAGATGCTTGTTTCGGATTTTATGATCGTTTTAGTTATGCAAAACTTCGACCCTTTGTGGGGGAGGTACGAGAAAGAATGCTCCGATCTCTACCATCTTTGTCACAGATCTCGTGTTTATGAAAATATTGAGATGTGCCACGCCCGAATGGAATCGGATGTTAATTTCGTGTTTTATGAGCTTCATGGATATTCAAAATTTTGACCCTTTGTGGGGAAGGTACCAGAAGGAGGGCACGGATATATCAGATTTTCACACTAGACCTTGGGTTATTAAAAATATTGTGATGTGTGTAATTTGAAGACAATCCGACACTTCCGTCACATTTTATAAGAGTTATAAATATCCGAAATTTTCACCCTTTGTGTGGGAGGTACTTGATGGAGTGATGCGATATTGTCCATTTTCGCACCTGGCCTAGCACTGATGCAAATATTTGGATTCGCAGAGTTGGAGCAAAATCGGATTATACTTTTTCTATCTGTGCAGTAAAAAAATTTCTTTGAAGATTTTGCCTTTTTGTGGGGGATGTACTAGAAGTAGTGGACCGATATTGCCCGTCTCCGATCTCGATCTAAGTTTGACAATAATATTACGATGTACCAAGTTTGGATCAAATCGGATATTGCCTTCGAGAGTTATAGTGCGTTCCAAGCCAGTCGGGCGGACGGACATCGCTAGATCGGTTCGAAATGTCCTGAAACAAATTTGGTCCAAAGAGACCCAGGGTCTAAAACCGATATTTCAATGAGGCATGTTTTGGCCGTATCAAATGATATGTTGCCCTCTCTAGCCATATGACTGAGGGATTAAAAAGGGGGAAATATAAAGAATTTGGGAGGGCAAGTCTGGAGGGACAAATATATTAATTTCAAGCAGCAAGAATTGCGCTGAAACTATGGAAGGCTGGAGGATGGCACTGCTCCAATATCAATTGTGAATATTTCTTCAAGACCTTAAATCATGAATTATCAAATGTTTTTTAAGATTCCTTTAAAAGATTTTGAATTTGAAAAGGTTTTTCAGGATTCCTATCTTTAGCCCCTTGCAATAAAACACCGAATCATTAATTTGTGCTTAATACAATACATATATATTTGTTTTTGAGAAAAAAAAGGTTGTAAATGGAATTCATTTGTGCATTTGTGTGTGTTTCGTATTATCATCCTATGTCGCAAAATACATAGTGTATATATGTAAAAAATACGTATAAAATATATACTAAGTATATGAATAGATATATATAAAAAATTGTATATTTTATAAAAAATACTTTTTTTCGCTTTCTTTTTCTTCTTCATTAATACTATCATAAATTGTTGCTCCTTCAGTCAGTCTACTCAATCATGCTACGCACACAGGCTGGACTGCAGAATGGCATATTTTGTTTGACACAAAAACGGCCACCAATCAGCGACTTGGCACACATTTTGCCGGCACAAACAAAACACGAATCATGCCAATGGATGTTGGTCCACGAAACACCCTTATCGCTGGGTCCAATGGTTTTGTGACAATATTGGCAAACGGTGGCAAAGTATTCGTCATAGCATTTGAGGCACAATGGCATGTTTGACTTTTCGTCCGGTACATATTGTTGACCGGCCAGTGGTTCATCACAGTGATAGCAGCAAAAATGTTTGATGTGGAATGTAGCTCCCTCGGCGGCCGTGTATTCCTTGGTGAAAATCAATTCATCGCATGCCTTGCAGCGGGGTATTTTCAATTTAACAGCCAAATCTCGGCCACAATAGACCTGGCCACCATGGAAAAAGTAAACCAAATCTGCCAACAATTCCCGGCAAGTGTGACAGCGGAAACACTCTGGATGCCAGGCAATTTCTTTGCCAGCCCGTTCCGCCTTGACGGCGACTTCACCAAAGTTAATGATCTTTTCACAATCACGGCACAGCAATTGTTTTGCAGCACCCAGTGCCGTCTTATTGTCATGGCTCTCCTGCAACTTGAGATTTTGCATCAAAGGATTCAGAGGATCTCGGGCAGATGCTGCCACCGTTGGATACATATTCATATCCTGTATGCCAGGAATGGCCGTAAGTCGCCCGGCCAAGGCATTTACATCACACTCTCCATAACCACTGTGCTGTGCGTGATGACTGGGAGTTGAGGGTTTCGATTCAAAACCAGAATCTGTACTGCGCGACGGACTCATGGTCTGCTGCAAATTCATGCTTATGGGGGCATAGGCAATGTCCAGGCTACGTGGCAAGGCTGTGACATATTCACGTACCTCTTCATAGAGGGGACGATCCAAACGTAACTGTTTCGATAACTGCTCCAAAGGCTTCAACTGTGAACAGGAGTCATATTCGATATTCATGTCATTGAGATTTTTAAAAAGCCTCTCATAGAAGGGGGCATTAAGTACAGCACTTTGTAGCATATCCTTGTGGGTTATACCCATGGCCTGGAGCTTATCCTTTGCTAGCTCACTCAACTGAGTTTCCTTTATATCAGGTCTGCCACTGAGCGGGGAGACCACAACTTGAATGGGTACTGGTGGTTTAAGGCAGCCCTGGTGTTTGGCATTTTGTATGGCCTGTTTTAACGGCTCGGAATGTATGATATTGGCAAATACCGGATCACGTTCATAGTCCACATTGGCAGGCAAATTACAGTCTTGTATAATACTAGAGATGGGTTGGCCAAAGTGGACCTTACGCATGGGAGTGTCCTGTGACAACTGGGCACCAAATTTCAATTTTCCAGCTGCAGTTTTCAGGGGTAAAGGCGAGTTGAATGCCAAGTCATTCAAAAATTTCGAGGGGGTCTTGAGGGGCGAACTATATGACGAATTTGGCATATAAACCATGGTATCCAATTCCTTCTTCACCACCGGATTCGTCAGATATTCCTTACGCAAATCCACCAAGGGGCCCAAACGTGGATCACGTGAAATATCCAGGTTGTTGTTCTTCAAGCTACCAAAAATTTTGTCATAAACTGGTCCATTAAGGACCAAACTTTCCACAGCTGCCTCGTTGAGACCATTTAGTTTCTCCTTTACCACTGCCGGCAAACGAATTAGGGCAGCCTCTTTCAATGGACCCTCAGCCAATGGTTCGGAAAAGGCCACAAATATCTTCGGATAAGAATATGAGACCGGCTCTAATATGGCCTTAGCCAGCTTTTCATTGGACAATAATGTGGCTAGAATTGGATCAGAGACTGGAGGTTCTTTCAACGCTGACATGACCTCACAGTACTTGGCCTCATTAAATGCTGGCAGCTCTTGAACAAGCGGAGGTTTGTGCAGATTTGCCACAGTACCATAGCCAACATTTCCCACTCGTACCACACTACCCTGACCAACACAATTTTCTCGGATTTTCTGGACATATTGTTGCAATTGATTGGATTCGGCTTCGGTGAGATTGTCACAGAATTCAGCATCTAAATCATGGGGAGGCACTTGGAATTCAAGTTGTTGTTTACGTTTGGCTGCCGCTTCACTACCAGCAACTGGTACATTTTTACTGCCTAACTTTTCCAAATAATCAGCAACCACGTCTGGAGAGACATTCGGCGGTACCCAGTCTACTTTGACCGGTTGGCTTGCCAAGGTTTTTATTTTGATGACTAAAAAACAAAAATGAAGAACAAAAAAAATAAAAAAATTCTGTAGGTTATTAGGGCTTCTTAAATAAAACTCAAATGTGATATTTGGATTTTTTGGACTTAGTGTCCCTTCCATAAATCGTTACTATTTGAGGACTCTCTCGTCTCGAACCATCTCTTTTAATTATTTTTTTTTTAATAATGACCCTAAGGAGCCAAAAATATCCTCTCTTCCACTTACATGCCGGCTTGGAACGTATCTGGCCAAGTATTTCGAATTGTGCCCAACCAGATGTGTCATCGTCCTGACACATATGCTGATCCTTGCGACATTTACAATTGCGACAGACCTTACGCCAAAAATGTAAATCCAGGCCGGGACACTTGTCTTCACAAACACTACATGGAGCGCCAGCACCCACTTCATGTCCCAGCTTGGAGCATTTTAATTTTTCACGTCTATCCTCCAACTTCGATAGCCATTCGGGGGCAGCTGGCGTCTCAACGCAAGAATTTTTATTGTTCATTGTTGTCTGCAATGCAAATCTCAGTCCAATAGGAGGACATCAGCTACTCCTGAACAACAGCAATGATTCAATAAGATTACAAAGTTACTGTGAGAAAAACTAACGGCGTAGAAATTGAGAAATAATACGAAAGCGAGAATGTATGATAAAACTAGAAATCAAAACAAAAGTGGCGACCCCCATATAGTTGCACAAAACCCATTTTTGCGTTAGCATTTCATTATGAGTGCTTTTTTAAATGGTTAGAAAAAGAAGGTGAGTGCCTTTCAGCCGTTAAACAACTTTATTCCACATTGGAGTGGCTCTTTGAGCTCAAAATAAATATTACTATTTAACTGTTTTTATTTAAATTTCTATTGTATACAGAATTTAACACATAAGAACTTATTTTAATTTTATGGGGCCCGAAAAAAATATTTTTGTGTTAGCATTTCATTGTGAGTGCTTTCAAATGGTAAGAAAAAGAAGGAGAGTGTATTTTAGCCGTTAAACATGTACCTTTCTTTTTTATGTGGCGCTTTTTGGCCAAAAAAAGCGTTACCCTCGAGAAACGCAGTAGTATTCAGTATAATGTAACTATTTATATATAGAATGTTCTATTTCACGCAAATTTATATTGCTTTTTAAGATCTGCTGTAACGAGACGGTGTACAAATACATATTTGTTCTAGTATTCCATTGTGAATGGTTCCTCGAGATGTAGAAGAAGGAGAGTGTATTTTAGTGTTTAAACACCTTTCTTTATTTTCTGTGCGTCACTTTGGGGCAAAAAAAAGTTTTCTAACTTGTGTAAGGCACAATGTTGTATTCAGTACAAAATTATGCTAGGAACACAATTGGAGCGAACGACGAATTTTTTCGCGGCGTATGTTCGCCGTCAAAAATAAAACACATATGTGTATATGGAAGTGCACACAATCACGGCACCGGCGAAAATTTCGTCGGTCGCCGCGAACTCAATTAGCTTTATTTCTATTTCATAGGCCGGCGACCGGCGAACAAAACAGTACAAGGTGGCCATACTTGTACGAATTTTATGTGTTTTAGTAAATAAAGTTACTTTTTACTTTAAAATTTGTTATGGTCACTCTACTATCTGTTACTCGTATAAAAAAACCTAATTAATTTGTTTATTTATTTGTGTACTTGCGCCTGAGTGAAGATGGATATCAGTGAATTTATAATAGAGAAGATGGACATAAGTGAAATTATAATAGAGAACGTAAAGAATTATGTGTTCTTGTATAATTCATTGTAGTCAACAAATGAGCAAAAAGTAAACAACTTCATCAGCAGTTTTATAATTTCGTCGGTATTGTGTTCCATACGACGAATTTTCGCGGCTCATTTTGTCGCCGCGTAGGGCGAAATTCGTCGTTCGCTCCAATTGTGTTCCTAGCATTAAACACGCCAACTTATTTTGCTTTCTTAAAAAACATTTAAATAGGATGGTTAACAAAAACCATTTTTCTGTTAGCATTTCATTGTGAGTGATTTCAAATCGTAAGAAAAAGAAGAAGAGTGTTTCTAGCCGTTAAATACCTTTTTTCTTCTTTGAATGGCGCTTTGAACCCAAAAAACAAACCCTAACTTGAGAAGTAAGGAGAAGGTAAATCGGCAACGAAATGACCGATGACCTCTAGATCTGTACTTCAAGCAATATTGTGAACTACTCAATGGGAAAACTCAAGCAATGACAAATGAAAGGGTAATGTACTCGTTGTAGACAATTTCATTACAACTGCAAAAAGTTCGTTCCTGGGAGAATATTCCCAGTCAGAATCCAAGAGAATTGATGGCGGATTTTTGGAAAATCCTGGTATTACCACTAATACTTCTTTGCTTCAAAACAATGATAACAGTACGTTTACATATAAAGTGGTTAGTTAACCAACTATATTTGGATTAAAATTGACATATCCATTACTTATACGTCAAATAATCATTTTCTTAAGTACGATAAGCCATGGCATAAAGGCGAGAATACATAAAACGTTTTTTTTTTTTCTTGACGAACATAGGAATATTAGGTTGACTTAGTTCGATATTGGCCCTAAGCTCCTTTATCATTTTCCAAAGAAGCCAGCTGATGACTTAGGCTGTCAAAGAAGCTTAAAACCATGTTTCTTCAATTAATGTAAAGATCAATATTTATTGACTTTGAGGTTAAGTAAAACAATTGTTGTCTGTAGAAATAAATAAAACTCCAATACTTTTCATAGGCGAATATTGACTTTTATTTGGACAATTATGTGTTGTGTGTTTTTTTATAATTTATAATTATTAATTTTGTTATTGTTGATTCATTATTTTGTTTTTGTTGTTGTTTTTTTATTTTAACATTTAGATATATTGCATATTTAATAATTTGTTTTTTTATTTTTTCATTTGTTTCGCATAAGTATGTTCATATAAATATATATGTTGTATATTAATTTGATGTTTGTTTTAATTTGTTTCTTTATTTTCTTTCTGTTTGTCATAGTTTTATAAAGTAATTATGTGTTTCCTTCTTGTTGTTTGTTTGTTTGTTTTTGTTGTGGTTTCGATTCTCATTCATTATTATCCGTATTTAGAGTAACATTTGAAAATATGTTGTTAGTTTCTCGAGTCATTATTTGTTTTTAAAAATGGTTTTCATTTAGTTTTAATTCTCTGTTCTTTTTTTAGTTTATTTCATTTATGTGCCCGTTTTTTTGTGATATTGTACGTTTATATTGGTTTTCCCTCTGTTTGTTCATTATATGTATTTGTTGTTGTTTTAATAAATATATATTTTTAAAGTTTGTTGGATTTTTTAGCATAATTATATTTTTGTTTTGTTTTTCTTAAAAATACTTTATTTTCTTGTTATGATTTAAATATATAGAGATTATTTGTTGTTGTTATGGAATATAACTCATTTTAAAGTTGGTTTTTTTTTGTGTTACTGTTTTCTTTTTTTAGATTTGTGTATTAAAGTTTTAATTTTTTGTAACGTATTAACGTTTGTTTTTTTAATATAATTATCCGTTGTTTTATTTTATTTTTAATTAATATTTTTGAAAATTTCATAGAATTATTTATGTAATGTTGTTGGTTTTTTTTGTTGAGAATTGAATCAAATATTGTACTTTAGCATAAAACACTTTGTCCAATATTATTAACATAATCTTAATAGGCTTTGATATCAATATGTTTGTTGTCAAATATGTATTCTCAGTTTTTTCAGTTCAATAAACGAATTCAATTATTGAGTACACCGGCAAACATTTTTCTGAATTCTTGAAAAAAAGTGGAATAATACATCAAAAAACATGTCCATATACACCCGAGCAAAATGGTGTAGCCGAGCGAATAAATAGGACGATTATAGAAAGGGTAAGATGTATGCTTATCGACAGTGGATTAGATCAACGTTTTTGGGCAGAAGCTGCTTCTACCGCATCGTACTTGATAAATAGAGTGCCATGCCGAGGAAATGAAGGATGTCCCGAAGAACTATGGTCGGGTCGAAAACCAAATTTGAAGCATCTTAGAGTCTTCGGATGTCCAGCTTTGGTCCATGTACCAAAACAACGAAGATCTAAAATTGATCCAAAGTCATTAGAATGTATCATGGTTGGATACAGCACGGAAAGTAAAGCGTATCGATTATTTGATCCAAGTGATCAAAAAATAATTGTTAGCCGTGACGTGGTATTTCTTGAAAATGTTCACTCAAACATTGAAACGCCATCTTCTAATCTGTACAATCCTTTGCTAATTCAATCTCCAGATGAAGAAATGGATAATGTTTTGAACCAAACAGTGAATAATGTATCAACGAATATGGAGTCAACCGAATTGGATGGCAATAATGTAATTCAAAATGAGCCTCGTAGTGATTCTGAAACTGATAGTGAGTTTTTGGATTCAGAATGTTTTGATAACAATGGCTATGTGGACCCAAATGATGAAGAATGGGAACCAAATCAATGTAATTCACGACCAATACCAACGTCTGAAAATATTAGAAGATCAGAAAGGATAGCAAACCGTAATCAACGATCAACGGCATTTTCTGCAATAGAATATGTTTCTTCAGACCCCCAGACTATAAAACAGGCAATGTCGTCTGAAGATTCTGAACATTGGAAAAAAGCCATGCAAGATGAAATGAATTCTTTGAAAGTCAATAATACTTGGACTTTGGTTCAACTTCCTGAAGGATGCAAAGCTCTGAAGTCAAAATGGGTGTTCAAGACCAAGCAAGATTCCAATGGAAACACGTTGCGATGGAAAGCAAGACTAGTCGCAAAGGGATTTACACAGACTGAAGGTATCGATTATATGGAAACATTCTCTCCAGTTGTTCGGTATGAATCAATAAGGTATTTAGCAGCATTGGCAGCAAAATATGACATGAAGATTCATCAGATGGATGCCGTTAGCGCTTATTTAAACGGGATTTTAAAAGAAACCATATATATGGAACAACCCGAAGGTTTCCGTGATGCTTCTAATAAAGTCTGTAAGCTTAACAGATCCATATACGGCTTGAAACAATCTGGGAGAGTATGGAATGAAACCATAAACAAGGAACTTATCGATATGGGTTTTGTACAAGGAGAAGTGGATCAATGCGTATATTCAAAGGTGACAGATGAAAAGAAGATTTATATTGCAATATACGTAGATGATGTAATTATATTCTCCAATGACGAAAACGAAATAAATTCTGTCAAGAATACACTTTCAAGAACATTTAAAATGAAAGACATGGGGGAAGTGTCTAATGTTCTTGGTATGACAATATCCCGAACTGAAGATGGAATCAAAATTGATCAGTCTAAGTACATATCAGATGTATTGACACGTTTCGGAATGAATGACTGTAACCCTTCCTCAACTCCAATGGACTATAATAAGAAGTTATACGAAAGTATGTCCCCTAAAACCGAAGTTGAAAAGGAAAAAATGTCGAAAACACCGTATATGGAAGCTATTGGGTGCTTGTTGTACGCTGCTCAGGTTTCGCGCCCTGATATATACTATGCTGTGAATATCCTGAGCCGATTCGGAATAAATCCTGGTAGAGCGCATTGGGAAGCTGTAAAAAGAATAATGCGTTATCTCAAAGGAACTATAGAACAAGGGCTCATCTATAAGAAAAATTTAGAAGAAGATATTACCGGCTATTGCGATGCAGATTGGGCTGGAAGTTTGGACGACCGTCATTCGACAACTGGTTATGTCTTTATTTTTCAATCAGCAGCAATATCCTGGTCCACAAAAAGACAAAAAACGGTGGCACTATCTTCAACGGAAGCTGAGTTCATGGCAATAACTGCAGCTATACAGGAGTCTGTTTGGTTGAAACGACTAGAAAAAGAACTCAATCCCAACAACAATGTCAACATGGTTTTGTATTGTGATAACAAAGGAGCTATACAAGTGGCTACAAATAACAAGTATTCGTCAAGGACAAAGCATGTGGATATTAAAGCCAAATTTATCAAACAGAAAATTGACAACAATGAAATATCTTTGAAGTATCTTTCAACAAAAGAAATGGTTGCTGACGTTTTTACCAAGGCAGTAACTCCACAGAAGTTGGAATATTTTAAAGGAGTTTTTGGCATTGCTTAGTTTCCAACTTGTATTGTTTTGTAATTATAATGTAAGAAATATTTAATTCAGGTAGAGTGTTGAGAATTGAATCAAATATTGTACTTTAGCATAAAACACTTTGTCCAATATTATTAACATAATCTTAATAGGCTTTGATATCAATATGTTTGTTGTCAAATATGTATTCTCAGTTTTTTCAGTTCAATAAACGAATTCAATTATAACATTTTTAAGTATTTGTATTTTATATTCTTTCATTTTTAATTTTTTCATGTTTTGTTCTTTTGACAATAATTAAATATTGTTTGTAAATATATATATGTATATGTTTAAAGTCATTAGTCATTATTTTAGTAAATATTATTTTCTTTTTATAAGTTAAAGAGTTATTTATGTTTTTTTTTTTTTAGTTTAGTTAAATGTTCATTTTGAATTGTATCCCTTTTTTTGTAATCTTCGTCTTTTGTTTTAATAATTTTTAATTTTTTATAAGTGTGTTTTCTTGTTATTTTTGTTTTTTATTTATAAGACTTTGAGCCTTAGGTAACACAGGGACGGCATAATCCATGCCAAGGTTTCGATTTTTTCTTCTTTTTTCCGTTTGTTTTTAATTTTCGAAATTAAAGCAAATGTTGTTTTTGATGAAATTTGAAATCTCTTCTTTTTCTTTCATAATTTGTTTTAGTGTTCAAATAATTTTGAAATATTTTTTAAAAAATATCATATTTTCATTAAAATTTTTTGATTTCCTTTTGTTTCTATATATTTTCTTTTTTCCTTTTTTTGTTTTGTGGGGGAACTAATAACGCCTTCAAAACCTTGAGAACCATGTTGTTGTGCCGAACACCGTGTGATTGGGTTTATTATGTGGTAAATTAATGATTTTTTTCTCTTTATGTTTGTCTTTTTTTAAGTAATTTTTTTTTCTTTTAAAGTTAAAATATATGTATATAATATAATTAATGATGAAAATTACTATAATTATTGTTTTCTTGTTCAGTTGTTGTTGCTGTTGTTCTTTTTGTCTTATAAAGAAACAAAGAGGGAGAGAAGTATGTTTGATTGGTGGGTGGTAGTTGTGGTGGTGATATTTGTTGTTGATTTGTTAGGAGAGTTCTTGTTGTTGTTGTTGTTGAGAGTTCATATAAATTGCACTGGCAAAAACGGTAGTTTACCAACATGTAAAGTTGTTGTGGTTGTTGAATGATTTGCAGGTCTGTAAGAGATTTGAATGAGTATCATTTTTTGTTTTTGTTTTGAGTATTGCATGTCATGTCATGTTTGTTCTTTGGGATTATTTAAAAGTTTAAAAGGATCATAACCTCAAAGTTTTTGGAGCCTTCTAAAAGAAACCATTCTGAAGAATGTTGAAAAGAGAAAAACATTGTCCATATGTCATTAGAATTTCGGGAGGTACCATTCTATGGGAGCTATAAGGAGACGTACATCCGCACAGACAATTTTCTGTCAGAGGACCCGTTGGTCTTTTTTGCCAAAGGATGTGATAAAGTCTATGGGATTCACTGACAAAATACTGGGTTTAGTTTTTTTATAACCTCAAAAGACATAACCTTTAGTTTTTTTTTTTTTTTGGTTTTAAGAATTTAAGATTATAAAAAGGTTGCTAGACCGAAGACATTTTGGGCTTCTAACAAGATTTCCGAATTTGCTGTGATAGTCTTTTTGATTTTCTATTAAAAGATCGTTTCTTTTTTTTCTGCTTCAAGGTCTGTGGGACTTATTAACGAAATGCTGAGGCAAATTTTTAGATAACCCCAAAGGACATAAAATTTAGTTTTGTTTCATTTTAAAAAAATAATAAAAAAAATAAATTATTAAATGTCTTAAAGTGTTTTGTGATATATGTTGTTGTTGTTAATACCTTACAAACAATAGGCTATTGGTTGCTGCCGTACGTTGATGTTGTTGCTGATCGGACGACGACGATGCCATTGGTATGGTGGTTGGATGTATTGGTGGTAATAATGTTGCTGTTTTATTGTTGTTGTTGTTATTATTATTTGTTGCTGTAGTATTCTGATGATGATTATTAAAATGCTGTTGATGGCCATTGAATCCTGTAATTGTTGTATTTAGCAGATTGTTGTTGTTGTACAGTGTAGGTGCTACTGTAGCATTTGTTATTGTTGTGGTTTTATTATTTAAAATCTCATTTTGATTATCATTGTTACTGTTCATACTATTTTTGTTGTTGTTGTTATTATTATTGTTGAGAGCGTCTGAAGACGGTGGGAAATTTTGTGTTGGTATTGTCATAACATGTGTGGAAGTTGTTGATGGTGATGATGCTAATGGTGCTGGTTGAGGTGTGGGCTGTGTCGGATTGTTGGGACCATTGGTTAAATTTTTAAGTGCTACTGTTTCCAATTGCTGCCGATGTTGATTGGTGGTTGGTGGAAATGCTTTGCCAGCCGCCGCCTGATGCGTATTCATGGAGGATTTGTACAAATAATTATTATTGTTTAACTCAACGCCATTGCCATTTTCTGTTACAACGCCGGCTCCTCCAAGGGAATCATGGGGATCGTTTAGCTGATGAGGTAAGTTTCCCGGTTTCATAGTAGGATTGGATGTGTTGGAAGAGGAAATCGTAGGACAACGTGTATTCGAAATAACAGTGTTATTGGCATTTGTATGCTGCTGCTGCTGTTGTTGTTGCTGTTGTGTTTTCTGTTGTTGTTGTAAGTGGTTGTTTGTTGTTACAAATAAATTTCACCTATTAACGTGACTGCGATTTTGTGTTTGATTCGGATTTAGGCCGCCATTATTTGGCTGGATACCAGCAGCTGCTGTTTTTTATGGATCAAAAAAAAAAATAATAATTTAAACATTTACCAATTTATTGTATTGAGTAAAGAGGGGAAATTTAAAATAGTCACCGCCATATGCTGTTGTGGGATTTTGATAGTAATCCCCTGCACCACCACCTCCTCCGCCGCCACGTCTGCTATAATCATTTGTCTCATAATCAGTGCTGGTTGTATCATAGGGTCCCCGTCCAGTGTTCAAATGATTCATCGCCATGCCAGGAGTTTGTGGTACATGGGGATTGTGATTATGTGCCGACTGTGCTTGTTGGGGATATGATGAATAGGGGGCATCATAGCTTGGTTGTAAATGATCGAAACCCTGGTTATCTTCATAGCCGCGTCTAAAGAAAAGAAAAACAAAAAAGGACAAATAATTTAAGTTTAATATCCAAAGATGTGAACGATATTTCATTGGCACACAAATACTTTTAAATGGTAAAGCAACAATAGTTCTACAGGGCATTTCAAACGATCGAAAAACAAAATTTTCTATATTTGGAAGACCAGCTTTAAAAATATTTGATATTTCTAGCTGATCTTCGAACAAGTTTCGAGTTCCAGAAATGTGTAGCTGACCTTCCTAGGCGATTCCTTCAAATGAGATTTGTATGTAGAAGGTATTTTTAAAGCCTACGCCACCTCTCAAATGCATGGGTCTAAGCCACCTCTCAGAGTTTCGTAAGCTTAAAAATCTTTCGCAAGTCTTTAAGGCATTTCCAGAAATCTAAAACCCTTTTCTTACGAAGCAAGGAACAAAACTTACCCATATGTCTCCTCCATTGCCGAACGGGCTTTTTCCAATATAGACATAACCTTTTGTTTTGGTGCTGTATTGTTTTTGTTGTATGCCGAGGCGGCCGAGGCTACACTGTTTGGCCCACCTTGACCACCACCTCCACCTCCTCCGCCACCAGACTTATTATATGGTACCATATTCTTTGTTAGATTTGATGTAATAACACTGCCAGGACCAGTTAATATTCCGCCGCCACCACCACCACCAGCCGAAGGAGTATGTGGTACGATTTTCTTATAGCCTGTCGATTTTTGTTCCTCCGTTATGTGAGTACTATCCATTAGTTCACGCAATTGTTCCTGACGTATAACATCATTACTATCCGGTATTAGATATTTACGCAATTCAGCCATGGCATAAGCAATGCGAGCATATGCCTCGGCTGGTGGTGCCACCGTGGAGATTTCAACATGTAAATCACTATTCAAATGAGAATATTTGGGATCCTTGGATTTACGAAGCTCTTCCTCTTTGACACGATCACGCATTGAATTACGTCCCAGTACGGTCATTTTACACATTGTTTCCTCCTGCAGGCGGCGCAAGGAGTTGCCCTTGGGTCCCAGTAATTTGCCAACGAAATTGAACTGCAAATAAAAGATGAGAATGGTGAGAAAACAAGTCAAATAGGAAAATATTCTCTAATTGGAAATTTAATATTTTCCAGAAAACTAACTATTTGGGACTTAAAACAAATTTGAAATAAATCATTAAGGCCTATCTAAAAATTGGGTGAAAGTTTTCATAAAGATTGACTAAGACTTTCTTCCCAACTTTCAATGGGTATCCCTTCCCCTTTCAAAAAATTACCTTTGGATGTTCCCGGATGGGTACCAAAACCTTTTGCGACACTCTTAGCGGCTTTTCTCGATAAATATCAGCATATTTTTGTTCCTTAGACGGTAGACGGCCAGTTGTTTGCACCTTTTCAATTTCTAAGAAAAACAAAGAAAAAAAACAGAATTATTATCCACACCTAAACACATAATTTTTATTCCTTCAAAACCCACCTGCATCCAATAGCTTTTCGGCTATGGGGAATTTGCGATCCATTCGTGATTTTTCATTAAGGCAGTCTCGAACATATTCATTAGCCTTTTCATTGAGATAATTTGTATCAATGGGACCCATGCTGGAACTAACACCATGATGCTGTTCATTTACACTAGCAACACCGCCACCACCACCATGGTTATCACCATTGTGTGGTCCTGTCGAGTAGTCGCCATTACCCTCGTAGGTATTGGCCATGATTTGTCTTTTTCACTTTTTCTATATTACACTTTCAAATTAAATGTTCCTCTAATCCTTTTTTTTCAATTTTGAAATATACGCTGAAATTAAAAACAAAAACAACAACGAAGAAAGTTGTTACTTTAATTACACTCCGACTCAACAAAACAATTTTGTGCAATTTTCCCACAAATATCACTCTTGTACCCTCTCCTCCATAGATTAAAGCGAAAAAAAAAAAACGAACAAAAAACTCTGACGCCAACATACATTTCTGAAAAAATTGTTTGACAACAAAAATATTAGGCCTTCCTTGTTTCACGCAGCTCTTTATAATAAATTTGATGTTATTTTTTCTGATTTTTTTTTAAAGTAATTAAATGTATTAATTGAAAATTTTGGAGGACTACACTTTCACTTTCTCTCGGATAAAAGATTTCTTAGATTTTCTTCCTTTTTCCTCTGTTGTAGTGTCGTATAGTTTAGTGTTGTATAGTTCACGAATGAACAAGTTCGATTGAACGATTCATTGAAAGGAGCGCATCAAGTAGTGTTGCCTAGTTCACGAACGAACTAGTTCAATTGATATTTCTACATGAAAATTTTTATGTTGTTTTTGTTTTCATTTACTTGAATATTTTTCTTTTTTATTGTGTGTGTAGTAAAGCATTAAAACTCGAAGAACGATTTAGATCCGAACAAATTAACTAGGTGTAGTCCTGGGCGAAATTAACTGCATTTTCCAACACTACTCTATTGTTTTCAATTTAGAGATACCTAAGTCGACTATCGGCTAGTCGATTACGCTACATTTAGCATCAATAATCAAGTTGCTGGGAAATCGCATGTATAGCTCAACAAGAAAAATATTTAAACCCATGGTACAATGAAGATAAGGTAGGCTAGTTTCGAAAAATAAGCGTTTTGAAAACACCCAAATTTGAATATTTTCATTTTTTTATTTTTTTTATTATTGAAAGAATACACGCACATAAACAAATAAAGTTGACATATTAAGCCAAGAAAATAAAAAAATTAAAATCATATTTTATCGTATCGTATAAAGTAGTAATAAAAATATAATTATTTATTATACACCGACTTCAAAGCGTCAGAGACAAAAGAATATAGCAATTGCCAATATTGATATGTCAAAAATTTTAAATTTTTACGTTCTTGAACACAAAACCCTAAGAAAAATCGAAATGAAGAAAGCACACATAAGGGTGTAAGTATATAAGAAGCTTGAAGTCAAAGCTAGGCATATTTTGTGACATTTCATAAAGAGATTACATAGCCGCACTAAAATCCAGCCGACGTTTTCCATTAATATGTCTAGCCATGACTTCAAGCTTTTATTGTACTTGCACCTTAAGGATGGTGTTCTCTTTTTCATTTTTCACTCCGTGAGTAAAAAATATTAGCATGGTTTTCAGTTTTTAATTGAATGAATTGGTTATTTTGAAGAATTCAGACATATTTACAAGTTTTCCATTCCTGTACTATATTGTCAAAGTAGTTCTCTCAGAGCGAATGTAAGATTTCTCTTTTTTACTAGTTATACTTCTTCTACCAGAACACAATACATGTATCATAACTTTAATACCCATCTTCACAGTTTTCGATCTATAGTTTCCTTTCATATGATGCAAAAACACAGTGCCTGGCTTCGCTGTCATCTGAACCGCCTTTATACATTCGAACATCACTATGCATTCGAATTTGAGAGCTCTACTTCTCACCCATTTTCGATTTATAGTACTCTAACAACTCTGTTGAATGCCGCTTCTGTTTTTGTATTTATTACTAATAATTCCATAAATTTTCCAACAAAAATGGCTAGCGAGGATTTATTTGCCGAAGACTTCTCCGAAGAAATTATTTCTGAATTAGAACAAGATTATGTTCAGGAGGCGGACATTGTTGAACAAGAAGACATTGGCGGCAAGGAAACCGAGGAGGACAATGTTGTTGAAGAGGAATCGACGACCCCGGATGAAAGTGTGCCGGTCACAACAAACACTGAGGAGGATCAAACACAATGTACAATAAATCATTCATAATTTGTGATTAAAAATATTAATCTAAAGTTTTATGATGTTCCAGCCAGCAAGACCAAAACAACAAATGTCAGCAGTGAGGCGCGACTCTTTCAATTGCCTTTGACAAGGGTGAGAAATATCATGAAATTGGATCCTGATTTACATATTGCCTCCAATGAAGCTGTATTTTTGGTAACACGAGCCACAGAACTATTTATACAATCACTGGGTGTGGAATCGTATACCTTTACCGCCCAAGCCAAGAAAAAGACAGTGCAAAAACGTGATGTTGATTTGGCCATAGCTGCCGTTGATAGCCTAATGTTTTTGGATGGGGCAATGAGTTTTTAAAATTGTTAAATAAAACAGCATTTGGTTTTTGTTAGTTTTAAATATGGAAAATCTTTATTTGCAATAATTTATTTTGTATTTTGAAAAATGAGTTTATATTTTGTAATGGTTTTATACTTACTTTTGTTATACCTTCCTCCCCCTTTATGAAATTTAATTTTTTGTGGTCGTATTGTTCGGGAAATTATTTAGTCAGGTTTTTGTACGATACTTTTGTATTTTTTATTGTAGCTTTTGTTTTGTTCTTTGCATATGGTTATGAACTACTTAAATTATTTTGTTTTGGGTGTTTGTCTTGATTTTTTTTTTAATTTTAAATTTGTCTTTAAGAGATTTACTTTTGTGTCTGAAATAGTTGGAGTTTTATCCTGCTTATATTTTTTTGTAGGATTGCCATTTTTTTGCTTTATTATTATAAAAGTTTTAAACGATTTGAGTATTTGAAAATGTGTATTAATTTGCTTTAAAACATTTATTTAAACATACAGTGTTTAGTTGGATAGCCAGCAAACCAGTAAATGCTTCCTGTCCTAATGGAAATTTTCGAGATTATACGATTTATTTTGTGTTAATCAATTTTGAAAATTATTACATGTAAGTTGCAGGAATAAAACTGTAATATTAAACACTCAACGATCACAGTATAGAGGGCAAAATCGTCAACTTCGATATTACACCGCATACATTATTTTATTTTTTGGATTATTTATAGCCGTTACCAAGGCAGTATTTTCCATTGATTTTTGAATTTTAGAACATGTTTGCTACATTTGCACTCCATGAAACAAGAAACTTGTGTGTTAGCTCTGATTATCAAGAAATAGTAAAACTGTATGTATTTTTAATCTCTCAATGATGGGTTTAAAATATATTGAAGGCCAAAATATTGATTAATTAGATATATATTTGCTCCCTACAAAGGAATGAGACGTTCGTTCGTGAATATCAGAAAAGTTAGGTTAGAATTTCAAAACTAAATATATTACTTAATATATATTGTTTTCAATTAGAAAAAAGGTTGAAATTGAAATAAGATACCGGCATTCAATAATTTTTCAAAAAAAAAAAAAAAAAATCCTAACCTCAAAATTTTTGAAATCCTGAATTTTGAGCAATTTATTCTATGCCACTTTGTTTTAAGTTGCACATAGGTCTCATTCATATCTCAGCATTGTGTGTATTGAAAAAATGTGGGGTTATCTCGGCTTTCACCGATCATTTTTTGTTTTGTTTTTGTATTTTATTTTTATTTTAATCTGTTTTGTTTAAATATACTTATATTTCAGTACATTATGTATTTTGTTTTTTGTATAGTTATAGATTATATGTTTATATTATTCCTTTATATATCTCTTTGTAGTTTTCTGATTTTTTCTTTTACATTTTTGAGGTTATGCCCACCACACCAAAGTTGTATTCAATGAAATTTCAAATTTTATTATTTTTGCCGGCAAATTGTGTAGATTCATTACTCAGTATTTGTTGTTATTGCCTCTGTTTTGTATTACTATTCATTTGTTTTTAGCCGCTTTTTCTTGTGGTTGTTGTTGTTATTATTACGAGTTTTAGTTGTTGAATTTGTTTGAATTTGATATTAACGTATTTTTGGATACGGTGCTGAACGATAGCGTACACTTTCTCGGGAACGGGAACCACCAGTCTCATAATGTGATGAAGAATGGGCTGTAGACGTTGGCCGATATGCCGACGATGATGAGCGGCCATTACTGCTTTTGGCTAGTTTTTAGATACGAAAAAATGGGAGAAGGATTTGGTTTTTGAATGTTGTGGTTGATTTGGGGGGGTGAGGTAGTAGTTGTTTGAAAGAATTTTTGAGTTTTTTTGTTGGTTTATAAAACTTTTTTTCTTTTTGCATTTATCCATAGTGGTAAAGGTTTTGTTGTTATAGGTTTTTTGTTTTGCATTGCAAAAATTGAATTGGTTTGACATTATTATTTTTTAATTGAAGTTGTCATCTATTAGCTATGTAATATACACAATATAACGAATTTAAATAATTGCATTTTCTTGAAATATTTTGTTTAGAACGCGTAGCTTTGCTGCTGTACAATTTTGTTTTGGAAAATATTTGTTACTTTTGTCTGCTATTTAAATTCGTTAAAATTAGTTGTGTTTCTTTTTTTTGTTGTTAAACTGGATATTATTTAGATTTTATTCTTGGCAGTTTAGGGTTTCCTTCTTTGAACTTCAATTCAATTAAGTTTTGTTTGGTATTTCTTTAGTATGTATTTTTAAATTTGATTATTTTGAATAAATCAACGTTGTCTTTTGTTTGGCTGTAACAGAAAACCTTTTTCTTCTTTCATTGAAAAATGGAAAAACTTACCTGCATAAGCGGCGGCTGCATAGGAAGAGGAATGCGGATGATATTCTCTGCGATAGTCTCGTTCATATGAAGAACTTTCATAGGCTGCATGATGAGCACTTGAATGTTTGGCCGAGGGTGGAGGTGGTGGAGTACCATAGCGATCATATTCACTTGGATGTTCATACAGATCATGTTCTCGGGGTCTTTTGAAGGGAGAAAATATAATTACAATAAAACAAGGCTATCATTTAAAAAAAAAACAAAAATTCTTGAAATACCTGTGAGATTTAATTATTGGATAACTAGGATCATCCATGACATATCTGGCCTTTTCCAAAATCGAATAAACCTTTGGTTTTGATTTTTCAAACGGCGGTGGTGGAGGTGGAGTTCTGCTGAGAAAAAAATAATAACTTCAATTTTACAAAACAAACTTCAACAAACTCACCTGCTACTATAGGGTGGGGCATGCTCCCCATATGCCTTGGCATAATGAGATTTCTTGTAAAATCTTTCCTTGCCATCCAATTCACGCATTTGTTCCATGCGTATATCATCATTTGTATCGGGTATCATGAATTTCCTTACCTCGGCCAAAGCGTAGGCCAAACGATGATAGGCCTCGGATGGTGGGGCCACAGTTGATATTTCAATATGCAAGTCCCGGCTTAAATGGGCATACTTTAAATTACCCGATTTTCGTAGCTCCTCCTCCTTGGCATGATCACGCATGGAGTTGCGGCCCAACACTGTCATCTTACAGAAAGTTTCGTCCTGTAATTGTCTCAGGGTATTACCCTTGGGTCCCATTATTTTGCCCACAAAATTAAATTTGGGATATTCTTTGATGGGGAACCACACTTTTTGGGCCACACGTATGGGTTTTTCACTATACACATTTGCAAAGATTTCCGGCTTGGGTATGCGACCACTAACCAGAATGCGTTCAATTTCTATAACAAAAAAACACACAAAACAATTATACTTAATTTACAAAACGATGCCCCCACAACATTCCCAAAGAAAATCAAAATGGCGTCCAGCAGCATTTCTTTATTTGGAAATGGTACCGACACCCTTAGCCATTTCCACCACTCACTCACTCACCATCATCCAAAAGCCTTTTGCATATATTGTACTTATTGGGATCCAATTGTTTCTTCTCCTGCAAGCATTCATCCAAATAGGCGGCTGTTTTCTCATTTAACGGCGGAGCATCATGTTGTGTGGTTGTTTGTGTCTCCTGCTCACCACCTCCTTGTTCGTTATTTGTACTTTCTTCATCGTTACGTGGCCTTTTACGTTTATAATCTGATGTATCTTCACTGGTATAATCACGGTCATAATCTCGCGGCATTTTTATTAAATTATTATGGAACTTTTTCTTTGATTTAATTCAGCACTGCACGGAAAAATGTGTATCTTGCTTGAATGAATGAATTATTTTTTTTTATCAGACACTTCTAGAGATGGAAGTTCAGCAAGTAGTGGGTATTTGGTAATTGCATTGGGTATATGCGTGAAATATGGCGCCATGCGTCACGTTGCTTCACACACAAACGGTGATTGTTGGCTGTGACTAGGGATCCATAGATCGAAATGGAAAGGATTACATTTCTGATTAATTAGCTGATTTCTTTGTGGTTATTGTTGATTTGTTTTAGTTTTGCTTTATTTATTTATTATTCCATTTTGTAGTAAAAAGGCCTTGCAGACCGTATATAACTATTATATAGCTTCCTGAGTTACAACAATTAAAAAAATAATAATAAAAATTTAATAAATGTACAATGACATGATATATTATGGCCCGTTCTTATATCTTCCCTTTATAGTCCACTTTTGTTATTCCTTATTTTAGGAATGGTGAAGGATAAATTTCACATTATCGGATTCTCATTATTACATCTTTCATATAAAGTATATTAATTTCTTACAGAGATATGGCAAGCTTTTTGTAAAAGTAACTGGTAGTCACAGCATTTTTTCACAATGGCATCTTCATTTTAGGTAGAAAATAATAGACAAAACGAATTTGTAATTAATTTTGTGAAATAAATTTATAATTCAGTTCTTCAATATAAAATAAATGATTTGCGTTATCCATTTATTTATTTAAATATATTTTGCTGGTATTGTCATATTATCAATATAAAATATGGCAACATGTATTCAGTAAACTTTACGTTAAAAGAAAAAGGGAAGATGGCCTGGCCTTTTGCTTATCGGGCAGTTTTTATTTAAATGAGACTTGTAATAACGAAAAACGATTTATGTGTCCGACAACATCACTTTTTTATCTATCGGAAAGATGTAATAACCGGCCATATATGTGTAATTCATGTATCGATAAAATCGAACTAAGTAAACCTAAAACTCCTTTGTTCCTCTACGAAGAAGTCAGCCGATGACTTAAGCCAGCCAAAAAACCGTTTTATGTATTCTCATCTTAAAAATTGAAATAAATTGTCCTGTTGAACTTGAAAATAGAAAAAATTCAAAAACATCTTGAAAACTTGTATGAGAGGCGTCTTTGAAAAAAATTCAATAATTTCTTCGACTTGGTTCGTATGAATTAGTCATATATCGATTAATAGATCCCTTTCAGTGCTGCTACATAAATTCGCCAAATGACACACGTCTTCATCGTAAGCGCCGACCCTTAGAACATTTTGCAAAAAAATTACGCCGCCATTGCTAGGACATTTAAAACGGCTTCGTTCTCTAATTTTTTGGTGGATTTATGTATTTTTCAATTATTATGTATTTTTTTAATTATTAAACATTACACAAGCAAGTATAGCGTCCCGTTTATGCAAAATCTTGGCCACATTGGAGATTGGTTAATAGACATCGGTTTTCCGCGTTACAAATTTTGCATCAATTATCGCTAATCAAGTTTTTCCGGGGTTTACGTTTCATAAATTGTGTGTGGTGGTGCTGGTGCTGCTGCTGCTGTTCTGTTGTCGTCGTCTTCGTCGTTGAACACAAATAAATGGAAAACGGTATGCGTGTGGAGTCTAGCGGTGGCGATAGTGGGGGTGTCAGTGTAAATGGTCATCTGCACACTGATAATGCTGGCGACCAGCATGGGAGTGCGGAAAAGACAACATCGCGCCTAAGTGAAGCTGCCCAAAAGTATATGCAAGAGCTGTTGGTCGAACGTTCCAAATTGGAGAATACTTTCCCCTTGGCTGTGAAACTAATCGATGAAGGTGAGTATTCTTCAAAGGCACATCAAAAATGTCAACTAATCGAAGTGACCTTGTTATTTAACAGCGCTGGAAAGGATTCAATTGAATGGACGCATACCGGCTAGAGAACAATATGCCGATGTCTATCAGCAACGTACCATAAAACTAACCCAAAAGGTTCATGTGCCTATTAAGAATAAGAAAGTAAGTCTAATGGGAGGAGGGGGACGAAGTAGCGGGTGTTTTAATAATAACATGTCTCTGTTTTCCAGTTTAATTACGTCGGTAAGCTGTTGGGCCCCAAAGGCAACTCTGTGCGTCGCCTGCAGGAGGAGACCCAATGTAAGATTGTCATATTGGGCCGCTTCTCCATGAAGGATCGTGCCCGTGAAGAAGAACTACGTAATTCGGCTGATTTTAAGTATGCCCACCTTAATCTACCTTTACATGTTGAAGTTTCTACTGTAGCACCACCGGCTGAGGCCTATGCTCGCATGGCATATGCCTTGGCAGAACTTAGACGTTACCTGATTCCCGACAAACATGATGATATACGCCAAGAGCAATTTCGTGAATTAATGGAGGATCCAGAGGCTGCCAAGAAAATAACAATGCGTCAGCAAAGGCAGCAGCAGCAACAACAGCAGCAGCACCATCATCAACAGCAGCAACATCAACCGGCTGGCCGGAGTGGCGGTGGTAATGGCATGGGGTCTCATAGTGGTGGTGGAGGCGGAGGTGGTGGCGGTCCCAATAATAGTAATAACAACAACGGTAGATCAAAATATCAACCTCAAAACCAACACTATCATCACAATGATGAGACTGTCTACTATAGACCACATAATTCGTACCACCAAATGAAGCCTTATGTGCCAGGTAAATAGCGATTGACACTAGTCCAATTGAAAATGAGGAACCTTTTTCTAATAGGAGAATGAGACTAAAATCCAATTAAAAACATCGTTCCTTTGGGAAAATTCTTCTTTTTCGATAGTGAAAGAATAGCCTTAGGCGATAGAAAACGTGCCCAAAGGCAGATTATTCAATTTCTTCTTAGGGGAAGAAAGGACATTATCAATTCATTAAAAAATCTTTTTGAACGACATCAAAATGTCCCCTAAAAGTCCTTTTAACATCCACATTTTAAAGTCCCTGCATAGGCTTTAAAATGTCCATTTAGAAGACCTTTAAATTTCGAATTCAAGTCCAGGTTTACGGACCTTAACGGGTCATTGAAAGGGTCTTAAAAATTTCATATTTAAAGACCCTATTTTCTTTAAAAATTTAACAATTTTAAAATTCCCCTAAAAACCTATGTTTGGAGAACTTAAATTTCATTAACAAATTATTTTCCGAATACAAATTTTAAAGACATTATCCAGGAACTACAAAATTTCTTTTTAAAATCCACGGATCAAAGCCTTGAAGAGATGCTCAAAATGTCTTTGCAATTCACCATTAAAGCCCTTGAATAAAGTCTCGAAATGTCTTAAAAAATCCATGATTCAAAGCCTTGAGGAAAGACTTAAAATTTATTTTTAAAATCCATGAATAATGGCCTTGAATAAGTTCTCAAAATTTCTTAAAATTCCATCATTCAAGATCTTGAGGAAAGGCTCAAAATTTATTTTTAAAATCTACGATTCAAGGCCTTGAAGAAAGCCTGAATATTTCTTATAAAAATCCACGTTTCAAGGCCTTGAATAAAGTCTTAATATTTCTAAAAAATCCACGATTCAGGGCCTTAAGGAAAAGCTCAATATTTCTTTTTAAAATCTACGATTCAAGGCCTTAAACAAGGGCTTAATATTTCTTTTTAATTCCACGATTCAAGGCCTTAAGGAAAGGCTTAATATTTCTTTTTAAAATCCACGATTCAAGGCCTTGAATGAGGTCTAAAATTTTTTTAAAAAAATCTATAATTCCAGGTGATTCAAGGAAGGCTCAAAATTTATTTTTAAAATCACCGATTCAAGGTCTTTAAGACTCAATATTTCTTTTAAAAATCCACGTTTCAAGTCCTTGAATAAGGGCATAAAAATCCACATTTTAAGGCCTTTAAAAAGGGGCTCAAAATCCATGTTTCAAGGATTTGAATAAGGCCTTTCTTTTAGAAGTCCACGATTCAAGGCCCTGACATTCCTTTCTCAAAACCTCTATTCAAAAACTTGAAAATTTCTTTAACAAATCCACCTCTAGACCCTTTGGAATTTCTTCAAATTTGCACATTAAAATGTCAAATTAAAATTTGCATGTAAAATAATATTGCTTAAAAAATACATACGAATACGAATAAAAACGACCTCTAAATTCCTCAAACAGTCCATATGTAAAGTCCTTAATCAGGATCCTCAAAATGGCTTAAAACTTCCAACTTCAAAGGCCTTGAGAAGTGTCTTTAAAATACCTTTTTATAAAAAAATTATAAGACCTAAAAATACGCCCTATAAAATTCACGTTTAAAGCCTCAAATTGGACCCTCGAAAGTCCTTTGAAAGCCCACGTTTAAAGACTTTTTAGAAGAAGATTTTAAATATCCACGTTTTAACACCTTTAAAAGATCCACATTTAAAGTTTCGAACTGGACATTCAAAATTCCTCCAATAACTCACTTTCAACCTTGAGAAGTGCCTTTAAAATACCTGTTTATAAACAAATTATTAAAGTCTTATAAATTTACGTTTAAAGCTTCCAAATGCACCCTCGAAAGTCCTTTGAAAGTCATTGTTTAAAGACCTTTAAAAGAACATCTTAAATGTCCACATTACTATTCCTTAAAAAATCAACGTTTAAAGTCTCAAACTGGACGTTTAAAATTCCTTTGAAAATTCATCTAAAAAGTCCTTAAAATTACCATTCAAATTACTCAAATTTAACTGCCTTGAAAAGGCTTTTTAATTTTCTTTAAATGGTACACGTGAAAAGGTCCTTTAAATTCCCTTAAATATCCAAATTTTAGAAGCCTAACTATTCCTTAAAATCCACTTTTTAATGCCTCGAACTAAACCTTCAAAATTCGATATTAAAGATCTTCCAATTTAATTTAAAAACTTCACGTAAAAAGATAAAAAAAAAGAAAGGATCTAAAAATTCCTTAAAAATCTAGGTTTAAAGACCTTAAAAATGCCTTTTTTAAATCACGCTTTAATAACATAAAATGGACATTTTAATTTTCTTTCAAATGATCTGTTCCAGTACCTGCAAGAATCTACTAGTTTTGCAACATTCTTTGATATCACAAAAGGAGTATTGGTTATCGTAGTAAAAATTTGTACATTCTTGCAGTTCCGAAACAGACCTAAAATTATCGTAAAATATACCTTGCAGAACATTTTATAAGATCATAATTATTTCTTAAAATTTGGAGTTCAAAATCCATCAAATCGAGCTTCGAAAGTCTTTTAAAAATTTGATCAAAAAGGCTTTGAACTTCCTCACCCAAGTCCAGATTTAAAGTTCTTAAATAGGACCTTCAAACTCTGTTAAAGTCTGAATTTTGAAGAAGATATTAAAATTTCCCTTATCTCGAGGGTTTGTTAAGGACTTTGGAAATCATTTTTAAAATCTAAAACCTAAATCCTGCTAATTAATAATGATTTTTTCCTTTCTTCCAGGTAATCAACGTATGCATTCTGCAATGCCACCACCAACTGCAACAATTGTGGGTGCTTCACCAACTGGCCCATTGCCGGTTGTCAATGCTGCCAATTACAGTGGGCGAGGGGGTCCTGGTATGAATCCTGGTCCACCAATAGGTCTTAATCCCAATATAGGCTATCGGGCATCACAAATGCCCTCCTATAAATATACAAAGAAATAATACTGCTACTAACACTACTACAACAGCTGCCGCCTTACAAAGCCAGACAAGCAGACAGACAGCCAACCAGCCAGCTGTAAAAAAATAGGGTCTATGTGTTTCAAACAAACCACAATCACTATGTTGACAAGTTAAATGTTTTTTTTTTGTTTTTACATTAAATTTTATTTTCTTGTATTTTTTTAACAATTGATTTATTGTTATTTTTTTTTTTTTGAATCATTGATGATTATGATTTTATTGTACGGTTCCTTCATTGGTTTTTCTTTTCGTTAAAATAGAAATGTTAACTACCACCACCACCAAAACCCCTCAAACCCTACCCGGTACATGAAGTGTGTACATAAAGTAATATTTTTTAAATGACATACATACATAAATATTACAGAAAAAACAAAAACAAACAGCATATAAAAAATAATACAAAATTTAAAATAACCACATAATAAAATAACTACAACACTACACTATATAAAGAAACATAATATTAATATATATATATATATATTGTGTATACATACATACATTTTTTTGTAATATGTATACAAAAATGAACATACACACATATTGAGCAATGTAATTTTTATTGGTTTTTATATATAAATATCTATGTAAAAAAAGTTACACTGCATTATTTGTTTTTATAATTTTTTCTTGTTTTTTTTTCAAATTTTATTTTATTTCTTTTTAATTTTTTTTATTGCTTTTAACAACAAACCGAACACATTCACATTTGTTGTTTTAGACTCTCATATATATTATAACACATATTTTCATACATTCATTATATTATTATTATCATACTATTATTATTTTATTTTTTATCATTACAAATATAACACTGTATATGCGTTGTATTGTGTTTCATTTTTGTGCTCTTTCTTATTTTAAATAATTAAGAAATGAAATGTAAAATCTTATAACTATTATTATTACTATTATTAATTATTTTGTTTAGTTTAAGAGTGTTGACGGGTTCCAAGAAACCCCTCTCATTATACCCAGTTTAATACACTGAAAAAGAAAACCAAAAACGAATCAAGAAACCCCCTATTTCCCATGAATAATCAGTAGACTGTTTTTATTCCTGGGATTTGTTTTCTATTTCTATTTTTTTTTTTTCAAACATTTTTCTTTTTGTTTTTGGGTTAAAAAAAAGAAAACCAAGTTACTTTGTTTTTTTAAAAACATAAACACTGCTGAACTACGAGAGTGTATAAACATAATTATAAATATACAAAAAAATATATATACATATATAAATATATTTTCCAAACCATGTAGTTAAAAAAAAAATAAAGAAACAAAAAACAAACAAAAAAAAAATTAAAAAAAAAACAATCCTCAAAAATTTATGTTGTATTAACAAGAATAAAAGATAAATAAATAATAAATATTTTATTATTTCACATGTGAAGTTTGGAGGGTAGGGAGGGAAGTAGCATCCCTTTTACATAGACAGAAAGACTTCTCGCCAGAAAAATAGAGGTAATTTAGAACACGATTTTTTAATGACTTTTGAAGGTTTAGTTCAGGCTCTTAAAATCTAGATTTTTAGAGAATAGTTAGGCATTAAATTTTAAGGTATTCCGAGGCCTCTGTTTAAGGACTTTACACCTGGAGTGTTTAAGGAATTTAAAGGCCGTTATTAACCTCTTCTTTTAAATGAATTTTAAAGGTCTAATTTGATTTCCAGAAGTTCTTTCTATGAAAGAAATTGCAAGGTCCCGTTTCTAGGATTTTTAAAATATTTTGTTATACTTTCTTCGAGGCCTTAATTCCTGTTTTTTAAAGATTTTTTAGTAACTTCTTCAAGGATTTTCACCATTAATTTGTAAGGTCCTCTCCAAGGCTTTGTTTCGGGGATTTTTAAGAACTCCCTCAAGATTCAATCACTTTATTTTTAAAGTCCTTGAATGGTGGATTTTTTAATAATTTCTAAGGCCTTCGCCAATGATTTGAATTTTTAAAAGCAACTTTACGGCTTTAAAGAAGGCCTTAAATCGTGAACTTTATTTTGAACGAATTTTTAAGGTTCTCCTCAAGACGTTATATAGCAATTTTTTAAAGCCCATCTCAATGCCTTAAATCATGGATTTTTAAAAGAGTTTTCGAGGCTCTGCTCAAAGTTTGAGAATTAGAGTTTTTAAGACCTTCTTAAAGGCTTTAATTCTTGGATTTTTATAAGAATTTTTAAAACCTATGCGGCCTTGATTTCTGGTTTTTATAGGAAGTTTTAAGACATTTTTGAAAGCCATGAGTTGTGCATTTTTATTCGAATTTTTCAAGACCATGACCTTTGAATTTTCAACACAATTTTTAAGACCTTCTTCAAGGCTTTACTTTCTAGATTTATAAGATATTCTTTAGAGTATTAAGTTGTTTATTTCTAAAGAAATATTAAAGGCTCACCTCAAGACCTTGATTCCTGGATTTTTATTAGAATTTTTAAGACCTTGAATAGTGGATCTCTAAAGGAATTTTTAAGACCCTCCTCAAGGCTTTGAATTGAGGGTTTCCAAAAGGTTGTTTAAGTCTTTATCAAGGTCCTGAAAGGTGTATTTAAAAAATATTTAATATAATTTTAGGACCTTCTTCAAGGGCTTAAATCGTGGATTTTGTAAATAGTTGTGAACCGCTTTTCAAGGCCTTGATTTTCTAAGGAATTGTCAAGGTCCAGAAATAAAATAAATTAAATAAATTCTTCAAGTTCTTGAAACCAAAAACAAAGCCTTGGAACGTGGATTTTTTAAAATAAATTTCAAGACTCTGTTAAAGGTCTTTAAACGTGGATTTTTAAAATTAATTTCAAGGCCCTTTAAAGGTTTTACAACGTGGATTTTTAAAATTAATTTCAAGGCGCTTTAAAGGTTTTACAACTTGGATTTTTAAAATTAATTTCAAGGCCCTTTAAATTTATTACAACGTGGATTTTTAAAATTAATTTCAAGGCCCTTTAAAGGTTTTACAACGTGGATTTTTAAAATTAATTTCAAGGCCCTTTAAAGGTTTTACAACGTGGATTTTTAAAATTAATTTCAAGGCGCTTTACAACTTGGATTTTTAAAATTAATTTCAAGGGTCTTTAAAGGTTTTAGAGGCCTTAAAACGTGGATTTTTAAAGGTCTTCTTCAAGGTACTAAGTCAGAAATTGAGTCTACATTTATACGATATAATGGTCCGTCAATGAGTCTATTCGTAGACGAGCTATAGAGTTTAAAATGCTTTTCCAAGGTTTTAAGACATTCTCGTTATGCCCCTTTATGATTTGGGATATAACTTTTAAAGCTTTCACAAAAATATGTTTTTTTATAAAACCTTAAAAAACAAAACTAAAAATTTATAAAACTGAATTTTTCTTTAAGGGATATCGGTTGGATTCCTTTCTACCTCCTTCTCTCTTAGCATAATAAGATTTCGTACCAACTCTGCATATTTCATCAGGCAACCAATGTTTATATTTCTGAAAAAAAGACACAAAAAGTGTGGTTAAAAATGGTAATTATTCTCCAAGCCTACCCACCTTGGGAGCTGGACGAACTTGTATAAGCAGTGGGGACTTGCGATATCTTTTTGGTAATAGAAATTTTGAAATGGGCCGTAGTAACAAAAAGTAGACTATCTCGGCAACGGAGATGAAACTGAAACCCATAAAGAGACCCAAAATGCCACCGCTATTGGCTGGAAACAAATTAAGAGGTATATTTTAATAGATTATTTTGAAAATAATGAGTAATTTGAACTTACACAAAAACTCGGTAAACCCGATATAGACATTTTTCAGCTCCGAATGTATGACCGATTCACGAAAATAGAAATGCACCACAGCTATGTTGCGTTGCACCTCTTCCTTGGGCCAGGCAGTCAAAAGGTTGCTCTTTACCGTGTAGTTGTGCACGGCCAAAGGCGATGAAAATGTGTGCGGTAAAAATCTCAATTCAAAGCACGAAGTCTGACAGCGTGACATACATCTTCCAAACGGATTATGAGCCAATTTGGCATGTTCAATACAAAAGTGGCGACTCATGTTGCATATTGTGGCATTCGGACTAATTATGGGCAAATAAAACGGGATACATCCACATTTATCGATGAAATAGATCGACAGGCATTCATTTTCACAATGTGTCTTTGTGTAGTAACGATAGAAGACGAGTGGTTCTTCGTCCAAGAAAACACACTGACGTCGGCGACGATTTATCGAGCGAATGGCTGGTGATGATTCGGTGATTTGGGCATCAATGCGAAAACTTGTTTCCGCACCCAAAGGTACGATGATACCGTCCTCTTTCATTAGGGATCTTACCACGGGACTTGCCAGATTAATTTTGAATCCTGCCGAACTGCTCGATGAACAGTAGTACTCATCGACTTCGGCATTCAAGATAAGGGAGAGGCCCATTGCTATGCCGGTTCCTGGGGGATGGGGAAGAGGAAGACGAGTTGGAGTTGTTAAAGTTTTTTTTATGGTTCAGTTGTAATGAAACTTACCGTAGGCCGGCCGAGGATAATATTTTGGGGGTAAATTTGCAGGATAGCCTTTTTCAGGATTCCAATCGATCGGTACCATATCTGGACTCTGCACAAGCTTGCTTAGGGTGTAATAACTGCAAGATTGAACATGAAGTCATAATCCATATTTAGAAAAGATTTTCAAAAGGTTTTATATGGAGGAGCTAAAGGGCCGGCCAGAGGATTTTTAAAATAAATTGCGAGATCTTAAAAAATGGATTTTGAAAAAAATGTCAAGGCCTTCTTTGAGGCACTAAATCGTGGATTTTTAACAGAAGGCTCAGAAATGTCGATTTTTAAACGATTTTTGAAGCATTTTTAAAGGTCTTGGAACGTGGATTTTTAAATGAATTTTTGAAGCATTTTTCATGGTCTTGGAACGTGAAGTTTTAAACGAATTTTTGAAGTATTTTTCAAGGCCTTAGAACGTGCCCTTTCAAAGGTCTTAAAAGGTGGACGTTTTAAATTTAATTTCAAGGCCCTTTCAAAGGTCTTAAAATGTGGATTTTTAAATTAAATTTCAAGGCCCTTTTAAAGGTATTAATACTTGGATTTTTAAAATAAATTTCAAGGTCCTTTCAAAGGTCTTAAAACATGGATTTTTAAAATTTATTTCCGGCCCCTTTCAAAAGTCTTAAAATGGATTTTTAAAATTAATTTTAAGGTATTTTCAAAGGATCTAAAACGTGGATTTTAAAATTAACAACGTAGATTTTTAAAATAAAATTTGAGGATCTCTCAAAGGTGGATTTTTAAAATTGATTTCAAGGCCCTGTCAAAGGTCTTAAATCGTGGATTTTTTAAATAAATTTCGAGGATGTTTAAGAGGATTTCAAACGTGGATTTTTTAAATAAATTTCGAGGTTATTTCAAAGGACTTCAAACGTGGATTTTTAAAATAAAATTCAAGAACTTTTTCAAATGTCTTAAAACGTGGATTTTTAAAATAAAATTCAAGAACTTTTTCAAAGGACTTAAAACGTGGATTTTTTAAATAAATTTCAAGAACTTTTTCAAAGGTCTTAAAACGTGGATTTTTAAAATAAAATTCAAGAACTTTTTCAAAGAACTTCAAGCGTGGATTTTTAAAATAGAATTCAAGAACTTTTTCAAAGGTCTTAAAACGTGGATTTGTTTAAATAAATTTCGAGGATGTGTCAAAGGACTTCAAACGTGGATTTTTTTTAAATAAATTTCGAGGATGTGACAAAGGACTTCAAATGTGGATTTTTAAAATAAAATTCAAGAACTTTTTCAAAGGTCTTAAAATGTGGATTTTCTAAATAAATTTCGAGGATGTTTCAAAGAACTTCAAGCGTGGATTTTTAAAATAAAATTCAAGAACTTTTAGAAGCTCTTAAAACGTGGATTTCCTAAATAAATTTCGAGGATGTTTTAAAGAACTTCAAGCGTGGATTTTTAAAATAAAATTCAAGAACTTTTTCAAACGGTCTTAAAACGTGGAATTTTAAAATAAATTTCAAGAACTTTTTCATAGGACTTAAAATAAATTTCAAGACCTTTTCAAAGGTGGATTTAAAAATTAATTTCAAGGTCCTTTTAAAGTTGGATTTTGAAAATTGATTTCAGGGCTCTTTCAAAGTTGGATTTTAAAAATTGATTTCAAGGCCCTTTCAAAGGTGGATTTTTCAAATAAAAGTCAGCAATTGAGAATACATTTATACCATATAAAGGTCGGTCAGTGAGTCTACTCGTAGACGAGCTATAGGGTCCATTAGTGAGTCTACTTTAGTGTGAATTGAATTTTAGCTAATATAGACATTGTTCTCCTCACTTACTTTCCTTTGTAGAGAAATTTCGGATGCAGTCCATTAAATGAACAGCACAGACCCTCTTCGGTGAGGACTTCACGAAACAGTTCACTGCAGTCCATGTCAACGGAGCTAAGTTGGCAGGCCACAATCATTCGCGAACAGGGCTGAGAATGCTGAAAATGCGACAATGTAAAACAATTTAAAACGATGAAATTCGAAGGAAGCAAAGACTTACCTTTACAATGAAATCGGCGGGCTTTATGTCATTGTTTTGAAATTCCGGGGACTTTTCCATCTCACGATTGTGAATGATTTCCGAATAGCATAGATACTGGAGAGTAGCATATTCCTTGGAGCCTCTGAAAAATGGAGGGAAAATTTAAATTCTAATGCTTTTTGCTCTTTCTCTCTCCCCCCGAACTCTGGGGGAACTTAAATTTATTACCTGGTGTAGTTGGCAACCTTGGAATACATGGCCTGATTCATGTTGCACAGGGTCAAGGCGGGCAGGGGAATCTTTACAATGGGTGTTGGATGCGGACTAATGCCAATGATGACCGGTGTACTCTCCCACTTGGCATAGATGTTTGATATCAAATTGACTACCGTAATGGAACAGATGACAAAGGCGGAAAGAAAGAAAAATCTGCAAAAAATAAAGGGGTTTAAAAAATTGAGAAGATATAAATATTGGTTGGCTTACTTTTCCCAATTGTTTAGCGAATTGTCCACCAAATACTTTAGGCCATGCAATGTTGTTTCTCGTAAATATTTCTTAAGATTACCCATGCAATAGATTTCCAATTGTTCTCTTTTTTTGAGTTTTTGCTGCTGCAGTGGATGGGCCATGCTGTAACGTTCAATGGTTGAATGCGAAATGAGAGACCATCGGTTGTTTATGTAATAATGGCAAGATGAAGGTGTGATTATGTTGGAATACTTCAATTAAGTGACCAAAATTAATGACCCTTAATTTGTTACGTGTAATGGCTTTGGGTTTTAATGACATTTTTTAATTGCATAGGAAGAAAAACGGCCCTTCCACGAATGGCCACAAAAGGCATTTAATCAGCGTGTTACCCCCCGGAACTCTTTCAATGCAGGAAGGGGATCAATACCTAATAGGAAAGGTTGAAGGGTTCTGTCCATAGAGTAAAGAGGGAAATTGTTTCTTTCCTAGAGGAAATAGGATTTGCCATAAATTGATTGAAAACCTTCCATGGGAGGAAAATTAATTATTTCCACAGAGAAAAGTGAGGTTAACAAGGAGGGAAAAGGCGGTTCTTTCCAAAGAGGAAAAAGTTGGATATAGGAAAATGGGGTTTTCCATAGGCATGATAACGTTTTTCATAGAAGAGAAAACTTTGTATAAAGGAAGAAGGCATCTTCAAATAAGTCAATAAAAAGGATCTATCTATGAAGGAAGAAAGAGGAGGAAGTGGAGGAAAAAGTGTATTTTCTTAAGAAGATAGAGGCATCTTTGTATGGACGAAATAGGGCGCATTCCATAGCGGTTTTTTTCGAGGAGGTAAAGTATTCTTTCCATTGCGAAAATGCAGCGCTTTCCATGGAGGTAGTAGGGATTTTTTCCCAGGGAAAAGAGAACACTTTGAACAGAGAGAAGATGACTCGCTTCTTTGGCTTTATGTGCATTACTTACCCTCTGTGCAGTTCCTGGCTTATTACATAATCAATATGACCTCCTTATGACTCAGCAAAGTAAAAGCCTCCATTAAATATCCATTGAGTTAATTAAAACGGGCGATTCTCCGGCTGCAATTAGAAAAGCTTATTAAAAAATAAAAATAGGGCGCATTCCATAGCGGGTTTTTTTCGAGGAGGTAAAGGATTCTTTCCATTGCGAAATTGGAGCGCTTTCCATGGAAGTAGTAGGGATCTTTTCCCAGGGAAAAGAGAACACTTTGAACAGAGAGAAGATGACTCCCTTCTATGGCTTTATGTGCATCACTTACCCTCTGTGCAGTCCCTGGCCTATCACATAATCAATATGACCTCCCTATGACTCAGCAAAGTAAAAGCCTTCATTAAATATCCATTGGGTTGATTAAAACGGGCGTTTCTCCGGCTGCAATTGGAAAAGCTCATTAAAATCTAATTCCATGGCTTGTAACCAATTAATGGACATTACCTATTTAGCTCTTACCCAATTACCTTAAAATTATAAATCGATATATGTTCCACACAATCCAGAGGCCTCATTAGCCGCTAAACCCTTGAACGCATCACCATGGCCCATCCGCAGGAGCAGCAGCAGCCAAGGAAACCAAAACGTAGAGAACAATTGGAAGTCTATTGCCTGGGTAATCTAAAGAAATACTTACAGGAAACAACGCTGCATGGCCTGAAATATTTGGTGGACAACTCCTTGAACGGCTGGGAAAAGTAATTTCGAAAAATCCTTCTTTTGATATTTCTAACCTCAATCTCATTTTCAGATTATTCTTTCTCGCCGCCTTTGTAATTTGTTGCATTACCGTGATCCATTTGATATCGAACATCTATGCCAAATGGGAGAGTACACCGGTCATCATTGGCATTAGTCCACATCCAACGCCAATTTTAAAGATTCCCCTGCCTGCATTGACACTGTGCAACATGAATCAGGCCATGTATTCCAAGGTTGCCAAATATACAAAGTAATTGGGTGTTTTACTCTGCCGGAAAGAGAGAGAGAGGAAGATATAGGGAGAGGGAATGAGACACTTTAATGCTGGAGCTTTTTGTTTTGTTTAATTACAGAGGCTCCCGGGAATATGCTGCTCTCCAGTATTTGTGTCATTCGGACATTTTCAATGACCCCCAAACCCAGAATTTGGAAGAGTTTAAAAACAATTCTCTGGACTTGGCAGAATTTATTATTGCGGTAAGTGTTTTTCTGGCTATGTTTGAGGTTATGTAGCATTTGAGAAGGGAAAAATGTTTTTTATCAGAATAAAGATTTTGGATCAAATGTCTCTTTTAACGATAGCCGTTTAAGGACATTTGGAATCATTCTGCCTAAAGTCCGTCCATGGTAGAAGGATACAGCTAGTTGCATCAAAGCTTGGAAACATTAATATGCAAAAAATGTTGATTTCTTTTTCAAAAATAAGAAGATTTTTATATGTTTTCTTATTCGACGCCAATCGGAGGTTGTTGTAATCTGCACGGTTTTGAATAATTTTTCATTCAATTACAAAATTGGTTCGACGCGACTACCTTTATTCTTCTACCATATGTCCGTGTAAAGGTGCGAATACATAAAGCGTTTATTTAGGTTGACTTAGTTCGATTTTGGCCCTAGGTTCCTTTGTTCATTTCCGAAGTAGCCAGCCGGTGGCTTAAGCCAGCCAGATAAAGGTGAGAATACATAAAACGCTTTTCTGACTGGCTTAAGTCATCGGCTGGCTTTTTCGTAGAGGAACAAAGGAGTCTTAAGTTGACTTAGTTCGATTTTGGCCTACACTCATTTGATCTTTTCCAAAGAAGCCAGCCCTTGACTTAATCCAAAAAAGCTCTTTATGTGCTTGCACCTTAAGCGTTTTATGCATTCCCACCTTGTAGCTTTTCTGACTGGCTTAAGTCATCGGCTGGCTTCTTCGGATCAGAACAAAGGTGCGGTGGGCCAAAATAGAACTAAGTCAACCTAAAACTAAAGGACTTTTAGGTTGATTTAGCTCGATTTTGGCCCAAGGCTCCCTTGTTCTTATTCGAAGAAGCCTCCCGATGACTTAGGCTGGAAATACATAAAGAGCATATTTCGTTGCCTTAAGTCACCGGCTGGCTTCTTCGTAGATGAACAAAGGAGTTTTAGGTTGACTTAGTTCGATTTTGGGCCTAGGCTCCTTAGTTCATTTCCGAAGAAGCCAGCCGATGACTTAAGCCAGCCAAATATGCTCTTTATGTATTTCCAGCCTTAAGCCAGCCAAATATGCGTTTTATGTATTTCCAGCCTTAACTGGGCATGTTTCAGTATATGCTGAGAGCATAGGTCCGTCTGACTACTTTTCCCGCAAGAATTGCCCAAAAACTTCCTTCTCAGAAAGTAATACGACATATTCATGTAATAAGTCCAAGAACATTCATTGCCATTACGTATACGTCACGGGATTTAAGATTTAAAATTCATAGCGCGTCTACATACAAATTCCAAACCTGGATGAAAATCTATACCACGATTTAAAACTATACCCGAAATAATTGTTAGCCAGACAGACCTAATTTATCTATCAGCATATCGACAATTATATTTTAATCTCTTTTTTATTTTTCCCCTTTAATTCAGCATTCCCAGCCTTGTTCCCGAATGCTTGTGGCCTGTCAACTCAGTTCCGTGGATGTCAATTGCAGTGAATTGTTTCGTGAAGTCGTCACCGATGAGGGTCTTTGCTGTGCCTTTAACACCTTGCATCCGCGTTTTCTGTACAAGGGAAAGTCAGTAGAACGTTCTATGAGGGATAAGTATAACATATAATTGGAGAGGACTGATCTACTACAAAGAAGGAATCTTTCAAAAGGAAGAGTTCTTTTATTTAAAAAAAGGTTTTTATAAATCGAAAACGTCTTTTGTGAATTGATGATCCCTTGTTCATTTAAAATGTCTTTTCTACACAAAGAAGATCTCCTCCAAGTATAGAGGATCTATTCCATTCCCCCAATCGATTTATATACCTGAACTTTCTTCTATACATATGGGATAAATCTTCTATGTATCTGGTTTAATGGAATGAAGAGGGTAACCTCTTTTCAAACTATCATATCCAGCTCTATATTTTCTGTGAAATTTAACTGAAAACAGATTTAATGAAAAACAGTTTCCCATCCCCAATTTGTTTGCACACAATGGGTAAATGAATATAAATTTTGTCTATGGGATGTCTTTAAAGGTATAATTTTGAAAGATTGCACTAAGTTACCTTCTTAATTCTACAAAGGTATAAATGTGTAAAAATCACTTAACATATGACTCTGATACTATGTTTACATTAGAGGGTTTTTGCCTCTTATGGGGACTTGTTTGACGTATATGCAATACGGGAAACTGTAAACGTACTATAATAATGATTGTGTGAGAGAGAGAGAGAGCGGATGTGTGAGCTTACTTCTCTCTTTACACCTACAAACTCAAATATTTCCCATTGCATTGTTTTCTCCCAACCTTGCTTTGGGGAAACCCTCTTTGTGGAAGCAAATCTCTATATGTATAAAAAACCTTACAGCTATCGGACTCTGGATGACCTGATACATGGTCCGGATCTGGTACCAATCGATTGGAATCCCGAAACAGGCTATCCCACAAAACTGCCACCAAAATATTATCCAAGGCCAACTTATGGTAAGTTTTCGAAAAAAGGAACTAAATTAAAAAATCATATTATTCCTCTCTCCCCTCTCTCTCTCTCTCTTCCAGGAACTGGCATCTCACTGGGCGTTTCTGTCATGCTAAATGCCGAGGTGGATGAATACTACTGCTCGTCGAGTAGTGGTGCTGGGTTCAAGGTGAATTTAGGCAGTCCTGTGGATAGGCCTCTGATAAGCGAGGGAGGCGTTGCTGTACCCTTGGGTTCGGAGACACGATTTCGCATTGATGCCCAACTCACCGAATCGTCGCCGGCCATTCGCTCGATAAATCGTCGCCGACGTCGTTGTGTTTTTCTCGATGAACAGCAGCTCGTTTTTTATCGTTACTACACGAAGACACATTGTGAGAATGAATGTTTGTCCGCCTTCCTGATAGAGCATTGCGGCTGTATACCCTATTATTTGCCGGTAATCTATGATAATGCGACATTTTGTAATATCAGTCGATTGTTTTGCATTGAAAAGGCGAAGTTGACACAGAATCCGGCTGGAAGATGTATGTCCCGTTGTCATACGCCTTGTGTCGATGTGACCTTTATGCCGGATGCATTCTCTTCACCCCTGGCCATGCACAATTACACCATACAGAGTGAAATATTGACAAACTTGCCCAAAGAGGAGGTGCAACGCAATATTGCCGTTATACATTTTTACTATCGCGAATCGGTCATCAATGCGGAACTGAAAAATGTCTATATTGGATTTACGGAATTTTTGTGTAGGTTAAGAGTAAAACTAATGATACATAAAAAGCTTGGCATCAAGGCATGGCGTATTAATGTCTAATTATAAAGGTGGAAGTACATAAAGAGCTTTTCTGTTTGGCATAAGTCATCGGCTGGCTTCTTCGTAGAGAAACAAAGGTGTTTTAGGTTGACTTAGTTCGATTTGGGCCCTAGGCTCCTTTGTTCATTTACGAAGATGCCAGCCGATGACTTATGCCAGTCAAACAGGCTCTTTATGTACTTCCACCTTGAGGCAAAATGAAGCCGGGATTCGAGAGCGGCTCTAACATTCTCTATCTAATATGCCAAGCTGCGTATGTATCATAACCTTAATTAATATTAACATCGATCCTCTCTTTTTAGCTAATACCGGTGGCATTTTGGGTCTTTTTATGGGCTTCAGTTTCATTTCCATTGCCGAGATTGTCTACTTTTCGCTACTTCGACCAATCTTCAAGTTTGTGGTACCAGAGAAATATCGTAACTCCGCCGTAATTACACAAGTTCGTGCTGCCCCAAAGGTAGGTGTATCGAAGAGTTAAGAAGGTAACCTCATTCCAAATAAGCCTATTCTGGGCCTCAATTTTAAGTCTACTATTTGTAGACAAATTTTAAAATTAAGTTTTATTTAACCTGACTTTTTCTTGCTGCTCGTTTCATTTTAGGTAAATAAAAATTGGCTGCCTGAAGAAATATGCAGAGTTGCAACCAAATCCCATAATACCAAGAGAAGAGAAGAAGAAGAGGAGCGGAGATATTCGATAAGGGAGAGTGGAGTTCTATAAATTTTGTAATTTAAATAGACTTGAAGAATCTCTTTCTCTCAATAAAAATTATCTTCTTCTATGAAAGATTTTTATAGGGACCCTTAGGTCTTTTTTAAAATGCGTCTGGGTCTTATAAAAAGGAGAGCATTTTTAAGGAGAGGGTGCATAAAGGGTTTCTTCGAAAAAAAAAACAATGGAACCTAGGGCAAAATCGAAATAAGTCAACCTAAAACTCCATTGTTCTTTTGACCCTACGCTCCTTTGTTCTTTTACGAAGAACAGTAAAAAAGCGTTGTATGTATTCTCACCTTTAGTCAGAAGGACTGAAAGTTAGGGTCTGTACATAGAAAATTTAAATTCCAGACCTGCAAGTCTTTATATAGGTAGGGCAGCTGAAATCCGAAGCTGGGAGTTTATTTTTATGGATGAGTTGAAGATCAGGCTTGGGAGTCTACCCGTGGGTCTGAAAATCTACACATAAACGAACTAACAACCCAGGGAAGGGAATTCATGCAGGGAATCCATAAGCCAAATGAGCTAAATGGCGGGGTTGGGATTTTGCAAATTAATATAATGATGGTCCAGCCTTCAAATAAGGGGGAATTGGCAACTATAGACCTAGGAATCCATGTAGAGACCAGGTATGGAAGCCACAGATATATGAGATTTGAAAACAAGGTCTGGGAGACCATACATAAAAGTGATGTATCAGGCCTGGGAGTCTATATAAAGTCCAGTTTTGGAAGTATATAAATATAGGAAAAAATAAGCTGAAGAGCAGGGTGGGGAGTCTACACATAAACGTAATGTAGGCCCAACCTGGGGTTGGGAGTGAGTTGACAAGAAAACAAGTAAAAAAGATGTAAGTTCGGCCGGGCCGAACTTTTAATACCCTTCACCCTTTGGTACAAATTTGGCAATTTCCAAAAAAAAAAAAAATAAATAAATAAATAAAATAAAAAAAATCCTTTAAAAATTCTGTTACAATCTTAAAAATACCGAATGTCTATACGACGACGTATACCTGCATAGGCAACTTTTGTCATAAGTTATTACAACATTTAAATGCGAAACTTGAAGAAAAATTTGTTTATAATGTAGCTAAAATCATCAAAATGCCGAATATAGGGGGTACCGTTATATGGGGGCTATACCAAGACGTGGACCTGCACAGACAATTTTCTGGCATGGGCTGAAGTATCCATTACGAACTTCAAATGCGAAATTTAAAACAATCCCGGTAAATAATGTCGCTAAAATCATCAACATACCGAATATCGGGGGGTACGGTATATGGGGCCTATACGAAGACGTGAACCTACATGGCCCATTTTCTGTTTTCTGCTGCAGTATCTATTGCGAACTTCAAATACCAAATTTGGAACGGTTCCGTTAAATAATGTCGCTAAAATCATCAAAAAACCGAATATCGGGGGGTACGGTATATGGGGGCTATACGAAGACGTGAACCTACATGGCCCATTTTCTGTTTTCTGCTGCAGTATCTATTGCGAACTTCAAATACCAAAGTTGGAACGGTTCCGTTAAATAATGTCACTAAAATCATCAAAATACCGAATATCGGGGGGTACCGTTATATGGGGGCTATACGAAGACGTGGACCTGCACAGATAATTTTCTGTCTTAGGCTGTAGTATCCATTACGAACTTTAAATGCCAAATTTGAAACAATTCCGGTGAATAATGTCGCTAAAATCATCAAAATACCGAATATCGAGAGGTACCGTTATATGGGGGCTATATGAAAACTTCGACCTACATGACCCATTTACGAACTTAACCTGCCTACTGGCAAAATATATATGTGTGCAAAATTTTAGCCTTCTATCTCAATTTGTTCGAAAGATAGCGTGATTACAACAGACAGACGGACAGACAGACAGCCACACAGACAGACAGACGGACATGGCTAAATCGTCTTAGAATTTTACGCTGATCAAGAATATATATACTTTGTTGGGTCTGACGTGAGTATTTCGAGGAGTTACAAACGGAATGACAAAATTAATACACCCTCCATAGTATGGTGGAGGGTATAAAAACTGGGAAACCATTTAAAGGCCAGGCCTGGGTGCTATATAGATCGAAGATCTGCAAACCTGGTCTGGGAGTCGATTCCTGGACGAGTTCAAATCCTTAGAGTCCATATAAATGACAGGCCAGAGGGTCTATAAAGAGGCCAGATTTGGGAGTGTAGAAATAAACGAGTATCCAAAATCCCAATGAGCTGAAATGCAGCATTGGGACTCTACAAATTAACGAAATTAAGTTCCATCCTGGTAATGATAGTGAGTCGACAAGATAAGACCTGGGAATCTATTTAGAAGCCAGATCTGGGAGCCCACACATAAAAGAGCAGTTCCAGGCCTGGGAGATCATTTTACATAGATGAACTTATACAAAGAAGAGCTGAAAACCATTCTTGGTAATCTAATCTTAGACGACTTGAATTTCAGGCATGGGAGTCCATAGCCGAATGGCAGGGTTGGGAGTCTATAAATAAACGATATGACTTTCCAGCCTGAAAATGAGATTGAGTTGCAAGACAGAACCTGGGAATCCATGTCTGGCTTGGAAGCATTCTACGTAGAATATTTGAGACCAAGCCTTGGGAGCCCATATACAAAAAAGCTGTTTCAGGACTGTGCGTCCTTTTCAACCCTTATACATAGAAGAGCTTAAACCCAGACCTCTCTGTCGATTCATAGACGAGCTGAAATCCATTTTAGGTATTATTTTCTTGGATGAGCCTAAGATCAGACATGGTAGTCCATAGCTGATTGGCAGGTTTGGTAGTCTACAAATTAACGAGATGTAGGTCCAGCCTGGCAAGACAGGACGGGGAAAATCCATGTCAGGCCTGGAAGCCTTCCCGACAGAAGATCAGCAAACAAGGTCTGGGCGCCAGACCTGGGAGTCCACAGACAAGCTGAAATCCATTTCTGGTGGTTTATTCATAGAAGACCTGAAGTGCAGAGTTGGGAGTTTATAAATAAACGATATGACTTTCCAGCCTGAAAATGAGATTGAGTTGCAAGACAGAACCTGGGAGTCCATATTTGGCTTTAAAGCTTCACAGAATATCTGAAAACAAATTCTGGGAGCCCATATATAAAGGAGCTGTTCCAGGACTGGGTGTCGTTTTCTAACCTTATACATAGAAGAGCTGAAAACCAGGCCTGGAAGTCGATTCCTAGACAACTTGAAATCCATTCTTGGTGGTATATTCGTAGAGAAACTGCGTATCAGGCATGGTAGTCCATAGCTGATTGGCAGGCTTGGTAGTCTACAAATTAACGAGATGTAGGTCCAGCCTGGCAAAACAGGACGGGGAAATCCATGTTAGGCCTGGAAGCCTTCCCCAAAGAAGATCCGAAAACGAAATCTGGGAGCCAGGCCTGGCAGTCCACATACAAGCTGAAATCCATTCCTGATAGTCTATTCATAGAAGGGCTGAAGGGCATTAATGAGATGAAGACAGCCTGGAAATGAGAGTGAGTTTGCCAGACAGGACCTGAAAATCCATATTTGGCTTTAAAGCTTCACAGAATATCTGAAAACAAATTCTGGGAGCCCATTTATAAAAGAGACTGGGTGTTGTCTTCTAACCTTATACATAGAAGAGCTGAAAACCAGACCTGGGAGTCGATTCCTAAACAAGCTGAAATCCATTCTTGATAGTCTATTCAAAGACGAGCTGAAGTTCAGGCATGGGAGTTCATAGCTGAATCACAGGCTTGGGAGTCTAGAAATTAACGAAATTGTGGTCCAGCCTGGAAATGAGAGTGAGTTGGCAAAACAGACATACATAAAAGAGCTATTTGAAAACCAGGCATGGGAGTTGATTCCTAAACAAGATAAAATCCATTCCTGGTAGTATATTCATAGACGAGCTGCAGATCAGGCCTAGGAGTCCATATAAAGTCCAATCCAAGGGGTCTACAAAAAATTAGAGCTAATGGCCAGGTTTGGGAGTCTTCTTTGACGAACTGTCGACCCATCCATCTATTCTCTATAGAAGCATTTATTTTCCCAATAGGAAATATATTTTTTCTCTTATGATTAAATTATCTTTCCTCTCTGGAAAAAACCCTTTCCCGTATGGAAAATGTCTCACCATAAAGTAAATTTTCTCTATGGAATGGAAGAAGCCAATGGTAGAAGCCAATTATGCCAGGTCAACATTTTCCTGTGAATAGAATATATAGAAGTCCTCACTTTCTTCATTGAAATACCGTATTTTCCTTCTCTTTTTCTCTATAAAAATAACCAAATGTGGAAAGAATCCTCTTACCTGTGGTGAAGGGCTCCCACTCCTGAAAGACTTTTTTTCGACGGGGAAATATCTCTTTTCTAAGACTTTTTCCTTCTATGGAAACCGACCTTCTTACTCCTATGTAACTTTGCCTAATGGACCATTCCTTTAAGAGAAAAAAATATGACAGAAAAAAATATGATCCTTTCCTTTGAGAGGATATATATATTTTTCTTATAAAGAGAAGAGCTCCATTCTCTACATAGAGGAACCCATTTCCCTGAGGGCAAAAAAAAAATATTTATCTTAATTGATTTAATTAAGTGATACCATGTTTCAACTTGATGTTTGTTTTAATTTTTATGACATACAATTTTTTTTTTTTTTTTAATTTTAATTAATTTTATAACAATTACATGTTATTGTTTTTTCTGTTGAAACATGGCTAACCATGAAAATTTAGCAATAATTGATAAACTGTCATTAAGTTGAGCCAACAACGACAACAACAACTAAAAAATGTAAACACAACTGGAAAGTGTATAAACCACCACATAAAAACGCTACAGTATTTCCCAACCACAAATCATAGAAAATACCACACAAATGTGGTTTGACATTTTGCAATGCAATAACACAAACGTACACACTCACACGCACACACACAGACAGACAGACATATCAACAAATCGAGAGAACTACACACATAGCCATGAAAAAGCGTTTAGAAAACATTTATTCCCCACACAAAATTAGTTGTGTAAATATTTTTGTTAATAGAGTGCAAATTTAAGCGGAAATTTATTTAACAAATCAACAAAATTATTAATTAAATTATGGGAATCTAGAGTAAACACTTTTATTTCAAAGAAATTAACTAAAAACCCAGTAATTAGGTCTTTAAAGTTATTAAAATGTAGAGAAATGAGAAAAATGTACTAACGCCTAAAAGCATGCTTTACATTTTCTTGATGCTTTCACTGTAAAGCCTTAATACTCAAAGACATCAAAATGTTTTATATTTCAGAGTTATTTAACAATAAAAAAACAACAATAATTTCACACTTAATGTCACTCAGACTGACATGCCAATATAATAACAATCTTTAAGGGTGTGAGTGTGTGTATGAAATACCACCACCACCACGAAAACACACATATACACTTGAAACTTACAAGTGTTAATGTAATATCTCCAAACGATAACAATTTTTATGTGTGTTCATTTATTCAAGTAAATTACCTTCCAGTAACAATACTCCTTTGCTCCCTTCTTCTGCCCTAGCCACCCTGCCGTAAGTGTTTGGCAACATCGGAATCTCCCATAAAACATCGAGAAAAGTAATAAAAAGAAACGTCATATCATGAAAATGTAATTTCATTGTTCAGCAATCTTTCTCCATTTTAATTACCTTTAAGGTGTTATACATCGACCGCGCGCACACACACACATGCGTATGCAGCACACAGCTATACATCAGTAAATAAAATATATATATTTAGAACGTCATTATTTATATGTATTTAGCTGTAATATATTTAAGTATGGCATTTAGTTTTGTATTGGGTATAAACAACTGTTGCCTTATACATCTGTATGTGACCAAGGACCCTTTGGAAAAAATGTGAAGGAAACCATGAACCAATGTCTCAAACAGACGAGCTTAATTACCAAAGAAAAATACTCAATTAACCCATGAACTATAAATGTGACAGACACAATCCAATCTTCCATATTTTGTGGGGAATTTATGTGCCAGCCGAGCAGAGGATAGAAAAGCATTAAAAGGATGGGGTGGAAAAAAGAGAAGGGAGGGGAGCGAAGAGGGGGCTCATAAGACAAACTGGTGACGAGGCGGTGAGGGAGTCTAAATATAGATCGGCTGAAGGAAAGTTAGGGAATCTGAAAACACTTCTGGAAGCCTATGTATAGACAAAATAAAGACAGACCTGGGAGTATGTAAAGCCAAGTTCAGATAGTCTTTATATATAGTCGCTATAAATATTGTCACATATGGACGAGATGAAAATCCGCCAGGAAAACTTAGTTTAGACAAACTGAAGACATGCTAGGGAGACTATATCTTGACGAGCTAAGGACTTGCCACATAGTCTATAGATAGATGAGCTGAAGATTGACCAGAGCGTCTATAGGTAGACGAGAGAAAGGCTGGCTTAGGAGACCAGAAGGTCCACATATAAACGAGATACAAACCCTCCAAGGAGATTTTATATACACAAACTGAAGACAGGCTTGGGATTATGTAAAGACATATCAAGATAGTTTTTAAAGCCGCCATTAAATGTGGTCACATATGGACAAGATAAAGGCCCGCCAGGTAGTCTAAATTTAGACAAACTGAAGATATTCTAAGAAGGCTATACAAAGACGAGCTAAATACTGGCCAGAGAGTCTTTAGATAGAGGAGCTGAAGGTTGACCAGAGCGTCTATAGGTAGACGAGAGGAAGGCTGGCTTAGGAGGCCAGAAGGTCCACATATAAACGAGATGAAAACTCACCAGGGAGTCTTTATATAGACCATCCTGAAGACAGGCCTGGGAGTATGTAATGTTATGTCAAGATAGTTTTTAAAGTCGCCATAAATATGGTCACATATGGACAAGATGAAGGCCGCCAGGTAGTCTAAATTTAGACAAACTGAAGACATTCCAGGAAGCCTATACATACATGAGTTGAAGGTTGACCAGAGAGTCTATTGCTAGGCGAGATGAAGACTGGCTTAGGAGACCAGAAGGTAAACATATAAACAAGATGAAAACCCGCCAGCGAGTCTTTATATAGACAAACTTGAAGACAGGCCTGAGAGTATGTAAAGTCATGTCAGGATAGTTTTTAAAGTCGTCATAAATGTTGTTACTTATGGACGAGATGAAGGCCCGCCAGGTAGTCTAAATTTAGACAAACTGAAGACATTCAGGAAGCCTATACATACATGAGTTGAAGATTGGCCAGAGAGTCTATTGCTAGGGGAGATGAAGACTGGCTTAGAAGGCCAGAAGGTACCCATATAAACGAGAGAAAACCCACCAGGGAGTCTTTATATAGACAAACCTGAAGACAGGCCTGGGAGTATGTAAGATCATGTCAAGATGGTTTTTAAAGTCGCCATAAATGTTGTTTCTTATGGACGAGATGAAGATCCGCCAGGAAATCTTAATTTAGACAAGAAAGTCTATACAAAGACGAGCTAAATACTGGCCAGAGAGGCTATACATAGATGAGCTAAATATTGGCCAGAGAGTATATTGCTAGGCGAGATGAAGACTGGCTTAGGAAACCAGAAGGTCCACATAGAAACGTGATGAAAACTCGTTAGGGCGTATTTATATAAACAAACTGAAGACAGGCCTGGGAGTTTGTAAAGTCATTTCAAGATAGTTTCACTTATGTCACTTATGGACGAGATGAAGATCCACCAGGAAGTCTTAATTTAGACAAACTGAAGACATTCCAGGTGGTCTATGCATAGACGAGCTAAATGCTGGCTAGAGAGTCCACAGATAGAACGATCTAAAGACCCACTGGCCAATCTATATACATAAAAATTGAGGACCGATTAGGTATTCATATATAGAAGACATACCAGATGAGCTAAGGTCGGGCCAGGCCAAAGAGTCTATAAATAGCCGAGCTGCAGCCTGCCTTAGAAGACCATATATAGACCAGCTAAAGGCGGGCCACGAAGTCTGTATAGATGAGCTGAAATCAAGCCAGGAAGCTCGCTTCATTAACGAAGAGGTCACTTTTCTATTAAAGAAATGAACAGGACTTTTTATGTAGGGTAAATAGGACTCTTTCTGTAGAGAAAATTAATCTCTTTCAGTAGTTGAAAGAGAACATTTCTCCGAAAAGAAAAGACGATTCTCTCCATGAATAAATAGACATTCTAGGAAGTCTATACATAGACGAGCTAAAGGCTGGCTGAGAAGGCCAGAGTCCACAAATAAAGTCCACAAATAAACCAGATGAAGACCCACTGAAGGCTGGGAGATGAGACCAGAAGTACTTCTATAAACGATATAAAGAAAGCACGGGCAGTCAAATTGAAGACAGATTCATTCATAGAAGGCAGATTAGATGAGCTAAGGCCAGGCAAGTGAGTAAATAGATAGACGAGCTGAAGCCTGGTTTCGAACACTATATAAAGACCAGTAAAAGAGAGAGACCAAAGAATCCATAGATAGAAGAGCTGAAGACTGGCTTGAAAGGCCATATATAAACCAGAGAGAGAGAGGCCAGAGAGAGGTAAGGGAGCTTTTTCTGTGTGGAGAGATAATGTCTTTTTCTTTAAATGAAAGATAACTGTTTTTAAAGAGAAAAGGTGGCCCCCTTTTTGTTAAGAAAATATACATGTTCACAGCGTTATCGGGCTTTATGTAGAGGAGAGCAGGTTCGATCCATAGAGAAAAGAGTATATTTGCTATTAGGGTAAAGAGAAAACTTTCAGTAGAGGAAAGTGACATTTTTGCAAAGGTAACGGAGCTCTTTCCATAGAGGAGAGAGAGTGATCTTTTTCTTGGATGAAAGAGAACTGTTTTCATAAAGAAAATAGGGATATTTTCAGAGGAGAAACCAGTCTTCTTTTTTAGGGGAATGAAGTCTCCGTCCATAGAATAATAAGTCTCCATCAATAAAGGTATTCTTAGGTACAGGACAGTAGTTTATTTTCACAGATTATTTTCTCTATAAAAGGAGGAAATAGTGCCCATTTCGGCGAAAACGTGCCTCATCAATTTAACCATTTCCGTCCGTCCATCTGGCTGGCTGGTGAGCTCCAAGAAAGTATCCGATTTGATCTAAACTTGGTACATCGGATTATTATTATTAAAATTAGATCGAGTTCGGATATGGGTAATATCGTCCCACTCCTCCTGGTACCTCCCCCACAAAATGTCAACATTTTTAAAGAAAACTATTTACTGCACCGAAAGAGAAAGAATAATCTGATTTTGCTCCAACTTTGCAAAACCTAATATTTGCATCAGTACTAGGTGAGGTGCGAAAATGGATAATATATCGGTCCACTCCTTCTGATACCTCCCCCACAAAGAGTCAAAATTGTAAATATTTATGAAGTTCATAAACACGAAATTAACATCCGATTCCATTTAGACTTGGCACATCTCAATATTTTCATCAACACAAGATCTGTTATAAAGATGCTTGAGATCGGGCCATTCTGTGCGGTTCCTCCCCCACAAAGAGTCAAAATTTCGAATGACAAAAACGATTATTAAACCCGAAATAAGCATCCGGGTCTCTTCATATTACGCACATCACAATATTTGTATTAACCCAAGATCTGGTGTGAAGATGGGATATATCGTCCCACCCCTTCTGGTACCTTCCCCACAAAGGGTCAACATTTTGAGTATCCATGAAGCACATAAAACGGGATATAAACATCCGATTCCATTCAGATTTCGTACATCTCAATATTTCTATCAACCTTGCACCAGTTTTTAACGTGATTTTTTCAAAAACATTTTCCCAAGCACCATTTTCAAATGTAGATTTGGAAAAAAAATCCAAGCTCAAATTTGTAAATATGATTTAATATTTTTATTTTAAATATTATTTTAGATATTATTTTTTTTTAATTTATTTTTATTTTTTAATTTATTTTATATTTTATTTTTTAATTTCTGTTAATTTTTTCTTTTTTTAATTTTTAAACACATATGCCAAAAGGGTCTGCTTAAAGATCATAGTATGGCTAATTACACTGCCTCTCTATCTCTCATTTCAATGTCAAGAGCATTTGCGTGGGTGCCTGTCTGCCACTCACTGCCTCCTTTATCTCTCTCTCCCTTACACCGAGAAAATAATTATGTAGTTTATTCATTAAACAACTTTATGTTTATTGAATGGCAAACAACCATAATATTAATCGTGTTTATACAATTACAAAGTGTAATAAACAGAGTTGTGTACATATTGTTGTTGTTTGTATTGTGTGTGTGTGTGTGTGTTGCTGTTGTTGTTATTGTGTGTACATATATAATTATCATAACGATATACTCAAGAATATTTATTAATTGAAAATAAGCAATGTTTTAATTAATTTTGCCTCTTTGTCCCCCATTCCTGCTCTCACACTCTTTCTCGTGCAATGGCTGAGTCATTGAGTTGCTGGTGAAGAGTGGGTGTGTGTGAGTATTGTGTGGGTTAATACAAGTGCTTTGCCTAAGGCTTATTATGTTTACGTATGACTCTGACTGTTATGGGCCGCTAGAGTAGGTGGATGTGTGTGCATGCGTGTGTGTGGGCAATTGAAGGAGAGTAAAAGCAACGTTTGTTCATCCCAACAAAGGCCAATTGCAACACACTACTGTGTTGAGTATGCTCAACAATAGTTATTGCACTCACACCAATTCATAAGTGAGTGAATGACTTAGAGTGTATGTGTGTTTGTGTCACAACTATGCAATTGAAGAGAAATGAGAAAAAAAAACAGAAACAATTAAACATTTTGCACCGTTTTGTTACTCTTTGTCCTGGCATTCAATTGTTGGCCGGCCTCCCATTCACAGAAAGAGAGAGTCTCTTTTGAGGAGAGAGGAGAAGCTTGAGTATTATGATTTAATGGGTGCTTTACTATAGCTGTTGTTGTTGCAATGTTTTTGTTATCTAATTGTTATTGTTTTGCCATAACAATGCCCTGTTTGAGTATTTCTAAGGCATTTGTGTGTAGATGTCGCCTCCATTGTTTTACCGAAGAGAATGAGGAAAAGTGTTGTTTTAAACGCTGGGGCTTTCTTAAAAAAAAGCCGGACAGCCATACCGACAAGTCTTTATCTAGAAGTGTAGAAGTAAAGTGCCAACTTTAACGTCTGCCTTAACAAGAACAAAAAAGACGAAGACAACAACAGCAACAATGGAACAAACAAACTTTGAGCCTTAAGGCCCAAGTGTAATTTTGATTTAAAGTTTGTTTCCTTCTTCCTCGTCTTCGTCGACTTCCTTGTTTTCTAAGAACTCCATTATAACAGCCACACAAAAGCTCTTGATTTTTCAAGTGGAAATGTAGCCGGCCTGTGTATCTGATCCTACCTCCGACAAGTGGAACCCCTAACAAAGAAAGACATGTTAAATAAGGTTATCTCCAAAATCAGCAAAAAACCAAGGGATGATGCCATGGCATGGGAGGGGAGGAAAAAATAAAGAACAACAAAAAATAAATAATAATTTCCAACAAATTATCATATCTTTCATCTGCAAACAATATGAGCAGTTGTTGTGATAAAAAGGACATCACGGCAGGGATAAGTTTATCTCCCTCCTGGAATGTTTTTTTTGTTTTATTTTCTTTGAGAGAAATTATTTTTTAATTTGTTTTACAGCAAGTGACAATGGAAAGAATAACAACAACAACGACAATATTAGGAGGCATATTTAAACAGGTCTCACCTGGGCCAAGTGAAATTGTTTTCAAATAGCATTCTCACAACTTTGTCAAACAATTTAAAGCACACTTTTGGGGGCTTTGAAAATAAATAAAAGGAGAAAAGGCAAAAGTGTTTTATTTTTGAAAAATTAGGTTTAAACAACGTCCATGAAAAATATTAAAAATAGAAAAAATGGAACAATGTGGGCGAGGTACCAGAAAGGCATCATTTGTTAGCAAAAATTATTAGATGTGTGAAATTTGAAGAGCGTTTAATGAGCATTTTGTTTTTCAAAATTTTGAATCCTTTGCAGGGAAGGTACTAGAAGGAGTGAGCCGATACATTCCATTTTCACAACAGATCTTGCGTTAGCCAAAATGTTTGGATGTATGAAATTTGAAGAGAGTTGGATGCTTATTTCGATTTTTATGATCGTTTTGGTTATTCAAAATGTTGAACCCTTTGTGGGGGAGGTACCAGAAGGAATGGACCGATCTATACCATATTTAATACAGATCTTGTGTTAATAGAAACATTGAGATGTGCCGAGTTTGAATGCAATCGGATGTTAATTTTCCGTTTCATGAGCTTCATGGATATTCAAAATTTTGAACCCTCTGTGGGGGAGGTACCAGAAAGAGTAGACCGATAACTTCCATTTTTACAGCAGATCTTGTGTTAGTAAAAATAATGGTAAGTATGAAATTTGAAGTGAATTGGTTGTTTATTTTGCGTTTTATGATCGTTTTGGTTATTCAAATTTTTGAATCCTTTGTGGGGGAGGTACCAGAAGGAATAGTCCGATCTCTACCATCTTTATAACAGATCATGTGTTGATAGAAATATTGAGATGTAACAAGTCTGATTGGAATCGATTAGTAATTTCGCGTTTTATTAGCTCCAAAGTTATTTAAAATTTTGAACCCTTTGTGGGGAAGGTACCAGAAGGAGTCTACCGATACTTCCCATCTGCACACCAGATCTTGGGTTAATAAAAATATTGTGATATGTGAAATTTGAAGATAATCGGGCTCCTATGTCACATTTTATTTGAGTTATAATTATTCAAAATTTTGACCATTTGTGGGGGAGGTACCAGAAGGAATGGTCCGATCTTTACCATCGTTAAAACAGATCTTGTTTTAATAGAAATATAAAGACGTGCCAAGTCTGAATAGAATCGGATGGTTATTTCACGTTTTATAAGGTCTATGAATATTCGAAATTTTGAACCCTTTGTGGGGGAGGTACTAGAAGGAGTAGACCGATATATCACATTTTCATGGCAAATCTGGTGTTAGTTTAAATAATGATATACGTGAAACTTGAAGCGAATCGGATGCTTATTTCAGATTTTATGATCGTTTTGGTTATTCAAAATTTTGACCCCTTGTGGGGGAGGTACCGGAAGGAATGGTCCAATCTTTACCATCTTTATAACAGATCTTGTGTTGATGGAAATATTGAGATGTATCAAGTTTGAATGGATTCGGATGTTAATTTCACGTTTTATAAGCTTCAAAGTAATTCAAAATTTTGAACCCTTTGTGGGGGAGGTACCAAAAGGAGTAGACCGATATATCACATTTTCACAGCAAATCTGGTGTTAGTATAAATAATGATATACGTGAAATTTGAAGCGAATCGGATGCTTATTTCAGATTTTATGATCGTTTTAGTTATTCAAAATTTTGACCCTTTATGGGGGAGGTACCAAAAGGAGTGGTCCGAACTCTACCATCTTTATAACAGATCTTATGTTCTTATCTTATGGAAATATTGACATGTGCCAAGTTTGAATGGATTCGAATGTTAATTTCACGTTTTATAAGCTTCAAAGTAATTCAAAATTTTGAACCCTTTGTGGGGGAGGTACCAAAAGGTGTAGACTGATATATACCATTTTCACACCAGACCTCGGGCTACTAAAAATATTGTGATATGGGAAATTTGAAGGCAATCGGGCTCTTATCTCACATTTTATGAGAGTTGTAATTATTCAAAATTTTGACCATTTGTGGGGGAGGTACTTGATGGTGTGGTCCGATATTGTCCATTTTAGCACCTGTCATAGCACTGATGGAAATATTAGGATTTGCAAAATTATAGAAAAATTGGATGATCCTTTATCTTTCTAAGAGGTTAATTATTTTCTTTCAAAATGTCGACCTTTTGTGGGGGAGGTACCAGAAGGAGTGGACCGATATTACCCATCTACGAATTGAATCTAAGTTTGAAAATTATATTACGATGTACCAAGTTTGAATCGAATTGGATACTCCCTTCGAGAGTTATAGTGCGGACCGGCCAGTCAGACAGACGGACAGACGGGCGGACGATTGGACATCGCTAGATCGACTCCAAATGTCCTGAAACGGATTTGGTCCAAAGAGACTTAGGGTCTAAAGTTGTTATTTCGATGAGTCGCGTTTTGACCGTATTAAGTGATACATACCCTCTCAAGCTAAGGTTTGAAAATCGTCCATGAAAAATATTGAAAAAAATATTGTTTATGAAACCTTATTTGAAATTATCCTTAAAAAATATTGAAACATAAAATTGCAAAATTATGTTTGAATTCTTTTGTTTTTTTTTTAACATTCCCTGTTGCCTTATATTTATCATACGCCCCTTAGCCCAACAAAATCATATTCATTTGTTTGATCCCTTGGGGCGTATGATGAATATTATTCCAATTATTAATTATACGCCCCCCGATGGCACTGCTCTTAAAGCAAATTCCCTTAATTTACCTTAAAAATTACCATTCTCAGTGTCTTTTGACCTCCATTCCGGCATATGACGTGTATCAAGTCAGGCACCCGCACACATATTTCTTCTGAAGTTTCCTTCAGCTATCAAAGTCAGGTTGTTTTTCCTCGCTCCCAAAACAAAAAAAAAAAAAAAAGAAAACTTGTGCAATTTTTGCAAAACAATGCTATAAATTTTCCAACGACACAAAGAATAATAACTATAATAATAAGAAGGAAAGGAGGAAGAAGATGTGGAGAAAAAAAGCCAACAACAAGAAGCAAAAACCGTTTGCGAAGTAGAAGAAAACAAGTACACATTAAATTTGTCTTATTTTTTTTCACTTGCCAGGGCGAAGCAGGCCATCCATGAACCTAAAATGGTTTTCACTTTTGTTTCCCAGGCTAGGGGCAGGGGGGAGGGGGTGGTTAGGAAGAGGAGGAGATGAAAAAAACTAAAGTTGAAGAAATCAAAAACTTGAAAATAAAAAGTAGACTAAATACCCAAAGAATGCATGCATGTACAATGAAGGCGGAAGAGAAAAGCAGGGAGAGAAGAAGAGAGGGAGAGCAGGAGAAAAAAACTTCCTAAAATTTGTTTTTCCTGCTTTACTTTTTTGTGCTTACAAACGCATTTTTCTCTTGGCTGGAAATCACAACAACTGCAGGAATGAAAGAAAATAAGAGGAAGGACAACAAGTCCTAAAAAACATTTTAAGGGTGGTGGAAGTGGGGGAGGAGTAGGGGTTCCTTGCCACGCTTTCAGCTTAATATGTTTTCCTTTCAACTTACTGTAGTCACTTGCTTCCGCTTGCCTGCTGCTGAGCAGGCAAGAAGTGGTCATAATCATTGGCATGCTTTTGCAAGTTCGTAACGGCAGGTTCCTTTTTAAGCACTAGAACCCACTACCACCAACAACAACAACAACAACTACAGCAACAATTTTCCCTTCAAAGGAGGCAGGCGAAAAAAAAAAACTATGAAAAGACCAAATTTAAGCCAAGACGAGACGAGACTAGAATTATGCCAAGTAAAAAAAAACACAGAAGCAGGATCTTGCAAGCCACCAAAACCAACCAGGCAGACAACCATACAACCAAACAAAAACCCCAACCAACCAACACATGAAACCCCCTCTCTCTCACACAGTTCCAACCAATTACTTAGTGAAACCAGGGAGAGAGAAAAAATGGGGAGAGGGAGAAAAAGAGAAGGCACCGAGATGTTCTCAAACCAAAGGCATTCTCATTTTCAGGCACAGTCAAACACTTGCAAACATTTGTTGTGTCTTTGTTACTTTGTTGTCGTTGTTGCTGTCATCCTCATCACTGCACTTTGCAAGAACTATTAAGGCAACAATAGAAGACGATAAAAGAAATACGCTGCAAATTAAAGAACAAGCATGACCATCGTAGAATGACAGCAGGGCAAACATGATACCCTAGGCCAATTAAAGAAAAAGTTTTAGAAGATAAAAAACAAGGAGGGAAATATGGTGCCACTGGCCATGGAGGACATGGAGGTCTTTTCCGGAACATGGAGGATATGCAGGTCTGCTAGTCTTTTACGGTCCTTAAAAGAGCTGAAAGTATTCTATGGTCCCCAGAAGAGCTGCAAGTCTTCTATGATCCCTAAAAGAGCTGCAGGTGTTCTATGGTCACTAGAAGAGCTGCAGGTCTTCTATGGCTCATAGAAGAGCTGGAGGTCTTCTACGGCTCATAGAAGAGCTGGAGGTCTTCTACGGCTCATAGAAGAGCTGGAGGTCTTCTACGGCTCATAGAAGAGCTGTTGGTCTTCTATGGTCTATAGAAGAGCTGCTGGGCTTCTATGGTCCCCATAAGAGCTGTTGGTCTTCTATGGCTCATAGAAGAGCTGCTGGGCTTCTATGGCTCATAGAAGAGCTGTTGGTCTCCTATGGCTCATAGAAGAGCTGTTGGTCTTCTATGGCTCGTAGAAGAGCTGTTGGTCTTCTATGGCTCAAAGAAGAGCTTGAGGTCTTCTATGGCTCATAGAAGAGCTTGAGGTCTTCTATGGCTCATAGAAGAGCTGCTGGTCTTCTATGGCTCATAGAAGAGCTGCATGTCATAGAAAAGCTGCAGCTCTTCTTATATGGTCTAGAAGAGCTGCAGGTTTCTATGTCGCCTAAAAGAGCTGCACGTCTTCCATTGCCCCTAGTAGTACTGCAGGTCTGCTCTGATCCCTATTAGAGCTGCTGGTCCTTTATGGCTCATAGAAGAGCTGCAGGTCTTCTACGGCCCCCACAAGAGCTGCAGGTCTTCTACGGCCCCCACAAGAGCTGCTGGTCTTCTATGGTCCCTAGAAGAGCAGCTGGTCTTCTATGGCTCATAGAATAGCTGTTGGTCTTCTATGGCTCATGGTAGAGCTGTTGGCCTTCTATGGCTCATGAAAGAGTTGCTGGTTTTCTATGGCTCGTAGAAGAGCTGCTGGTCTTCTATGGCTCGTAGAAGAGCTGCTGGTCTTCTATAGCTCGTAGAAGAGCTGCTGGTCTTCTACTGCCTTTAGAAGAGCTACTGGTCATCTACTGCCTGTAGAAGACCTACAGGTCTTCTACTGCCTTTAAAAGACCTACAGGTCTTCTACTGCCTTTAGAAGACCTACAGGTCTTCTCCTGCATTTAGAAGACCTACGGGTCTTTTGCTGTCTTTAGAATTCTTAGAGGTCTTTAAATACCTAGTGGACTTCTTCAGCCTTCTTCAGACTTCTTCAGTATGTAAATATTTAAATAATTGGAGGCAAAGTGCATATTTATCTACACAGTCCTCTCCCTCCAAAATATAAAAATATTCAAATGCAATTTCTTATTCAAAACACATGAAATTGAAAATTACATTCTCTGCCTTCAGGCTGTGAATTGCATGGTCGAAGACATTTGCATTTGTCTGCAAAACGCTCACGAAGAAGAAGATATCTAATTTAATATTCCAATAGCCAGATGTCTGTTTTTGGTGGTCGTTTTGTCCTAATTTAAAGTTTTCGGGTCAAACGTATGATTAATATTAATTGCAATGGCGATGGCTTGAGGTGATGATTTTGAAATGCTTGAATAAATTCATGGATAAGAATTTCCCCGGAGTTTTGTGGTGTGGTGGTGAACTCAATTTAAATATCGAAGACAATTGCATTTCATTGCGTATGAGTAATGATGTGGGTCATACAACCCCATGGACCAGGGAGGGGGGATGGTAGTGGAAGTAATTCCGAATCATTTATGGATAATTGCAATATTGGTGTTGGAAATGTTTGTCATGTACAGTTGGATGTAATAAAAATGTGGGAAGATGTGTATTTAGGGTATTTTATTAAAGACGATTTATCTAACTCCAAATGGGATCCTTAAAATTGGACCCTATGTTTCAATTGACCCAGAAAAATTGAGTGGGTGTTGGAGATCTACTGGATTTAGGGTTATTCTTTAAAGACTCGTCAATTCAGGTGGTACAAGAATTCTCTCTCGTATTCTTAAAAAATATAAATATCCAGTGTCTATTGATGAGCTGCCACTCAGGACGAATATATATAAGAATTGAGATCTAGGGAACCTTAATTGACCTAAATTTAAATTTCGAAGAAAATCGAACTTCGTGGCGTATGAGTAGTGATGTATGTTATACGACCCCAATACAGAGTTATTTCCAATCCAAAGACTTAGAGTCTTTCAACACCCTGCGGATGACCTAGAACCCTTATTTGACCTTAAGAGAGAACCTTAATTGACCTTTATTTAAATTTCGAAGTAAATTGAACTTCGTGGCGTATGAGTAGTGATGTGTGTTATACGACCCAAATACAGAGTTATTTCCAATCCAAAGACGTAGAGTCTTTCAACAGCCTACGGATGACCTAGAACCCTTATTTGACCTTAAGAGAGAACCTTAATTGACCTTAATTTAAATTTCAAAGAAAGTTATTTCCAATCCAAAGTCTTAGAGACTTTCAACACCCTACGGACGACCTACAACCCTGTTTTTGATCACTGAACCTCCACAGGTCTTCTATTGCCTCTTGAAGACCTAAAGGTCTTATGCCAACCATAAAGATATTTGCTGACCTAAAGGTCTTACTATCTCGTCTTTGGGGACCTTGTCTATAGGCTATTGGACCCAGATTTAAATATCCCATCAAGCAACCCTAATATCCCCTTACCCAACACCCAATACGCCAAAATCGTAAAAAACGCCCACAAATTAATTTGTAACAATTGGCCCCAGGGGTCGTATTATTATTAACAAACTTCGCCTACGTCACTCATACGCCACCACCCACACCAAAATTTGTTACAAACTTCAAATATTAACAAATCAAAAATTCCAATTAGTGGCAAACAATTGGGGATTTATTGATTCGGTCGGTCGAATACTCGGTGGCATTTTAGCAGAAACCATAAAATTAAATTGCAAAAATAAACATCTCCGCAAACCCCGATCACTTCAAACATCCATTGACGGAGATGAGGTGATGCTGAAATTTATGAAGTGCTGTTATTAGTGCTGGGCTTTGCTTTGCTACTACTTTTTCACACTTGAGTTCACTTGGCAGGCACCCTTTGCACCTTCTCTCCTCCAACACCATGCTCTCCAAAGCAACAATATATCAATGCTTCTTTGTGGCGTTGATGTTATTGCTGCTGCTGCTGCTGCTGTTGCTGTTGTTGTCGTTGTTCTGGTTGTTGATACATCACCTGACTATAAATCACTTTGTCAATAGTGTAAAATTCAACCGCAGTGTTTTGATATGGCTGGCGATAGTCTTGGTGTGAGTGTGCGAGAAAGAGAGAGAGAGGGGGGGGGGAGTGTATCTGTGCGTGTGTGTGTCTGAATCCAGTTGACCGGAAAGTTCAATAAAAGCTGATATACAGGATGTTAATAAAGACCATAAAACAGTATTTGTAGATTTGCTGGCACGCTACGTGACAGGGAACTAGATGACAGCTGGATAAACATACATCACGGGGAGGAGGACAGAGGGAGAAGAGGAGAGAGAGTGGGAGAGATTTTTACTGCTTGTATTGCAGGTTGTTAACAAACAAAAGTTTGCGAAAAGGTGGCAGAGCTTGTAATGGTCTTCGACTGGAGAAGAACTAATGTTCCTCCAAAGGTGGAAAGGAAGGATGGAGGGGTAATAGAAGGATTGGCAGCTCTTCTAGGAACCATAGAAGACTTTACAGTTCTTCTAGGGACTATAGAAGACTTTGCAGCTCTTCTATGGCCGATAGAAGACCAGCAGCTCCTCTGTGAAACACAGAAGACTAGCAGCTCTTCTGGCCGGTGGAAGACCAGCAGCTCTTATAGGGGCCTTAGAGAACCAGCAGCTCTTATAGGGGCCATAGAAAACCAGCAGTTTTGCTATGCCCAATAGAAGACCAGCAGCTCTTCTATGAACCATAGAAGACACGCAGCCCTTTCAAGAACCATAGAAGACCAGCATCTCTTCTAGGGGCCAGAGAAGACCAACAACTCTTCTATGAGCCATAGAAGACAGGTAGCCCTTCTATGAGCCATAGAAGACCAGTAGCTCTTCCATGAGCCATAGAAGACCAGTAGCTCTTCCATGAGCCATATAAGACCAGTAGCTCTTCTAGGGGCCATAGAAGACCAGCAGCTCCTCTATGAGCCATAGAAGACCAACAGCTTCTAGGAGCCATAGAAGACCAGCAGCTCTTCTATGAGCCATAGAAGACCAGTAGCTCTTCTGTGGACGATAGAAGACCAGCAGCTCTTCTATGAGCCATAGCAGACCAGCAGCTCTTCTATGAGCCATAGAAGACCAGCAGCCCTTCTATGAGCCATAGCAGACCAGCAGCTCTTCTATGAGCCATAGAAGACCTCCAGCTCTTCTATGAGCCATAGAGGACCTCCAGCTCTTCTATGAGCCATAGAAGACCTCCAGCTCTTCTATGAGCCATAGAAGACCTCCAGCTCTTCTATGAGCCATAGAAGACCTCCAGCTCTTCTATGAGCCATAGAAGACCTCCAGCTCTTCTATGAGCCATAAAAGACCAGCAGCTCTTCTATGAGCCATAGAAGACCTCCAGCTCTTCTATGAGCCATAGAAGACCTCCAGCTCTTCTATGAGCCATAGAAGACCAGCAGCTCTTCTATGAGCCATAGAAGACCAGCAGCTCTTCTATGAGCCATAGAAGACCTTCAGCTCTTCTATGAGCCACAGAAGACCAGCAGCTCTTTTATGAACCATAGAAGACCAGCAGCTCTTCTGTGAGTAATTGAAGGCCCGCAGCTCTTTTATGAGCCATAGAAGACCAGAAGCTCATCTAGGAGCCATAGAAGACCAGAAGCTCATCTAGGAGCCATAGAAGACTTCCAGATCTTTTGCGAGCTATAGAAGACCTACACCTCTTCTATGAGCCACAGAAGTCCTACAACACTTCTAGGGGCCATAGAAGACCTCCAGCTCTTCTATGAGCCATAGAAGATCAACAGCTCTTTTGGGAGCTATAGAAGACCGGCAGAGCCACAGAAGACATACAACTCTTCTATGAGACATAGAAGACCAGCAGCTCTTCTATAAGCCATAGAAGACAAGCAGCTCTTCTACGAGCCACAGAAGACCTCCGGTTCTTCTACGAGCCATAGAAGACCTTCGGCTCTTCTATGAGCCATAGAAGACCTCCGACTCTTCTACGAGCTATAGGAGACCTCTCTGAGCCATAGAAGATCAGCAGCTCCTCTAAGAGCCATAGAAGACCTCCTGGTTGTTTATGCATGTTTTTTATATCTATCTGCTTGTTTACAGTTTCCATTAGTTTTGAATTAGAGAATCCATACCCTCCCCACCGTCCTCCAAGGTTGTAGCGGTGACATGCAACCAAACCACGACATAATGTAATTTTGATCGATAAACTTTTTGGGGGAGGGATTTTCACTGACAATTTGTTGCAATTGTTTGCATGAAAGGAAACCTCCCTCCCCCCTCTCAGGGGGGTGGGAGATTAGGAAGACATAGACACTGTGTCATGCAATGCTTGACAGCATACCTGGGAGACAAACCTCCCTCCACCCTCTAGGCTTCTGCCACAAAACTACACAACCTGAATTTGGTTGCAACCATGAACGAACTTTGTTTGAGGAAAAAGGTCGCCTTGCATTACTTCGGAGGGTGATTGTGTTGGTATTGGAGTATGTTCGAGTGTGTGTGTGTGTGTGTGTCTCTTTGTGTGCACCACATTGCATAGTTAATGCCGTTGTTATTGTTGCTGCTGTTCGTGATGTTCCCGACTGTGTTGTCTTCTCTGGTTTTGGTGGTTTTGTCGTTGTCATGCCTCTTTCCTTACCTCCAGCTCTGCTCAGTTTCCTTAACCCGGCTTCGCCCGCCTCATCTCGTCTCAGTTCTGTCAGTTTCGGTTTATTGTTAAAACAAACTTTGTCTAGCATTGATATCTTCAATCCATAATGGCAGAGGAGAAGACTTGTAATAAAATTAAGTGGAGGAAGTGAGGGGGCGGGAGAGAGAGAGATGAGAGAGGTTATAAAATGCACTCACGCATCATCAGACATACATGCTGAAATAATGCGAAGAGAAATGGGATATTGGAGTCATATGGGAAAATGGAGGATGTTTTCAACCAAAAATAATAGAATTTTGGGATAAGCAGGATTTTTTAATGCATGGACTGTAGGGCGTATAAGTATTGGCGTAATGTATACGCACAGGTGGCTATAAAAGCCATCTTGGGGGAAGCTGAGTTTTGATATTTAAAGGGGTACGATATTCCTTTTATTGGCCATACGTGTTGGGTATTAGCTCATATGTGACGAAATATTGTGCCACAGACCTCTCTCCTGCTCGCCTGTATAATGCATAACCCTTCCCGTTTCAATCCACCCATCTATCCATCCATCCACACAATCTCTACTTTCCTCTGCAGGAGGTTTTAGTTTCATGGAACTTGCCCCGAGACGATGAATATCAAGTTGCGAGAAGACCCCAGCCGTTGTAACAGCTGCAACTATGGCCATATCGTCATCGTCGACATCATCATCTCCATCATGGCCAAGCAATAACATAAATAATTTTCTTGTTGTTGCTGCTCTTTGGACAACAACAATTCTTCATAAATTAAAACTACAACTTGCCGAGGAGCACTTCTTGTCTATGACCAGCAACACTTGGAGCATACTTAATTAGTTCGGGAGATTTATGGAAATTATTAGCGGGAAGGACGAAGAAGGGAAGGAAATAGGAAGTAGCAACATAAAAATAAGAAAATTTCGGAAATTTTATAAAAGACCTAAAGATAATTTGAAAGAAGCACAATGCCTTCAATTATATCCACAAAAATGGATAGTTTAATCTGTCAACGTGTGGAGTTTTATACACCTACGTGGATAATTTTTTCACAAACCTAGGCCATAAAAGAAGAAGAGAGGTAGTGAGACCAGCAGTTATTGTAGGCTCTTCTAGGGACCAGAGAAGATCAGGGTGTTTTTAAGGGACCAGAGAAGACTTATATCAGACATTCAGCTCTTCTATGAGTCATAGAAGAACTATGAGTCATAGAAGAACTGCAGCTCTTCTGGGCCTTTAGAAGCCCACCCTCTCTTTTCTGGGGTAGTGAAAGACCAGTAGCTGTTCTAGGAGCCATAGAAGACCATCAGCTCTTCTAGGAATCATAAAAAAGCTCTATATCTTCCATGGGCGATAGAAGATATCTACCTCATCAAGAAACCATAGAAGACTAGCAGCTCTTCTAAGAATCTCATTAGACCAGCAGCTCTTATATGAGCCATAGAACAACTTCATCTGTTTTAGGAACTATAAATGAACTCCAGTTCTTTTAGAATTCACATAAAGGCTCTAGCTTTTCTAGGAACCATAGAAGATCTCCAGCACTTTTAGAAGCCATAGAAAAGCCTCAGCTCTTTCAGGAATTATAAAAGAGCTTTAGCTCTTCTATGGGCGATAGAAGATATCCAGCTCATCTAGAAATTATAGAAGACCGCTGCCTCTTCTACGAGCCATAAAAGACCAGCAGCTCTTCTATGAGCCATAGAACAACTCCATCTATTTTAGCAACTATAAATAAATTCTTCTAGAATTCACATAAGGTCTCTAGCTTTTCTAGGAAACATAGAAGACCTCCAGCTCTTCAAGAAGCCATAGAAAAGCCTCAGGTCTTTTAGGAATGATAAAAGAGCTCTAGCTCTTCCAGCTACTCTAGAAATTATAGAAGACCGCTGCCTCTTCTACGAGCCATAAAAGACCAGCAGACCATTTTAGGAACTATAAATGAGCTTCAGTTCTTCTGGAAATCATAAAAGAGTTCTAGCTCTTCTAGGAGCCATAGAAATGTCCCAGCTCTACTAGAAATCGTAGAAGGCCACAAGCTCTTCTATGGATCATAGAAGAGCCCCACATGTTCCACGATCTATAGAAGAGACTCAGCTCTTGTAGAAATCATAGGAGGCCACCAGGTCTTCTAGGAGCCAAGGGAAAGGCTCAGCTGTTCTACGAGCCATAGACGAGACCCAGCTCTTCTACGAGCCATAAACGAGCCTCAGCTCTTCTAGGAACCACTGAAGACCTCCAGCTTTACTAGGGGCGGTAAAAGATATCCAGCTCATCTAGAAGTCATCGAAGGCCTTCAGCTTTTCTATTGACCATAAAGGAGTATTGGCTTTTCTAGGGGTTATATAAGACCTACGGCTCTTCTATCGACCATAGAAGACCTGTAGATCTTTTAGGGGCGATAGAGATCTCTTGGTTTTCTATTGGCGATGGAAAATATGCAGTTCTCCTCGAAGCAATATAAGACTTAGAAGACCTGCAGCTCTTTTAAGGGCGATATAGGCCATAGAATACCTCCTGGCCTTCTATGGGCGATAGATGACCTCCTCTTGATTTTCTTGACGTTGGAAAACCTCTATAATTTAGATGGGCTATAGAAGACCATCTGGCCTTCTATGGCAATAGTTCCATTAAATACCCTTGGTGGTTCCTATAACATATTTGGTGGTTTCTATAAAAAATTCTATGAAATATCCACGTTAAGAGCAACAATAGCCTTGTAGGTCCTGGCAAACAAAATCTTAAAAAATTCCCATAAACATCCTTGTTGGTCCTTGTGAAAAAATCTTTGAAAAATCCACATTAAAAGCCTAGGTGGTTCTCGTAAAAAAATCTTAAAAAAGTGCCATTAATAGGCTTGGTTGTCGTTGTAAAAAATACTTAAAAAAATCCACATTTATAGCCCTCTTGGTCCTAGTAAAAAAATGTTTAAAAAAATCCACATTCATATCCTTGGTAGTCCTTATAAAAAATGCTTTAAAGTTCACAAAAATACCTTCAATGGTCCTTAAAAAAAATCCTTTGAATTTCACGTTAATATCCACAATAATAGCCAAGTTGGTCCTTGTAAAAAATGCTTTAAAAATTCCTGTTCATGGTTCTGTGGGTGCTTGTGCAAAAACCTAGAAAATCCTTGTAGTCCTTGCAAAAAAACTCCTAATATAGACCAGCTGGTTTTTGTAAAAATTCATTAAAAAATCCTCTTTTATAGCCCTGTTAACCTTGTAGTCCTTGTAAGAAAAATATTTAAAAATTCTCAACAATAGCCGTGTAGGTCCTTAAAAATAATTCTTTAAAAAATTCAGGTTAATAGCCTTAATGCTCCTTGTGATTCTTAAAGAAATCCTCAACAACAGTCCTGTTTTTCCTTATAATAAATTCCTAAAAATTTCGACTTCAATAGGATTGGTGGTCCTTGTAAAAATTCTAAAAAATATCCACATTAATATCTTTGATAGTCCTTGTAAAAATAACATGTATAAAAGCCTTGGGTGCCCTTAAAAAACTCTTTAAAAATCCTTAACAATAACCCAGTTGGACCTTGAAAAAAATTCGTTAAAAATCCCTGATTTTTGCTTCTGTAGGTCGATGTGAAAAATTCTTTAACAAATCCACATTAATAACCTCGGTAGTCCTTGTAAACAATTCTATAAAAAAATCACGTTAATAGTCTTGAAGTCCTTTTAAAACATTTTTTTAAAATATCCTTAAAAATAGCTCTGTAGGTCCTTGAAAAATTTCTTAAAAAATCCACGTTAATAGCCTTGATGGGCCCTTTAAAAAAGTCTATAAAAATCTTGGTGGTCTCTTTTAAAAAAAATCCTTACAAAATTCACTTTAATAATCTTGTTGTCCTTGTAAAAACTCTTTAAAACATCCTCGACAATAACCCTGTTGGTCCTTGTAAAAATTTCTTCAAAAATCCAAAACTTATCCGCCATTGTGGATAATTCACCAATTCCATGATTTTTTCAAATTTCATCTTCCCACTATTTCCTAAGCATTCCCAGTATTTTCCCATTCAAATCCATGGTATTATATGATATCATCCAAAAAAACCCACACATGCACACAAAACCTCCTCTAAAACATTTTATCTCCCCCTCGCGAACATCAATGAGATAAATTCCGTCAGGATTTGTTTTGCGTCCTGGCGGAGAGGAAAAATAGCAACACTGGCGAATGACAACGATAAGCTGGTATGTTTTTTGGTATGTTTGGTTGTTTGTTTGTTATTGTGTGGCCTTAAGGTGAGGATGTTTTTGTTGGTGTGACAGTTAAACTATGCATTTGGATAAATATTGGCAATGAGAGAGAGAGTGTGGAGAGGGGGAGAGAGAGCGAGAGATATTGAAAACTCAACCAGCGTAAATGACACAGTCAATGGAAGCCGCTAAGCAGTTGGGTGGTATAAAGGGATTATTTACTATTTAATGTCATGTGGTTGTTATAGAAATGCATTATAGAGTAGCTGGGAGAATATCTGGCCGAGAGAGAGAGGGAGAGGGACACATGCGAGAGGGGTATCTAAAATATTATGAGGGTATCATTTCATTGATTTGTAATTATGTATTTTTATATATTTTTCCCCCCGGCATGACGGAGCTATTGCGTGACAAATAAATTGTAATTTCCATGCTGGTAATTAGTTGAGGTGGCTCGTGGAGATAGGGGAAGCGGAGTGGACTGGGGAATTTGTAAAATAATTACATAAATGTAAATGAAAAATAAGGGGAGATTGATGATAGATTTCATATGACCTGAATATGTCAGGTAAATAAATGAAAACAAAGTGTTGCAATTAATGTCGATTTTAGATAGTTTTTACAAGGACATCCAAGGATAATAAAATTGGGGTTTAAAGAATATTTTTTCAAGGGATAATATGGATTTGTAGGAAATTTCTACAAAGACCGCCAAGGCTGTAGGCTTGGATTTTTACGAATTTTTTTAACAAGGACTAAGACTATTAACTTGGATTTTTCAAAAGAAATTTTTAAAGGGGCCAATAAAGCTCCAGGTGTTTTATGAGAAGACCTCATAGAAGACTTGCCGGTCTTTTCATAGAAGACTTGGAGGTATTTTCATAGAAAACTTGGAGGTCTTTTCATAGACTACCCAGAGGTTTTCTGATAGAAGACCTAGAGGTCTTCTCATAGAAGACCTAGACCTAGAGGTCGTCTCCTAGAAGGCCTGTAGGTTTTCTTATAGAAGACCTAGAGGTCTTCTTATAGAAAACCTGTAGGTCTTCTTATAGACCTTTATGTCTTTTCCTTGAAGACCTGGAGGTGTTTTTATGAAGAACTGCAAGTAATCTTTAAGAAGATCTGAAGGTGCTCTTAAAGAAAACCTGGAGGTCATTTGATAGACAACTTGGAGGTCTTCTTATAGAAGATCTGGAGGTCTTACACACTTTTATTTTATGAGGAGACCTCTATGAGAAGACCTCTACGTCTTTTATGAGAAGACTTCTAGGTCTTCTGTGAAAAGACCTCTAGGTCGTCTATGAGAAGACCTATAGGTCTTCTTTTAGAAGACCTCTAGTTCTTCTATGAAAGACCTCCAAGACTTCTGTAGGTCTTCTTATAGAATTTTTTATGTCTTTTCATAGAAGACCTGGAGGTGTTTTTATGAAGAACTGCAGGTGATCTTTAAGAAGATCTGAAGGTGCTCTTAAAGAAAACCTGGAGGTCATTTGATAGACAACTTGGAGGTCTTCTTATAGAAGATCTGGAGGTCATCTTATAGAAGACCTGGAGAAGATCTGGAGGTCTTCTAATAGAAGACCTGGAGGTCTTCTTATAGAAGACCTGGAGGTCTTCTTATAGAAGACCTGGAGATCGACTCCTAGAAGACCTGGAGGTCTTCTTATAGAAGATCTGGAGATCGTCTCCTAGAAGACCAGGAGATCTTCTTATAGAAGATCTGGAGGTCTTCTTATGGAAGACCTGGAGGTCTTCTTATAGAAGACCTGGAGGTCTTTTCTTAGAAGACCTGGAGGTGTTTTTATGAAGAACTGCAGGTGATCTTTAAGAAGATCTGGAGGTGCTCTTAAAGAAAACCTGGAGGTCATTTGATAGACAACTTGGAGGTCTTCTCATGGAAGAGCTGCTGGTCTTCTCATGGAAGAGCTGGGATGTCTTTTCATAGCAGAGCTGCATAAAAGAGCTGCTGGTCTTCTACGGCCCATAGAAGAGCTGCTGTGGTGCTCCTGAAGTTTTTTTTCTCTCTTTACTTTAAATACCATAAACATTTAAGGCATTTATTTGATAAACCCTCCTATTACCCCCAATCCCTCTCCTCCATGGCTTTAAAATACCTTAAAATTTTTGTAATAAACTTCACTTCACTTCGCTTGATGAAGTATCGAAAAGTACTTCGTTATTGTCCCCTTTGGACGTCATAAAATGCCATCAAAGACTTGACATTCTTTGAATGCTCCCAACATAATCCCTCAATTTATTTGTGACCCATATCATCCTGACTCTCTCTCTGGTCGTCTCACCAACTCTCTGACTGGCATCCAGGCCGGATGGCTCGCATCCTGGCCACTTTTGACTTTTATCATTGTTTCGATATTAAATTTGACATTTATTGTGTCGATGTCGGTGTAGGTTTGTGTTTGTGTGCGGTTGTTGTAATCACGTGTTCCGCCTTTCTTGGCGTGACATGAAAAAGCTGGCTGCCTTGGAAACTCATAAGGCACAGAGTTCAAAAGTCGTCACGTGTTGCTCCAAGTAATGCCGTAAGGAAAATTTGTTACGTGTAGGCGACATCATCCCGAGATGGCGATAGCAAAGTCGTCTTGGCTAATTGCCTTGTTATACAAGATGCTTAACATGAGATGGCTGGATGGCTCGCTGCCTGGCTGGCAGGGAAAGACGGCCGAAAGAAAGTCAAAGATGTTGGAAAATTTGTTGTAATTTGTTCCACAGACTTTCCAAATTAGAAATTAATAATAAATTTAAAATTGCGAAACTATTTGTGTGGGCGATTTTGTGGGAAGGTATAAACGGCATCGTAGTATATTTAATGAATGGAGGCGTATGATGAATGTCACAATGTATACGCCCTGGGGGTAACAGAATTTGTATAATACTTAATTTGATTGAAGACATGAATGCGAGTGTGGCCCTTGGCATTTGGGAATTTTTGTGGGTGTCTTGATCCTTGTAGAAAATCCTTTAAAGAATCCTAAATATAGGCTAAAATCCTTGATGGTCCTGGCAATAAAATCTTAGACAAAAATCCATGTTGGCTCTGTTAGTCCTTGTTAACAAAAAACTTCAAAATTCTTGGTCTGTTAATCCCTGTAAAAAATCCACGTTAATAGTCCTGGTGGTCCTTAAAAAATTTCTTTAAAAATGCCACGTTAATAGCTTTGGAGGTCCTTGAAAAAAATTTAAAAAAATCCAGGTTCATGGCCTAAGTGCTTCTTGTTAACGATTCCTTAAAAATTAAAGTTAATAGCATAGGTGGTCCCTGTTAAAAATCTTTGCAAAATCCAACTTAAAAGCCTTAGAGGTCCTTGCAAAAATGCACAAAAAAATCCGTAATAATATCCGTGGGTTTTCTTGAAAAAGTTCCGTCAAAAAATTCGCATTAGTAGCCTTGGTGGTCCTTGGTAAAAATCCTTAAAAAATCGACATTAATAGCGTTGGTGGTCCTTGTGAAAAAATTCTTTAAAAAATCCTCAATAATAGCTATGAAGGTCCTTGTAAAAAATGCTGGTCCTTGTAAACGCTTGTTTCTGTTAGTCCTTATAAAAAACGTTTAAAAAGTCTACCTTAATAGCCTTGGAAGTCCTTGTAAAAAATCTTTAAAAATCCTGGTTCATGGCCTTGGTGGTCCTTGTTTACAATTCTTTAAGAAATCCAAGCAAATAGCATTTGTGGTCGCTATGAAAATTTCTTTAAAACCCCTAAATTAATAGAATTAGTGATCCTTTAAAAAAACCTTCCAGGTCTTTTATGAAGAAAACCTCCAGGGGAGACTTTCAAGTTTTCAATGAGTAGACCTTCAAGCCTTCTTTTAGAAGAGCCTTCTATTAAAAGATCTTCACGCCTTCTACTAGAAGATCTCCAGTTCTTCAATAAGAAGACCTCCAGTTCTTCAATGAGAAGACCTCCAGTTCTTCAATGAGAAGACCTCCAGTTCTTCAATGAGAAGACCTCCAGTTCTTCAATGAGAAGACCTCCAGTTCTTCAATGAGAAGACCTCCAGTTCTTCAATGAGAAGACCTCCAGGTCATCTATGAGGAGACCTCCAATTCTTCTATGAGAAGACCTCCAGTTCTTCTATGAGAAGACCTCCAGTTCTTCTATGAGAGACCTCCAGTTCTTCAATGAGAAGACCTCCAGTTCTTCAATGAGAAGACCTCCAGTTCTTCAATGAGAAGACCTCCAGTTCTTCAATGAGAAGACCTCCAGTTCTTCTATGAGAAGACCTCCAGTTCTTCTATGAAAGGACCTCCAGTTCTTCTATGAGAAGACCTCCAGGTCATCTATGAAGAAGACCTTCTGGTATTCTATTAAGAAGACCCTCTGCGAGAAGACTTCCAGTTCTTCTATGAAAAGATCTACAAGTCTTCATTGAGAAAATCTCCAAGTCTTTTTGCAGAAGACCCATTGCTCCTCTCCCATATGTCCCCTCGATATCTCAGCAAAAGACCAAGTATCCGCTTTAATTATCCTTCAATGGAATTCTCCTTGCCATTGTTTCGCCAAACTGTTGATTTAACCTAATCATTGGAAATTTCCTGCTGACACCACCTATCTCCCCCCTCCGTCACCCTTTTACCCTACGGAGAAGCCTTCTCTCTTTTCGTTTCCACACGTTGATGTGTGTCGGTGTGTGTGTGTGTGCGTTGTTGTTGGTGTTGCTGTATGACCTCACCCAGAGATTTACACTTTGCACTTTCAAGCATCGACACCAGCAAATAATCAAAGCACTAAAAGATGAAGAGGACGATGACGAAGAAGAACCAGAACAAGCTGACACATACAACAACAGCAGCAATAACAACAACAACAAGAACTATCGCAATGCATTGGGGAAGTGAGTGTGCCACACATGGTTGCATGGCTAGTCGATTCGATGGGTGGGCGGATGGTTGTATGCTTGGCGCTAGGATTCCAATGCCATGAGTAATTGCTCACATTAACACAGTTAATGTGGGTGTATTGGTATTTAAGGCAAGGATGGAGGGCACATGGAAAGATGAAGCAGAGCAAAAAGGCCACTGGTGTTTTTCCACAAAAACACGATGAAGGTAGAAGAAAAGACGAAAAAAAAAACACAAAATACCAAAGTTCTAAGGGAAGAATTAGGCATTTATTCCGGGGTCCATGAAAGCGTGGAGAGCTGTAGCAGAAGGTTATAATGGAAAGATGGCTGCAATTACAGGTTAAGGGACCATCAGTCAATTAGTTAGCCATGACATGGGTAAAGGAAAAAAGATGGAGATTTGGGAGAGGAGAAAGAGGAGAAAGAGGGGGGTTAGTTTGGAATGGTATTGGTGAAGGTAGTAAGTAGTACACTATTGGAAGATAGTGTGAAGAACAATTTTTTCTAAGAAAACATTTTAAAAATTCCGATGGATTCCATTGAGCGTATACTAAATGGCATACATCATACGACCCCATGGAATTGTAAGGTAAATATTTTAAAGAATTTTTCTAGACTTCCTATGGAGGATTTATAGGTCATGCAACGGGAATGTGTTCAAGATCCCACAACGTGGACTTTTAAAGGATTTTTCTAAGCCCCCACGTGGATTTTTAGGGAATTTTTCAAGGCCCCAAAACGTGATTTTTTAAAGGATTTTTCAAGCATTTTCCAGCCCCTAAACGTGGATTTTTTAAAGATTTTTCTAGGCCCCATAACTTCGACTTTTTAAGGAATTTTTCAAGCATTTTCCAGAATTTTTTAAAGAATTTTTCTAGGCTCCATAACTTTGACTTTTTAAAGAAATTTTCAAGCATTTTCAGGATTTTTTTTAAATGACTTCTGAGACTATTAATGAAAAATTTTTAAAGAATTTTTTACTAGGACCTCTAAGTTTATTAACGTGGATTTCTTAAGGATTTTTTTACAAGGACCATCAGGGGTATAAGCCTGGATTTTTTCGGCCAGAATAACGTGGATATTTTAAGGAAGTTTTACAGGGACCTCTAAGGTTATTTATTAATTTTTTTAAAGAATTTTTTAAAGGACCTTTAATTTTATTAACGCTGATTTCTTAAAGATTTTTAAAAAAGCCATCTAAGGCTATTTATAAGTATTTTTAAAAGAATTTTTTGCGAGGACCTCTAGAGTTATTAACTTGGATTTCTTAAAGTCTTTTTACAAGGACCACCAGGTCCTTGTAAACGTGGATTTTTTAAGGAATTTTTACAAGGACCTCTTAGACTATTTATGAGATTTTTTTAGAATTTTAAATAAGGGCCTCTACGGTTATTAGCGCCGATTTCTTAAAGATATTTTAACAAGGACCTCTAAGACTATAAATGAGAGTTTCATAAAGAATTTTTTACAAGTACCATCAGGGCTATCAACATGGATTTCTTAAAGATTTTTTTTACAAGGACCACCAGGGCTATAAACGTGAATTTTATAAAGAATTGTTTAGGCCCCATAACGTGGATTTTTTAAAGAATTTTTAAAAGGGCCTCTAAGACTATTTTTGAGATTTTTTTAAGAATTTTTAACAAGTGCCTCTTTGGTTATTATCGTGGATTTCTTAAAGATAAAATTTTATAAAGAATTGTTTAGGCCCCATAAAGTGAATTTTTCAGAACTTTTACAAGGACCTCTAAGACTATTGAAGAGAATATGTTAAAGAATTTTTACAAGGACTTCTGAAGATATTTACCTGGATTTCTTAAATTTTTTTTCTTGGACCGTAACATGGAGTTTTTAAAGAATTTTTACAAGGACCACCAGGCTTATAAACTTGGATTTTTTCAAAAAATTGTACAAGGATGTACACGGATATAAACTTGGATTTTTTTAAAATTTTTTTTTACAAGGACGACCAGGGCTATAAACGTGGATTTTTTTAAAGATTTTTTACAAGGACGACCAGGGCTATAAACGTGGATTTTTTAAAGATTTTTTACAAGGACCATCAGGGCTATCAACATGGATTTTTTAAAGATTTTTTACAAGGACCATCAGGGCTATCAACATGAATTTCTTGAAGTTTTTTTTAACATGGATTACCAGGGCTATAAACGTGGATTTTTTGAAGAATTTTTTTTTTTAAGCCTCATAACGGTAATTTTTTAAAGAATTTTTAAAAGGACCTCTAAGACTATTAATGAGCATTTTTGTAAGAATTTTTTGCAAGGACCGCTACGGTTATTAACTTGGATTTCTTAAAGATATTTTTACAAGGACTTCTAAGACTATGAACGAGAATATTTTAAAATTTTTTTACAAAGACCATCAGAGCTATTAAAATGGAAGATATTTTTACAAGGACCACCAGGGCTATGAACGTGAATTTTATAAAGAATTTTTTTAGGCTCCATATGTGGATTTTTTTAAAGAATTTTTACAAGGACCTCTAAGACTATTTTTGAAATTTTTTTAAGAATTTTTAAGGAGGACCTCTAGGGTTATTAAAGTTGATTTCTTAAATATATTTTTACAAGGGCCTCTAAGACTATGAATGAGAATTTTATAAAGAATTTTTTACAAGGACCATCAGGGCTATAAACATGGATTTCTTAAAGATTTTTTTACAAGGACCACCAGGGCTATAAACGTGAATTTTATAAAGAATTTTTTTAGGCCCCATAACGTTGATTTTTTAAAGAATTTTTACAAGGACCTGTAAGACTATTAATGAGAATATGTTAAAGTTATTAACCTGGATTTCTTAAAGTTTTTTTTTTTTAAGGACCACCAGGGCTATAAGCGTGAATGTTTTCAAGAATTTTTCTCGGCCCCATAACATGGATTTTTTTCTCAAGAATTTTTACAAGGACCACCAAGGCTTTACACGTGGATTTTTTAAAGAATTTTTACAAGGACTACCAGGGCTATAAACGTGGATTTTTTAAAGATTTTTTTCAAGGACCACCAGGGCTATAAACGAGGATTTTTTCAAGAATTTTTACAAGGACGTACAGGGATATAAACGAGTTTTTTTTCAAGAATTTTTACAAGGACTACCTGGGCTATAAACGTGGATTTTTTAAATGATTTTTTACAAGGACTACCTGGGATATAAACGTGGATTTTTTTAAAGATTTTTTACAAGGACTACCAGGGCTATAAACGTGGATTTTTTAAAGATTTTTTACAAGGACTACCAGGGCTATAAACGTGGATTTTTTAAAGATTTTTTACAAGGACTACCAGGGCTATAAACGTGGATTTTTTAAACAGTTTTTCTAAGCCTCATAACGGAGATTTCTAAAGAATTTTTACAAGGAACTCTAAGACTATTAATGAGCATTTTTTAAGAATTGTTTGGAAGGACCTCTACGGTTATTAACATGGATTGCTTAAATATATTTTTACAAGGACCACAAAGACTATGAAAAAGAATTTTTTGAAGAATTTTTTACAAGGACCTCTAAAGCTATGAATGAGAATTTTGAAAAGAATTTGTTATAAGGACCATCAGGGCTATCAACATGGATTTCTTGAAGATATTTTTACATGGATCACCAAGGCTATAAACGTGGATTTTTGAAGAATTTTTCTAAGCCTCATAACCGTGAATTTTTAAAGAATTTTTACAAGGACATCTAAGACTATTAATGAGCATTTTTTTAAGAATTTTTGGAAGGACCGCTACGGTTATTAACTTGGATGTCTTAAAGATATTTTTACAAGGACCTCTAAGACTATGAATGAGAATTTTTTTATTTTTTTTACAAAGCCCATCAGGGCTATTAACATGGAATTCTTAAAGATATTTTTAGACGGCCCTCTAAGTCTATGATTGAGAATTTTGAAAAGAATTTGTTACAAGGGCCATCAGGGCTATCAATATGGATTTCCTGAAAATTGTTTTACATGGATCACCAGGGTTATAAATCTAGATTTTTTTTATGCATTTTTCTAGACCCCATACCGGGAATTTTCTGAAGAATTTTTCTAGACCTCATAACGTGGATTTTTTGAAGAATTTTTACAAGGATCTCGATGATTATTAATTAAAAAAATGAAGAATTTTTATGCTAGCAAGAACCTCCGAAAATATTTACTTGGATTTTTAGAGATTTTTTTAGGGTTATTTATGTGGATTTTTAAAGAATTTTTTACCAAGGCTATTATCGTGTGTTTTCTTGGATTGGATAACTTGGATTTTTGAAAGATTTTTTTTTTACAAAAACCACCATGGATGGATTTTAAAAGAATTTTTAGTCAATAAATTTGGTTTTTGGAAAGGTTATTTCTAGGCCCAAAACTTCGGGTTTTTTCTTAAGTTATCCTGGCCCACTTCACTTGAACTTTTTTCAATTTTTTTCTAGGTCCTATGAAGAGAATAGTATAGCAAATATGCAGCTGCCGAAGTGGCTGACCGACCACCCAACTAGCTTAGCTGATGCATGTTTATGTTGAAATTGAAAAATACCTTCGTGTATGCCAGCAATATTTATGGTCCGAGAAGATTGAGGAAGCCATGAAATACTATTTCTCTTGGCCAGTTAACAACAAAAGAGAGTTACAAAAAGTTACAAAACTTGACCCCCCTTTCTCTCTCCTTTGGCATTTAGTACTGCTTCAAACGGAAGCAAGATTTCCTAGTTTTGTTCCACAGTTCATCCCCTTTTCTTTTGCTTCTCCCCTCCCTCTAAGGATTTACACGGAAGTTATCGATGGCTATGGTCATACAAATTTTATGGACATTCTAACGAACATTGATGGAAAGGTGGACGAACATGGGAGCGGCCAAAACTCAATCTCAATCCGAAGCAGTGTTAATTTTTAAACAAGTGAATAAATGAGAAGCCATTGCAGGATGTTTTATTTTAAGTTTCGTTCATTTTCTTTCCATTCTCATCGTCTTTTGTTTTCTTTTTTCTGGCAAAGTAGTGATGAATGTCCAGCCAAGGATTAGCAGAAAGGTCAGCATGGAATATTTTTAGAGCCTTTCAGGAGGAAAAAAAGGGCACATTAATTTTGTAAAATCCTGCTCCTAGAAGATGCAGCCAAATTGGGATATTTCTCTGTGTAAAGGGGGGGGAGGGGGAGAGGAGGGGTGTGGGAATGAATAAGAGATATGGGAAAGAGAAAAAAAAGGAGAAGAAAGCAAATCAAAGGGAATTCCAAATTTTACAAAAAAAAAAAAAAAAAAAAAAAAACAAAACGAGTAAAAAAGCTGTATGTTCGGCCGGGCCGAACTTTGAATACCCTACACTATTTGGAAAAAATTTGGTAATTATCAAAAAAAAAAAAAAAAAATAAAAAATAGGGAGGTACCGTGGGAGATATAAAACGTGGACCTGCACAGACAATTTTCTGTCATAGGCTATAGTATCCATTACGAACTTCAAATACTAAATTTGAATATCGGGTGGTACCGATATATGGGGGCTCTACGAAGACGTGAAGCTGCACAGACAATTTTCTGTCTCAGGCTGTAGTATCCATTGCAAACTTCAAATACCAAATTTGAAACAATTCCGGTGAAGAAATACGCTAAAATCATCAAAATAGCGAATATCGGGAGGTATCGTTATATGGGGGCTATACGAAGACCTGGACCTGCACAAAGAATTTTCTGTCTTAGGCTGTAGTATCCCTTACTAACTTTAAATACCAAATTTGAAACAATTCCGGTGAAAAATGTCGCTAAAATCATCAAAATACCGAATATCGGGAGGTACCGTTGTATGGGGGCTATACGAAGACGTGGACTTGCACAAACAATTTTCTGTCATAGGATATAGTTTCCAGTACGAACTTCAAATGCGAAATTTGAAAAAAATTTTGGTAAATAATGTCTCTAAAATCATCAAAAAATCGAATATCGGGAGGTACCGCTGTATGGGGGCTATACGAAGACGTAGAGCTGCTCAGACAATTTTCTGTCTCAGGCTGTAGTATCCATTGCAAAATTCAAATACCAAATTTGAAACAATTCCGGTGAATAATATCGCTAAAATCATCAAAATACCGAATATCGCGGGGCACCGTTATATGGGGGCTATGCGAAGACGTGGACCTACATGGCTCATTTTATATCTTAGGCTGTAGTATCCCTTACGAACTTCAAATACCAAATTTGAAACAATTTCGGTGAATAAATTCGCTAATATCATCAAAATACCGAATATCGGAAGGTACAGTTATATGGCGGCTATACGAAGACGTGGACCTACACAGACAATTTTCTGTCTTAGGCTGTAGTATTCATTGCGAACTTCAAATACCAAATTTAAAACAATTCCGGTGAAGAAATTCGCTAAAATCATCAAAATACCGAATATGAGGACGTACAGTAAACTTAATATACCCTCCATACTATGGTGGAGGGTACAAAAATGTATGTCCATAGCCTTTTCATGGTACGTAGAGGAGGTTTGTACGATGGGTAACACAATGTACTGAAAAATTTCTCATAGAATCCCTGGAGCTCGTCCTATAAAATACATAGAAGACTTCTCGAAGAAGGCCGGTTTTCATTCTGAGAGAAGAAAATTAGCCCCCGCCCCTTGTTTACCTTCCTCTTGAGATACTAATACCTTCCTATCTCATGCCTTAATTCCAATTCTTCTTATATCAAAATAAGCCCCCCTTGTTTTCCTTCCTCTTGAGATATTAACTCGTTCCTACCCCATTCCCCCAATTCCTGCCTAATTTGATTGCCACAAACAGCAATGATGTCACCACTTAATTGGGCCAAAAAGGACACCTTATCCTTATTATATTTATGGCTAATTTTTGGCCATACCATGCCAATTTTATTACAATCCTGTCTAGACAGGCGATATATTGTGACATCTATGACTCTTAGCAGTCGACTAAGTCATAAAAAGGATAACCTTAGCTGTTATCCTTTGTCATTATCAGACCTTGATGGCAGAACGACACACACACACACAGAACCTAATCATTTGAATCAATCTCAAGGTTAAACTAACGATTTATCAAATCTGTTTTGCTCGTCTCTGGGTGGCATCCCTTAAAACAGGACATTTATTAATGGCGGTGCCTAATTTATGGCACAGGATGTGATTTGCCATGGGGAGATAATGCAACCCATCTAGGAAGAGAGGAGAGGGGCACAAGCTATTTTAGAATAGATTTTCCTGGGTATTGCAACTCCCCGATGTATTGAATACAGATTGGCTGAATACCTACAGCTTCATTCATTCGAAAACAAAAACCAAGGTTAGCTAAAGTTGTTGCATTTGAACAACAACAATGGAAATGGTAAAAAAACCAAAAACAACAAAACATTGCCAACACAATGGCTAACATCGGTTAACTTGGCTTTTGTTCAAAAACCGGCCACCGACTTCTTGCGAAAAAAAACAACACCCAGGGAAAAACAACAAAAACCAAGCCAACAACAGCAACAACAATCGATTACAATGTAAACATCGGCTTGGCCACAAAAGCAATCAAATTGTACCGAGGACCAGAACCAAAACCAAGAAGGCCACAACAAAGATTCAATCAGGACAACAATGGAGGATTCAATCACAAAAACAGAACCAAAAAAAACTTCCTGGGGACACTCACAGACAGGTGCCCTGACAAGTACAACAATAAACTGCTTTAAGATTACAGGAGAGTAAATAACAGTTTTGAAAAAAAAAAATGAAAATCCTTGAGAAAAGGATATGTGTTGTCTCATAGGTCCTAGAAAAAAAAACACAAAATTCAAGATAATAAAGGACCTATTGAAGTCCTTAAAAATTTTTAAAAATCCAAGTTTACAGTCCTAAAAATACTTCTTTAAAAATCCAGGTAAATAGAATCTGAGATCCTTGTAAAAAAATTCTTAAAAAAATTAAAATTATGCGCCTAGGTGGTCCTTGCAAAAAAAAAATAACTAATAAATCATAAGAATTTTTTTTAAATCCACGACAATAGCCTTGGGGATCCTTGTAAAAATTCTTTAAAAAAATCCTTGGTAGTCCTTGTTAAAAATCCTTCAAAAATCTATGTTTATAGGCTTTGGTCCTTGTAAGTAAATTCATTAAAATCCAAGTTAAAAGCTCTGGTGGTTCTTGCAAATAATTACTAAAAAAAACATTATAATATCCTTGGTTGTTCTTGAAAAGATTCCGCCAAAAATCCTCTTCAACAGCCTTGGGGGTTCTATGAAAAAACATTTAAAAAATTCTCCTTAATAGCCTTCAGGGATTCTTTGTGATCCTTGTGAAAAATGCTTTATAAAATTCAAGTTTTTGTTCTGTTAGACCTTGTAAAAGACCCTTAAATAATCCGCTTTAACAGAATTGGCAGTCTTTGAAAAAGATCCTTTAAAGATCCATATTTATGCCCTTGGAGGTCTTCGTAAAAATTCTTAAAAAAACCCAAGTTAAAGGCCTTGGAGGTCCTTATAAGAAATTCTTAAAAAAATCCATGTTGGTCTTTGTAGAAAATTCTTCAATAAATCCTCAATAATAGCTATGAAGGTCCTTGTAAAATATTATTTGAAAAATCCAATGTTTGGTTCTGTAAGTCCTTATAAAAATTCTTTAAACAAGCCTCAATAATAAACTTGGAGGTCCTTGTAAAAATTCTTTAAAAAAATCAGGTTCATGGCCTTGGTGGTCCTTGTAAAAAGTCTTAAAAATCAGGTTCATGGCCTTGGTGGTCTTTGTTAACAATTCTTTAAAGAATCCATGTAAATAGCATTGGTGGTCCTTGGTAAAAATTCTTTACAAAATCCAAGTTAAAATCCTTGCAGGTTCTTTTAGCAAATTCTTTAAAAACTCCATATTGTTAGCTATGGTGGTCCTAGTAGAAAACCTTTGAAAAATCGTCAATGATAGATATGAAGGTCCTTGTACAAAATTCACTAAAAAATATAAGGTTTTCTTCTGTTAGTCCTTATAAAAAAATCTTAAAAAAACCCACGTTAAAACGTATGGAGGTCTTTAAAAAATCCTCAATAATAGCAACGATGGCCCTTGCAAAACATTCTTTAAAAAAAATATGTTTTAAATCTGTTAGTCCTTATAAAAATGCATTAAAAATCTACGTAAGTACCTTGTAGGTCCTTGTAAAAAATTAAAAAAATTCGTCCTTGTAAAATATCTGTAAAAAAATCAATGTTGATAGTCTTAATCGTCTTTGTAAAAAATTCTTTAAAACATCCACGTTAATAACTTTAGTAGTTTTTGTAAAAAATCCATGTTGATATCCTTGGTTGCCCTTGCAAAAAAATCTTAAAAATCCTTCAAAGTCCTTGTAAATATTCTAAAAAATCAAAATAATCTTTCAAAAATCCATGTTCTTAGGTCTCCAGAAAAATCTTTAAAAAATCCATGTATTTAGGTCCCCAAAAAAATCCACGTTCATAGCTTTGATGGTCCTACTCAAAAATCCATGTTCTTGGGTCTCCAAAAAAAAACTATAAAAAATACATGTTCTTAGGTCTCCAAAAAAATCTATAAAATATTATATTTTTTATTTTAAAAATCCATAATCTCATGTCCCAAAAAATCTTTAAAAATCCAAGTTCATAGGACTCCAAAAAATCTTTAAAAATTCCATTTTCTTAGGTCTCCAAAAAATCTTTAAAAAATCCACGTTCATAGCTCTACAAAAAATCTTTTAAAAATCCACGTTCATAGCTCTACAAAAAATCTTTTAAAAATCCACGTTCATAGCTTCGTTGGACCTCTACAAAAATTCGTAAACTAATCCACATTCAAAGCTCCAAAAAAAAAAAAAAAAAAAAAAACTACGTCCATAGCTTCCTTAGTCCTCTAAAAAATTATTAAAAAATCCACGTTCATAGCTCCACAAGTGACCTACAAACATTCTTTAAAGAACCCACTTTTATAGCCTCAAGGGTCCTACTCAAAAATTCTTAAAAAATCCACGTTAATAGCCCTGGTGGTCCTTGAAAAATCCCTTTAAAAAATGAATTTCATAACTTTATTGATCCCTTTGAGAAATCCAAATTAATAGCCTTGAGTGTCCTTGTGAAAATTCTTTTAAAAATCCAACTCAGCTACGTTTGTGGTCCTCGAAAAAATTCTGTTATAACCCTGGAGGTCCTTGCAAAAAATCCCTAAAAAATAATTCTTCATAATTTTGTATTTTTAATAAATTTCCATTTAATAAAATCCCCTCTCTCTCGACCAGATATTTCCAGTTCATAAACCGAAGTCATTAAGGACTTTTATTGCAGTTCTCCAAATAAGAAGAAAAAAAACCGACACTTTAACTGTTTAGTTTCATCAAAGCAATAAAATGGCAATGCCGACCCCTACTCATCTCCCAACCCCTTCTCTGATGATAATAACTATTCATCTCATCTTCATAATCTTCAACATAATAATGATTATGACCTCATAATTTTGCTTTTAGTTTCAAAACAAAAAATCGGGGACATGGGTGAGGGTGAGGCGGGGGAATCCTATTCATAAACCTTCCTTCATTACGAAATGAGTTTAGAAATAAAATTGAAATGAAACTTCGTCTAAAAATTCGAGAGAGTGAAAAAAAAAACTTAATCTAAAGTGAAAGCTTTTAATATTTTGTGTAAGGGCATAGGAAGAGAGAGAGAGAGAGGGGGGAGAGAGGGTTGTAGACGGGGGTGCATTGCATTGTGCAGCAGCTGCACTAGGCTTTGGGGCAATGACACTGGCATACTCCTAATTTTCTGTTTACCGACATTGCAAATAATGGGGAGTCTATGTGTGTGTGTGTGTGTGAAGACATGCATGTAGGCACATATGTGTAGATGCATTCATGTGTGTGTGAGAAAAGTTGATAACTGTATTTTTTCGCCTACAAAGTTGCAGTTGTTGCCTATTTTGTTTTTTAATTTAAATTTCAATTGAAAGAAACTATAAACACTGTTGCCGTGGCTGCCACAGAAACAATGGCGACTTTACAGCTTGTGCATACATAAATAGGAAAAAAAAAAACAAAAAGAATAAAATAAATAAACGTGAGAGAAGAAACCGAATAATTTCTGCTTGGCCTTTGCCTTTTTTGTTCTTTTCTGTTTTTTGTTTGTTTTGCTATTGTAAAGGACATGCCATGCTACAGTCGAAACAAAGGAAACGTTTAATTTTTAATCATGTTTGTAAATGGTCAGAATATTGAGGTCAATATCCACACATACACGGGTACAAACAGCTACCTGTTGGTTGCATTATGCAGAAAAAAATCCTCCGTTTTGAAATCAAAGGATTTTGAAAATTTGGAAATAAATTGGAAATTAACAGTTTTTCAGGTTCATAGCTTCGTTAGTGCTCTATAAAAATTCCTTAAAAAAATCCGCGTTCAAAGCTTCCTTGGAGCTCTACAAAAATTCTTTAAAAAATCCGCGTTCATAGCTTCGTTCGAGTTCTACAAAAATTCTTAAAAAATACACGTTCTAAGCTCCACAAGTGCTCGACAAAAATCTCAGTTAGTCCTTTACATTTTTTTTAAATCCACGTTCAAGGCTGGATTAATACTCAAAAAGAATTCTTTAAAAATCCACGTTCATAGCTTCGCAGGTACTCTACAAAAATTCTTTAAAGAATCCGCATTATCACTCTACAAAAAATCTTTAAAAGAAATCCGCTTTGATCCTCTACCAAAAATCTTTAAAAAATTCACGTTCATAGCTTCCCAAGTGATCGGCAAAAATTCTTAAAAAACCACGTTCATAGCTTTGTAGGTCCTCCACAAAAAATCTTTAAAAATCCACGTTATTCCTCTACAAAAATTCTTTAAAAATCCACGTTATTCCTCTACAAAAATTCTTTAAAAATCCACGTTATTCCTCTACAAAAATTCTTTAAAAATCCACGTTATTCCTCTACAAAAATTCTTTAAAAATCCACGTTATTCCTCTACAAAAATTCTTTAAAAATCCACGTTTATAGCTTTGATGGGCCTCTACAAAAATTCTTTAAAAAATCCACGTTTATAGCTTTGTAGGTCCTCCACAAAAAATCTTTAAAAATCCGCGTTATTCCTCTACAAAATTTCTTCCAAAAATCCACGTTTGTAGCTTCGATGGTCCTCTACAAAATTTCTTTTAAAAATCCACGTTCATAGCTTCGATGGTCCTCTTCAAAATTTCTTTAAAAATCCACGTTTATAGCTTCGATGGTCCTCTACAAAATGTCTTTAAAAAATCCACGTTTATGGCTACGATGGTCCTCTACAAAATGTCTTTAAAAAATCCACGTTTATGGGTACGATGGTCCTCTACAAAATTTCTTTAAAAAATCCACGTTCATAGCTTGGTTGGACCTCTAAACAAAATTCTTTAAAAAATCCACGTTTATAGCTTTGATGGGCCTTTACAAAATTTCTTTAAAAAATCCACGTTTATGGCTACGATGGTCCTCAACAAAATTTCTTTAAAAAATCCACGTTTATAGCTTTGATGGGCCTCTACAAAAATTCTTTAAAAATCCACGTTTATGGCTACGATGGTCCTCAACAAAATTTCTTTGAAAAATCCACGTTTATAGCTTCGTTGGACCTCTAAATTTTTTTTTCAAAAACCCACGTTTATAGCTTCGGTAGTCCTCTACAAAATGTCTTTAAAAAATCCACGTTTATAGCTTTGATGGGCCTCTACAAAAATTCTTTAAAAAATTCACGTTTATAGCTTTGATGGGCCTCTACAAAAATTCTTTAAAAAATCCACGTTTATAGCTTTGATGGGCCGCTACAAAAATTCTTTAAAAATCCACGTTTATGGCTACGATGGTCCTCAACAAAATTTCTTTAAAAAATCCACGTTTATAGCTTCGTTGGACCTCCACAAAAATTCTTTTAAAAATCCACGTTCATAGCTTCGTTAGAGCTCTACAAAATGCTTTAAAAATCCACGTTTATAGCTCCACAAGGGCTTTACAATTTTTTTTAAAAAATCCAAGTTCATGGCTGGATACATCCTCGAAAAGAAATCTTTAAAAAATCCACATTTATAGCTTCACAAGTGCTCGACAAAATTTTTTTTAAAAAATCCAAGTTCATGGCTGGATACATCCTCGAAAAGAAATCTTTAAAAAATTCAAATTTATAGCTTCACAAGTGATCGACAAAAATTCTTTAAAAAAAATCCACGTTAAGAACTTTGTAGGTACTAAAGAAAAAGACTTTAAAAATTCCAGGTTTATAGCTTCGTACGATCCCTCGAAAAATTCTTTAAAAATCCTCGTTCAGAGATTCACAGGCACTAAAGAAAAAGACTTTAAAAATTCCCCATTTATGGCTTCTTACGATCTCTCGAAAAATTCTTTAAAAAATCCACGTCCATAGCTCCACAAGTGCTCGACAAAAATTCTTTTAAAAATCAACGTTCATAGCTTCGCTGGACCTCTAAAAAAATTTAAAAAAAAGCACGTTTATAGTTCCACAAGCGCTCGACAACATTTTTAAAAAAAATCAAGTTCATAGCTGGATTCATCCTCGAAAAGAAATCTTTAAAAAATCCACGTTTAACGAAACTCGAGCTCTACAAAAATTCTTTAAAATATTCTCGCTCATAGCTCCGTTGGACCTCTATAAAAATTCACGTTTGTAACTCCACACGTCCTCCAGAATTTTAATAATCCACCTCAAAAGCTTTCTTGGTTTCGAAAAAAATCTTCAAAAACCTGCCTCTATAACTCTCTCTTTCCTGCTCATTCAAGTCCTCGAAACGATTCCTTAAAAATTATACGTTTGGGCGCCAGTCTTCCGTGGAACACTGAATTCAGTTCTCGAAACGTTTCCTCTTCAATTATACGTTTGGGCGCCAATCGTACGTGAAACACAGACTGAAGTCCTCGAAACGTCTTTTAAGAATTATTCGTTTAGGCGTCAATTGTACGTGAAAAAGAGAATCGAGTACACGAAGCATTGCCTTAATAATTGTACGTTGGGCGCCAGTCTTCCGTGGAACACAGAATCCAGTCCTCGAAACGTATCCTTAACAATTATGTGATTGGGCGCCAATCGTATGTGAATCACAGAATCAAGTACTCGAAATTGCGCCCCATTCGTACCTGAAACTCCGAAAAAAAAGTCGATATTTCGTAAATTAAGAAAAGGTGTTGTCTTACCTCCGGAATTGTTTAACCTCTACCTCTCTGAAATTCCACATCCTTCTCAACGCTTTGAGATAATAACATGGCATATTCACAATACCTGTTATCCTCAATCGCTCAGCATGTCAGCCACTCCATACAACCTCAAAGAGTCCGCAAAAAAAAAGAAGAGAAAAACATCGAAAGAGAGATTAAAATACCTTCAGAAGAATTGAACAATTCCAATACGATTACCTTGATTCCTTTTAACTTCCATACGTCCTGGTCTCCTTTTTCCACTACAACTATGCAACTTATTGAACTCAATAACTCTTGAGGACCACAAATCCTCATTCCACAACAACAACAACAGAGCACCACTACTTGGAACACTGCAACTTTGTCTATCAATCTTTAATGTTCATATCCTTTGCCCATATTTCATGCTTGACTTTGCTTTTGCCAGTCACTGCCTGGGTTGTTGTTTGGAATATACCACCTGGCGGAATGTAGGACAGGATTCTAATGTAATCAGAAATGTAAATATAGAAGACTAGAGGGCCATAGAGCGAGCGAGAGAGAGAGAGAGCGACACAAGTACTCCACACACACAACACTTGTCTATTTATTTATTTACTTATTTTGCCCGTACCTGATCCTGAAGTTTAGCAACAGAAAACAACGAAGAAGAAGAAGAAGTGGTGGTGGTACTGCCACGAGAGATGTCGTCTATTTTTTGCTGCTACTGCTGCTGTTGCGGAGGTTTGAAACAGAGAATAAAATATGCACATACTTTTGCTTTGGCAAACTTTTCCACAGTTGTTGTGCACTTCTAAGGATTCAAGTTATGCTAAGGCTCTGAATGTGCATGCGGATTGTTTAGATGAAATTTACATAACCTTCAAGGAGCAGGGTGTAGGTTTATGAGTTTTGGGAAACTAAGGAGGAAGCAATGATCTCAGGGAATCGTGAACAATTGGAATTTAGAGGACTTTACTAGAACCTTGGATCATTAGATGAACTTGAGAGGTCAAAGAGATCCAAACCTCGTTTAGAAGACCCAGGAGATCGTAAGAAAAATTTGGTAGCTTTGAAACTTTGCTTGAAGAACGCGATTCCTTGGAAAATTTGGGTAGCCAGAAATCCCTTTTACCAACACCAGGAGCGCTAGTAGACCAGGGATAGAATCAAAGAACCTGGAGGAGGAAGAAACTTAAGTAGCGCTGAAAACATTGGCTGTATAGAGAGATACATCGAGTGCTCTGTCCACGACGGCATAGAAAAACTTGGGTAGCGCAGAAACGCCACCCTTCCTTAGAAGAACTTGGAAGGGTTAAACATGCACCGCTCAATGGGGAACCTTGGATGTGGGTGGCCTCGTTTTCTAAAAGGAACCTAAGTAATGCTACTGATAAACCAATCACTTGTAGAATCTTAAGTAGCGTCGAAGAATCAGGACTGCGTAAAGAAAGAAAGAATAAAGAAAATTCGGCCTGCATTGGAGAACCTTGGTTCATTAGGTGAATTTGGGAAGTCAAAGAGATCCAAACCTCATTTAGAAGACGCAGGACACCGTAAATAAAATTAGGTAGCTTCCAAACTTTGCGTGAAGAACCGCGATTCCTAGGAAAATTTGGGTAGTCAGAAATCACAAACCAACACCAGAAGCGCGAGTAGCCCAGGGATAGATCCAAAGAACCAGGAAGAGGAGGAAACTTTAGTAGTGCTGAAAACACTGGCTGTATGGAGGGATACATTGAGTTTTTTGCTCGAGTGCTTCGCTAAACTTGGATAGCCCAAAAAACATGACGCCCTAGTAAAAACTTGGGTAGCGCAGAAACGCCACGGCTCCTTAGAAAAACTTGGAAGTGCAGTAACGCTAGATTGCCTAAGTCAAGTTGGGTAGTGCGAATAAAACCACGACGCCTTAGAAAAACTTGGGTAGCGCATAAAAACTACGCGTATTTAAGGCAACGTGGTTAGCGCGGAAAAGACAAGGCTTCTGAGAAGATCTTGGGAAGCCCAGGAAAACCTAGACTACTTGACTTAACTTGGGTAGCGCAGAAGCAACACCGCTGTTCAAGTCAATATGGGTAACGCAGACAAGCCATGACTTGGGTAGTGCAGAAAAACCAATATTTCTTAGCTCTACTTGGACAGCGCAAACACGACCTCTAGAGGAACTTGCATGGGGCAACAAGAACTCGACAGACCAAGGTAACTTGAGAAGCTCGGCAAAACCACGGCTCCTAACATCTTAGGAAAGCTTGGGAATTCCAGAAAACCCTTTAGAGGAACTTTAGGGATGTCCAGGAAAACCTAGGCTACTTTACTTAACTTGGGTAGCGCAGAAACAACACGGCTTTTTAAGGCAATATGGGTAAGGCAGACAAGCCTGGGCTCCTTGGAAGGACTTGGGTAGTGCAGGAAGACCTAGATTACTTACCTCTACTGGGATAGCGCAAACATGACCACCAGAGGAACTTGGATGGAGTAACAAGAACACGACTGTCCCAAGGCAACTTGAAAAGTTCGGCAAAACCATGGCTCCTAACATCTCAGAAAAGCTTGGGAATCCCAGAAAACCCCTTAGAGGAACTTGGGTGGAGCAACAACAACTGGACTGTTCAATTCAACTTGGGCAGCGAGGAAAAGTCACAGCCCTTAGGAGATCTTGGGTAGCACAGAATTGATACCGCTTCTCAGGAGAGCTTGGGAAACCCACGAAAACCTAGACTGCTTTATTCAACTTGGGTAGCGCAAACAAGCCATGGCTCCTTAGAAGAGCTAGGGTAGCGCAAGAAAACTAAGATTGCTTAGCTCTGCTTACGTAGCGCAAAAACGACAAACGCTTCTAATGAGAACTTGGGTAGCGCAGGAGAACCTAGAATGTTTTACTCAACTTGGGTAGCGCAAAAAACACGAGGCCTCTGGAAACCTTGGTTAGGCTGCACAAGGCTACGGCGTGCAAAGCTACGGCCCCTTGAAAGAACTTGGGTAGCGCAGGAAAATCTAGATTGGTAGCGCATAAAACCCGATGCTTCAGGAAACCTTGGTTAGCGCGGGAAAACCTAGGCTGCTCAAGGCATTTTGGGTGCAAAGCTACGGCCCCTTGAAATAACTTGGGTAGCGCAGGAAAATCTAGTTTGATTATGGCCACTTGGGTAGCGCGGAAAAGTCCCGGCTCCTTAGAAGAAATTGGGTAGCGCGGCAAAGCCACGGTTCCATAGAAAACATTGAGTAGAGCAAGAAAACACGGGTAAACCTAGGCTGCTCAAGGCAATTTGGGAAGGGGTGCAAAGCTACGGCCCCTTGGAAGAATTAGGGCAGCGCAAGAATACCATGATTGCTTAACTCTACTTAGGTAGCGCAAAAACGACAGCGGCTTCTAATGATAATTTGGGGAGCGCAGGAATGTTTTACTCAACTTGGGTAGCGCAAAAAACACGAGGCCTCAGGAAACCTTGGTTAGCGCGGGAAAACCTATGCTGTTTAAGGCAATTTGGGAAGGGATGCAAAGCTACGGCTCCTTAGAAGAACCCAAGTTCAGGAAAATCTAGACTGCTCAAGGCCACTTGGGTAGCGCGGAAAAGATTACGTCCTTACAACAACTTGGGTAGCACAAAAAGCCCAGGAAAACCTAGACAGCTTTATTCAACTCGTGTAGCGCAGACAAGCCATGACCCTTAGAAGATCTTGTGTAGCGCAAGAAAGCCAAGATAGCTCAACTGTATTTGGGTAGCGCAAACATGACTGCGCTTGGGAACTTGGGAAAATCTAGGCAGCTTAAGGCAATTTGGGAAGGGATGCAAAGCTACGGCTCCTTAGAAGAACCCAAGTTCAGGAATATCTAGACTGCTTGAGGCCACTTGGGTAGCGCAGAAAAGATTACATTCTTAAGAGAACTTGGGTAGCACAAAAAAGCCGAGGAAAACCTAGACAGCTTAATTCGACTTGGGTAGCGTAGATAAGCCATGACGCCTTAGAAGAACTTGTGTAGTGCAAGAAACCCAAAATGGCTCAACTGTACTTGGGTAGCGCAAACATGATTTCGCTTGGGACTTGGGAAAATCTAGGCTGTATAAGGAAATTTGGGTAGCGATGAATAGTAGGGACACCGTAGCAGAACTTGCGTAGCGTAGAAACATCATGACTGATTAAGGTTATTTAGGTAGCGAGGAAAAGATGTACTCCCTTAAGAGAACTTGGGTAGCGTGGAATGCTTAAATCTAGTTGGGTAGCGCTACGGAGAAGAACAATGGGTCGCTCAGGAAAATCCTCAAATGTCTAATTCTACTTGGGTATCCCAAACAACCTATAGAGACGGGACATCCCTGCTGCCCAAGCTACCCTTAGAAGTCACTGTTTTCTTGCGCTGCCAATTTTGTCCCAAGGAGCTGCGGTTCCTTATTGATGTCCAAATTCCGTCAAGCTGTCATAGAAGCGGAGCTGTGGTATCTAAATTTCACAAGCTCTACCCAAATGTCCCTAGAGTTCTCCTTTCTTGCGCTTTCCTATTTCACCAGTTCAACTGATGTTTTCCAATGTTATCCAAAGAATCCTCAAAGAACCCCTAAGGTGAGCTGTGCTACAGAAAGAAAACCCCGAGATTTTAGAGAAACTAAGGAAGTGCGTGGAAAGGACATTTGGGGAAATTGGCTTGTGTTCTTAAGCCATCACACTGCTTCGAAGATTTTAGAAGCTCTAGAGGACAGTTCAAAAAACTGTTCAAAAACCGAGAACCACTTAGAGAAATTTGGATAGCGCATGACCAACCATTTCGAGGAACTTGGGATGATTTAGAAACCCACAATTGCTTAGGACAACTTGGCTAACTCAGAAAGGAGGACTCCTGGAAGGAACTTGGGAAGGACAAGAAAGCCATTTGAATGAATTTGGGTGAAGAACCAAACCTTCTCTGGGGAACTAAGAATGCATCAGAAAAACACAACTCCTCAGACCAATAGGGTAGCTCAAAAGCAGGGGCTCTTCAAAACCAACATCCCAAAATCCCTGAAATTTTTAAACTTGGGAAGATTGAAAAACCTACAATTGCTTAGGACAACTTGGCTAAATCAGAAAGGAGGACTCCTTGCAGGAACTTGGGAAGGACAAGAAAGCCACTTGAATGAATGTTGGGTGGAGAACCAAACCTTCTCTGGAGAACTAAGAAAGTATCAGAAAAACACAACTCCTCAGGCCACTTGGGTATCTCGAAAGCGGGGGCTCTTTCAAAACCAACATCCAAAAATCCCTGAAATTTTTAAACTTGGGAAGATTTAAAAACCCACAATTGCTTAGGACAACTTGGCTAACTCAGAAGGGTGGACTCCTGGAAGGAACTTGGGAAGGACAAGAAAGCCACTTGAATGAATGTTGGGTGGAGAACCAAATCTTCTCTGGAGAACTAAGAAAGCATCAGAGAAACATAACTCCTCAGGCCAATTGGGTACCTTGAAAAAAGGTACTCCTTCAAAAGCAGCATCCCAAAATCCCTGAAATTTTCAAACCTACCCCTCTCATCACCTCCAAATGCCAACACACTGGTTGCATATGCTTGCTCGCTCAACGGGAGACTTCATTTAAAATGCAAACAAAACTTATTCTTGGAATTTCTTCCTGCATATGAACATACGTACGTACGTACGTACGTACATGCAGTTTTGTATGTACCTGCATGTATGCGGCTATGAATGTGTGTTGTTGTTGCCTCATTCAAAACATCTTGTTGCACTGACATCTTATTTTAATACACCGCTGACGTTAGTGCAGATAATATTTACCTTTGCTCTCGGTTCCAAAAAAAAAAAAAAATAAAAGTTTGAGTGACTGACGCGACACGAGGTGAGGCGAGGTTAACTCTAAAGTGAATGATATTTGTAGAACATTTTTTATTTGTTATGTCAAAAATGAAATTAAATTGGTTTTATTAAGAGCGAACAACACTCGAGTGACACCAGCGACATTCTGTGCAAATGTCATTCAGAAGGATAGTGAAGGGGGAAAGGAGGAAGAGAGACGGGAGTAAAGAGATTAGCAGAAAATTGCTAAGACAATGATATGGAGGAGAAGGAGAGGGTGGTAATTGTGTTTAGAAGTTGGAAAAGGTTGAACGTCTAGTATTCGGGTTTGTTCTATGAGAGATTCATGGTGGGACGTAGGGTCTATGGGAAGCTGTTCTGTTACTATTGTTCAAAAAATCTCTAAGGTTTGCTCATACTTTACGTAAACGCCGAAAACGCTCTTGGGTTGGTTTGGGAAATAGTTCTCCCTCAGGAACATTGAGGTAGCGTTAAAGAACAACGACTGTATAGGAATATTAGGGTATGCCTAAACTGAGACTCCCTTAACAATCGTAAGAAACCCATGACAGGTTACCGGAGCCTGGGAAGTCATGCCTGCGTGGGGAATCTGGGAGGCGTAAGAAAATCACGACTGTTGTGTATAATTTGGGTAGGAAGAAATTGAGACACTTTGCGGGAATTTAGGTAGCTCAAAACAAGTCAACTCCTAGCGGAACATGTATAGCACAAGGAGATAGTTCATTAGGGAACCTAGGTAATATGAGAACACCTAGAAAAATTTAGGTGGTTCAAGGAACTCCGTCTTCCTTTTGATTTTGGGTAGCGTGTAGAAGTTTCGGCTACACAAGAAAACCACAACCCTTTTGAGGACCTTGGACAGCCAAGGAAAAAACATGACTACATGACATTAATCATGGTTCTCTTACGCTACCCGATCCAAAACCATTTGTCAAAGGAATTCAAAACTCACCGACGCCACCCAATATCTCGCTTTGTTCTTGGTTCCCTTACGTTACTCAAGATCCTTCAGGTTCAGGTTACCAAATGTTCGTGTCAGTAGTGATACTCCAACACTTTCCAAGTAGTACCCATATATTCGATGTTAACCATGTTTCTCGATCGTGGTTCCGGTTCTCTGAGGTAATCTAAGTCTCTCAAGGAAATAGTGAATATGTTACGCTTTTAAGGTACGGTCAAGTAGTTTTGGTTGTTCCACGAAGTACAAGCTTCAAGACTTCAAGACTCCTAATGCTACCCAAGTTCCTTGAACTAATCATGGTTTCCTTGCGCTACTCAATTCACAACTATCTGCCCAAAGAAGTCAAAACTCACTTCATTACGCAAGATCCTTCGGGTGAGTAGTGGTTCTCTAACATCTCAAATACTCTTGTCAGTAGTGATTCTCCAAAGATTTTATGTTAACAATCTTTCTCCATCGGATTCACGGTTCTCTAAGCATACCTATATCCCTCGAATACAGAGTAGTGGTCCTGTGATGCTATTAAGGTTCGATCAAGTAGTCTTGGCTCCCATGATGCCTAAGCTTCCAGTATTAGTCGAGATTCTCTAATGCTATCCATGTTCCCCGAACTAATCTTGATACTTTTGCGCTACTCAAATTGAAACTCACCGACGCTATACATGTTCAGCAAACTGACAGTTTTGATTCCTTTATATTGCTCAAGATAACCCCAGGTGAGCCTTGACTCAAGTTCTCTAAACGGCCATGGTTTTCCAATTTTATCCAAATATCCTCAACAGATTCCTGGTTCTTTAATTTTACCCGATTTCCTCAAGGTTGGCACTGTTTTTATGACCCCAACCAACGCTGTGACGCTATAAAGGTTCGGTCAAGTAGTTTGGGCTGTCCCATGATGCCTAAGCTTATAGTATTAGTCGAGACTCTCTAATGCTACCCAAGGTCACAAAACTGAAGGTTTGTGTTCGCTTACGTTACTCAAGATCTCCCAGCTGAGCCTTGACCCTCAGGCGTCCCAATTTCTCTAATCAGTCCTGGTTTTCTCTAATTGTACCCAATTTCCTCAAGGTTAGTACTGTTTCTATGACGCTAACCAAATTCTATCGACGGATTTTGATTCTCTTACGGAAAATTCGTCGCGGTTCTAATTCAACCCAAGATTTTTCTACCCAAGTTTTTCTAAGGCCTCGTGTTTTAATTAGCTCTACCTAAGTTGTCTTAAGCAGTCTAGTGTTTCTGCACTCCCAAGTTCTTCCAAGGAGGCGTGGCGTTTCCGTACTACCCGGGTTTTTTCACCCTACCCAAGTTGGGTTTAGCCGTCGGACAAAGGACTAGATGGATTTCTTTATAAAGTTACCGTTTCAACGCTACTCAAGTATCTTCGTGTTCTGCGGTTCTTCGAAACTTTCCGTGGCGCTTCTTGTGTTACTTTGGGATTCCTGGCTACCGAAAATTTCCAAGGTATCTTCTTTATATTCTGCCGGTTCTTCTAAACTATTCGTGGGTTACTAGCGCTTCTTGTGTTACTTTGGGATTTCTGGCTACTCAAATTTTTCAAATTATCGCTTGCCCGAATTTCCTTATGCTCTCCTGTATCTTAAAAACGAGGTTTGGATTTCGATCACCTACCAAGTTCACCTAATGAGTCAAGATATTCCAATGATACGCTGACGTTACTCTAAATTCCATAGCCGAATTTTTTCAAGCAGTTGTGTTTCCCGCGCGCCTCAAAGAAGTCTTGATTTTCCAATGCTGGCCTAGTTTCGGGTTTCACGGTTCTCTCTCTCTCTACCCATGTTTCTCCAGAGATGAAGTTGTCCTCCAACCCAATTAAAGTTTCCCAAAGCAGTGATGATTTTCTAAGGCTACCAATATTTTCCACAGGAGTCCCCTTCCTCCCCTAACTACCTGTGGCTCTCTGAAGCAACCCATGTTTCATATTTTGAATTTTGACCCCCCCTCCCCTCAAAAATGTTTCAATTTCCATTGCATTTTCCCATTTTCAGTATTTTAAAATATTTAACACATTTTCAAATATAATTCTCCATTTTCTGCTGCAACAATCATTCATTCATGCATTCATTTGGCATATTTCCGGCAAAACGACCTGCAGTCAAATGCCCTGCAGTTGGGAAATATAAATTTTTTTAACCCCCCCCCCCCCCCCCCCAAAAAAAAATACACCAGACTTTGCAGGTTGCAGAGGAATGTTTGAAATGTTTACAAAAGCTAACTGGAGTTTCCTGGTCACAGGCAAACATACACATCATGTGACACACATGTAAATGAAGATATGACACACACACACACACACGCACACACACACACTGACACATGTTAAAATGTCAACTAATGGCATAGAGTTTGACACTTGTCACATGCATAAATTTTACAAAAATTTCAATTTGCCAATACTTGAATCGTCAAAATCGTAAAAATGATGACAGGTAGAGATGCACACAGACACACACACACATAGACACACATATTCATAAATGTGTTGTGATAGGGAGGTAGGGCAAGAAGTGATGTCAGGGGAAGTGGAGAGCCGATAGACAGATATGTGGTGTGTTAAAATGTCTGACTGAATATCTGATAGGAATTTGTAGCTGTGTCCGTGTTAACTTTGTCTATGTCAAATTCAGTCTTTCAACGGGTGACGGTACCGGTGAGGAGGATGATGATGCTGATGATGAGGAGTGGAGGAGATGGCAATGATTTGCTGTTGATTGCGTCGATTTGTGCCATTCAATGGCGTCAATGTGAGCCAGCCAGCAGACATTGTATGGTAGTAGCTATGCTTGTGTGTGTATTTCCCCAAGTCGATGTGTATGTGTCGATTCTTAAATATGACATACATGTTCATGGAGCTTAGAGAATCCATTCAATGCCGGCGCAAAGGATTTTTCATGAATAAATATGCCAATATTTGTATATATATGTATATCAGAAACAAGTTAAAAAGCAGTAAATTCGGCCGGGCCGAACTTTGAACACCCTCCACCATTTGGAACGAATTAGGAAATAAAATCCTTAGAAATTCTGTTAAAATTTTAAAATTCCTGAATATAGCCGTTATATTGGTGTCTATACGACGTGGACCTACATAGGCATTGTTTGCCATTAGCCATTACCATATTCAAATTCGAAACTTGAAATAATCGGTGAATAATGTACCTAAAATTATCAAAATATGGTATATAGGGAGGTAGCGTTATATCGGAGCTGTGCGAAGACCTGTCATAGCCTGTAGCTTCAACTTCAAATACGCGTCTCAAACAATTTCGGTGGGTATTGTACCTAAACTCGTCAAAATACCGAATATAGGGAGGCACTGGTATGTGGGGCCTATACGAAGACCTGGACCTGCATAGCAAAATTTCTGTCACAGACTGTAGTTCCCATTACGAGCTCTAAATACGTAATTTGAACAATTCCGTTTAATAATAACGCTTAAATCATCAAAATGCCGAATATCGGGAGGTACCCTTATATGGGGGCTATACGAAGACGTGGACCTGCACATACAATTTTCTGTCTTAGGCTGTAGTATCCATTGCGAACTTCAAATACCAAATTTGAAACAATTCCGGTGAATAATGTCACTAAAATCATCAAAATACCGGATATCGGGAGGTACCGTTATACGGAAACGTAGACCTGCACAGACAATTTTCTGTCTTAGGCTGTAGTATCCATTGCGAACTTCAAATACCAAATTTTAAACAATTCCGGTTAATAATGTCGCTAAAATCATCATAATACCGGATATCGGGAGGTACCATTATATGGGGGGGCTATACGAGGACGTGGACCTGCACATACAATTTTCTGTCTTAGGCTGTAGTATCCATTTCGAACTTCAAATACCAAATTTGAAACAATCGCGGTGAATATTGTCGCTAAAATCATCAAAATACCGAATATCGAGGGATACCGTTATATGGGGGCTATATGAAAACGTGAACCTACATGGCAAATTTACGAACTTAACCTGCCTACTAGTAAAATAAACATGTGTGCAAAATTTGAGCCTTCTATCTCGATTTGTTCGAAAGATAGCGTGATTACAACAGACAGTCGGACAGGGCTAAATTGACTTAGAATTTTACGCTGATCAGGAATATATATATACTTTGTTGGGTCTGACATGAGTATTTCGAGGAGTTACAAACGGAATGACAAAGTTAATATACCCTCCATAGTACGGTGGGGGGTATAAAAAAATATATGAAAAGAGTAGATCGGAATATATTCGTGATAATGCACTCCGGCTGAATGGTTGCAGCTTGGCAGTGTGTGAGTGTATGTGTGTGTAAATGTTTGGATGGATGGGCGGTATAAATTGCATAAATAGATTTAATGGAGCATCTACATTTCCATGTGCTAGCCATTTTTGCAATGAATTTTTATGGTTGTTGATAGCGTCGTCATCGTTGTTGTTGTTGCCAGTATTATTCACTGCCTGGCTTTGGTATCTCGCACCATGTTATTAGCCTGGAGACTTGATAGCATTATTAAATGCATTATTAAATTGGTTGAATTTTCCGAAAGCTTATAACCATGGAAACGTGTCATATTATTAGATATTAGAAAATAGAGTGGAGTGATAGGGGTCTACGAGATTTTTACAGAGCAAGGAGAGGGGGGGGGGGGTTACAATACTAAAAATAAATAAAAGTGATTCTAGGAATTTGAATGGAATTTTGAATAAAGGCTGCAATTTTACACTGCTTCGAGGAAGGTGAGGACATGTCGAGAAGCTAGGGAAAATATCAAGGAACTTGGGTGTGCTACAACAGCCTAAGCTTGTAGTATTAACCGAGACTCTCCAATGATAAAGAAAGTTTCCCGAAATAATCGTTGCTTGTTTGTTCCAGGTTCCCTCATCTAATCATGGTTCTCTTGCGTTACCCAACCCAAAACTCTCTCGCTACACAATCCTTGGTTCTCCTACGTTACTCAGGATGCTTCAGGAGAGTCGTGGATCTTTAACGCATCCCCTAATCCTCTTGTCAGTGGGGATTCTTGGTTGTTCGGCATGTTCCTCCATCGGAGTTGCGGTTCTTTAAGGCTACACAAGGCCCTCAAGGAGAGTAGTGGTTCTGTGACTCTTTTAAGTTTCGGTCAGGTAGTCTAGCCCAGCTTCTAGTATTCGGCGAGACTCTCCAATGCTTCACAAGTTTCCTGAGTTAAAGTACCGGTTCTTTGACATTATTAAGGTTCGGTCTTGGTCTTGGTTCTCCCACGAAACCCAAGCTTCTAGTGTTCATCGAGGTTCTCTAATGCTATCCAAGTTTCCTGAACTTATCATGGTTCTCTTGCGCTTACCAAGTTAAAGTTCAAATTCACCGACGCTACCCAAGTTCAGAAAACTAAGTGTCTTGACTTTTAAGTGTCCCAAATTCTAAGATTTTCAATATTTTTCAAGTATTCTCCAATGATTCATGGTTCTCGGTGATTTTGGGTAGCACAAACAACAACGCTATCCAAGTTCTCTGAACTAATCACGGTTCTCTTGCGTTACCCAACCCAAAGAAGTCAAAACTCACTGACGCTACACAATATCACATTTCGCCTTGGTTCTCTTAGCTACTCAGGATGCTCCAGGTGAGTTGTGGTTTTTTAACGCATCTCAAATTCTCGTGTCAGTGGGGATTGTAGAAAATTTTCCAAGTATTCTTCAAAGATTCGATGTTCACCACATTCCTCCATAGGAGTTGCGGTTTTTGTAAGGGAAATGGTTCTGTGACTCCATCAAGTTTCGGTCAAGTAGTCATAGTTTTCCGACGAAACCCAAGCTATTAGTATTAATTGAGGCTCTCTAATGCTACCCATGTTTCCTGAACTTATTATGGTTCTCTTGCGCTAACCAAGTTAAAGTTCAAACTCACTGGCGCTACCCAAGTTCAGAAAACTAAGTGACTTGATTGCCTTACGTTACTCAAGATAGCCCCAGCTAAGTCTTGACTTTTACGCGTCCCAAACACTCAGATAAGTCGTGGATTTCCAATATTCTTCAAGTATTCTCCAACCGAGTCGGGGTTCTCTCAAGTTACCCAAGACTCTCAAGGGAAGTAGTGGTTCTTTGACGCTACTATGGTTCGGTCAAGTAGTCTTAGTTGTCCCACGAAGCCCAAGCTTCTAGTGTTAAACGAGGTTTTCTAATGCTACCCAAGTTTCCTGATCTAATCACGGTTCTCTTGCGTTACCCAACCCAAAACTCTTTGTCAAATCAAAACTCACTGACGCTACACTAACTCACCTCTCGTTCTTGTTTCTCTTACGCTAATCAGGATGCTTCTTTAACGAACCCCAAAATCCTTTTGTCAGTGGGGATTCTCCAACATTTTCTAAGTATTCTTCAAAGATTCGATGTTCACCATATTCCTCCATTGGAGTTGCGGTTCTCTAAGGTAGGTGGATCTGTGACTCTATTAAATTTCGGTCAGGTAGTCTTGGTTGTCCCACGAAGCCCAAGGTTCTAGTATTAGTCGAGACTCTGTAATGCTGCCCACGATTCCCGAACTATTCATGGTTCTCTTGCTCTACCCAAGTTAAAGTTGAAATTCACTGGTGCTACCCAACGTCAGCCTTCCCTTACGTTTCCCAAGATCGACCCCCTGATTCTTGAATCTCACGCGTCTCAAATTCTCAAATCAGTCGCAGTTTGCTAATATTCAGCTAGAATCCTCCAAAGATTCCAGATTATACCGAGGTTTGTAGTGTTTCTTTGACGCTAACAAAGTTCTACCCAAGAAATTTGATTGTCTCAATGATTTTGGGTAGCGCAAACAACCACGCTATCCAGGTTCCGTGAACTGTGTCAGTTGGGTCTCTTAAGGTGCCCAACCCAAAAATCTCTCTCCAAAGAAGTCAAAACTCACTGGCGCTACACAATATCACCTTTCGTCCTTGGTTCTCCTACGTTACTCAGGATGATCCAGGTGAGTCGTGGTAATTCAACGCATCTTAAACCCTCTTGGCAGTGGAGATTCTCCAACATTTTTCAAATATTCGCCAAAGATTTCTCCATCGAATACGCGGTTCTCTAAGACTACCCAAGTTCCTCAAGGAGCGTAGTGGTTCTTGGGAGAGAGTTTAGAGTTGGGTAGCGTAAAAGGACCATGACTAGTTAAGGGAGCCTGGGTAGCGTGATTGTTTGCGCCATCCAAAATCACTAAAGGAGTCACAGTTTGTCCCCTTCCCTCAATTTCCCCTTGTAGTTCCCAAGTTGTTTTTCGTACTCTTGGTTTTCTTCCGCTATCAAAGTTCCTCAAAACTTTGATCCGCCTTATTTTTTGCACAACACAAGATCATGAAAGGAGTTGTGGTTCCGTAGCGCTCAGCCAGTGATTTTAGGTCTTTTAAGGTTTTTTGCGCTACCCAAGCTTACTTCAGTGGTCATGGGTTTCCTTGACTGGCCAAGTTGGCCAACAAAATTATGGTTTTCTTGGGAGCATTGGGGAACCACAACTCCAATAGAGGAACATGGATAGATTAAATTATTGGAGAATACTTGATACGAACATCCGCGATACGTTAAAGAACCATGACTCACCTGGAGGATCTTGAGGACAAACGTGGGACAGAAAGTTTTGGGTTGGGTAGCGTAAGGTACAAGAACTATGATTCAGGGAACCTGGGTAGCGTGGTTGTTTCCGCTACCCAAAATTACTGAGGTGTCACAGTTTTCTTGCGCTTCCCGAATTTCCCCTTAGCAGTCATGATTTTCTGGTACTTCCCAAGTTGTTCTTCGTGCTCTTGGTTTTCAACCGCTACCCAAGTTTCCCAAAACATTGATGGGCTCTTGCCCTACTTTCGACTACTAAATATCATGAAAGTGGTTGAGGTTTCCTAGCGCCTAGCCAGTGTCCCTAAAGGGAAAGACAAACCAAGTTCCTCTTGGTGTTTTCCTGGGTTAGCCTTTGAGAACCGCGACTCCGATTTAGGAATATTTGGATGCTTCTTGGAAATGTCGGAGAATCACTATTGCCAAGAGAATTTGGGATGCGTTAGAGAACCACGACTCATCTGGAGAATCTTGAGTCAGTGACTTTTGACTTTCTTGGATAGAGAACCATGACTATTTCAGGAATCTGGGTAGCGTGGTTCTGTGCGCTACCCAAAAATGCGGATGGAATTTCTTGCGCTTTCCAATTCTCTTAGCAGTTATGATTTCCTTGCACTTTCCAAATTATTTTTGCCACTACCCAAGTTCCTTAAACCTAGTTTTTCACCTATTTTTCCAAGCGCTCAGCCAGTGACAAGGCTTGGAAGATTATTTTGCGCTACCCAATTTTAATTCAGGTAGTCGTGGGTTTTCTTAGCTGACCAAGAGTTGTGTTTTTTTTTTTTTTGGATAGCGTCAGAGAACCATGATTAGTTCTCAGGGAACCTGGATTGTTCGCGCTGCCCCAAATCATTAAGGGCTACCTTAACAGTCTGCTAGTTCCCTAAGGATTTTATGTTTTCTTTTTTGCTTCCTAAGTTTATTTCAGTAATCATGGGTTCCCTTGGCTGTCCTTGCTGCCCAAAAGACTTGAAGTTTTCTTTTGTAACCGAAATTTCCGAAAATGTTAGGCGATACCCAAAATCACTAAGAGAGGCGGAGTTTTCTTGAACCACCTAACATTTAAGTGTTCTCACACTACCTAAATGTTATGTCTCCTTAGGAGAGAACCTTATCGGGTCATTCATCGAACTTGGATAGCTTCAGGAAACAACGACCGGCTGGGGAACTTGGTAAGCGTTTTGGAGAACCATGGCTCAGCAAGGAAACTGTGACAGTGTTGGAGGTCTTAGGTAGTGTCTGATAAATTCGACCAGAATTACGAAATTGGGAAACTGAAGGAAACAAAGACTGATTGTGGAACCAGAACTCTGTGACATAAGGAAAGTACAACAACGTAGAAAACCGGGACTGGGGAGTGAAACTTTGGGAAACTTGGCGCCGTTGCCGGCGTAAGAGAGCCTTGGTTGGTTGGTTGGCGTAAGAGAGCCTTATCTCTGGAAGGAATCTTGGGTAGTGTTAGAGGACTTGGGTAGCGCAACGGAATCTTGACTGTCTGGGAGAGAACCTTATCGGGTCATTATTTGAACTTGGATAGCTTAAGGAAACAACGACCGGCTGGGGAACTTGGTAAGCGTTTTGGAGAACCATGGCTCAGCAAGGAAACTCTAGCAGTGTTGGAGGTCTTGGGAAGCGTCTGATAAATTCGACCTGAATTACGAAATTGTAAAACTGAAGGAAACAATGACTGATTGTGGAACCAGAACTCTGTAACATTAGGAAAGTACGACAACATAGAAAACCGGGACTGGGGATTGAAACTTTGGGAAACTTGGCGCCGTTGCCGAACTGGGGTTGATTTAAAGAATCACTACTTTTTGGGGAAACTTGGTTGGCGCTACAGAACCCTTACTCTATAAAGGGAAATTGGAAGCGCTAAAAAAATAGGAATAGCGGATTTTGGTTGCTTATGGATACCATGTTGGTGTTTGAGATCCGCGAATCTTTAGAGAATCTTGCAAATAACTGCTACGGAATAGAAAATAGCGTTAGGGAACTACAATTCCGTAGTTAAATGGGGTAGCGCTGGAGAAACGCAAGTGCATAGGGAATCCTTGGTGGGGATATCGAATTCCGAATCCCTAGGATAATTTGGGTGTCGCTAAAGAACCACTCCTGGTTAGGGGAACTTGGGCGATGTTGGAAAACTTCAGTGTCTTAGGAAACCGCGGTTATTTTCCAGGAATTCAAGCGTTTGGCAGTCATGAGGATCCTCAAAAAATTAAAGGAACTTGGTGAGTGTTGGAGGAACTTATCACTAAGAGAGGCGGATTTTTCTTGAACCACCTAAAAATTAAGTGTTCTCACACTACCTAAATGTTATGTCTCCTTGGGAGGGACTCGGGTAAAGTTAGGTAGCCGTAAGTCCTTTCTAGGAATGTTTTAGCATTAGAGATCCACAGTTCTACTAATGAATTACGGCACTGCTAGATTCCTTGATTTCTTAGGCAAGGTTGAACAGTGTTAGAGAATCACGTTTTCTTTATTCATATTTTATATCTTAATTTTCTGCTTTCTTTTCAAATACCATTTCCGATCAAATCATAACCAAAAAAACAAATATTTTCTCCCAAAGCAATCTTAATAAATTGTTGAATCTCCCACCAACCAAACACCAAACCACACAGCTAATTAACAGGGATCCATTACAAAAACTCTTCTGAAAAAAAAAAAACATCTCGAAAGTTTGCTGAACTTCAATCAATCCTTGTCGATGATTACTTTCGATGAGAATTTAAAACAAATTTCGTTATCTTTTTTGGGGCGAATCGATTTCAAAGTGTAAATAACTACCAAAAAAAAATCGGAAAGAGACTCACATCGGCGAAATAGATGTAAAGAAAGAATAAACTCTGTGTCAGGCATTCACTGAAGCTATGCCAGCAACAACAGCGCCATTTGCCATTGAGCAAGGCAAGGCAAGGCAAGCATGACTGGTATTTGCTATGTTTCAATTGAGCTCGAATATTTAGAAGCACTTGCACTCTTTACCGCACAAACACACACACGCACGCACATTGACATTCGCTGAAATCCACACCCACAGCCACACATCAACGGCAAAGAGAGTAATGTAAAGGGGAAAAAAAAGAAACGTGGAAATATCCTTGCAATGTCGATTTTGTTTCAACACTTATCGCCCAACAACAACGACAACAACCCCAATACACACCAGCAACTATGCCACTCCACTTTTCTGCATGTATTCATGCATTCAAAGCACTCTCCCACACACACGTAAACACATGAGCGAATGCAAGTGGATGTGTGTGTGTGTCGAATAAAACTGTTTGCTAGTAAAGTGTTTATTCAAGTTTTTTTCTCCTCTCCCCCACACACACACACACATTTCTCTCCTCCTTGCGGGGTAAAAATAGAAGGTACCAAAAGAGAAGTGCTGGCGCTGTTGGTGATGGAGCAAAGAAATTCAATGAATTTTCGATAACCCTAATCCAAGGCAGAGTAGAAAACAAGAGCAGCCACAATAACTGTCGACCAGACGAGGGACGACAGAGAGAGAGAGAGAGAGAGACTGGCATTCAATCAGACAAATGTTTGCTTTGCATTTTACACCTACCAAAGAGGCTGCCAACCGCATCATTTCAATTCATTCAATAGCATGTCAATGTAGCATGCAATCGCTTTTGGGGCACAAGCACAAATGATGATGGATGTTCAGATGTGTGCTTTGGCATGTGAAGAATGTGCAGAATCGCATACATAGACGAATTTTTATAGCTTTGGGATATGTGTATTCTGAAGTGAAAATTTGGGAAACGTTGGAGAACGAAGACTCATTTGGTGAGCTGACGTAGCGTTGGAGAATCCAGACCTAGTTGGAGTACCCAGACTCTTTTGGTGAGCTGAGGTGGCGTTGGAGAGCCTAGTTTTAGTAGAGCGAACTTGGGTAGCGTTAGGGAACCTCAATTCCTTGGAAGGAACTTAAGAAGTGTTAAAAAACCCTAAGTAGCTACGAGGATTTGGGAATCATCTGAAAGCCCTGCGGTACCTCAAAAGAACACCGACTTCTTAGGGAACCTTACATATCGTTAAGTACTCACTTCGGCTCATGCAAGCCTGGGTAGCTTTGGAGAAACACTTATTAGGAGAAATTTGGAAAGCGTTGAAGTACCCCGACTCATTTGGTGAGCTGAGGTAGCGTTGGAGAGCCTAGTCTTAGTAGAGGGAACTTGGGTAGCGTTAGAGAACCACGATTCCTTGGAAGGAACTTAAGGAGTTTTCAGAAACCCTAAGTAGCTACGAAGATTTGGAAACTTCAACGGTGCTAGCACTGCTAGGAAAATTGGAAACTGAAGCGGTTTTGAAGAGCTTTGGTAGCACTGGAAAACCAGATCTCATTTGGGGCACTTGGACAGCGTTTGGCCATCATAACACGCCTTTTTAGAGAAACATGGGACGTGCTGAGGATCACCGAATAATTGAGGGAACTGAGGACTTTGTAACCGTTGGCTGTAGTATCCATTTCGAACTTCAAATACCAAATTTGAAACAATTCCGGTGAATAATGTCGCTAAAATCATCAAAATACTGAATATCGGGAGGTAGAGTTATATGGGGGCTATACGAAGACCTGGACCTGCATAGACAATTTTCTGTCATAGGCTGTAGTATCCATTACGAATCTCAAATACCAAATTTTGAAACAATTCCGGTGAATAATGTCGCTAAAATCATCAAAATACCGAATATCGGGAGATACCGTTATATGGGGGCTATATGAAAACGTGGACCTACATGGCCCATTATTTTGACATTTGAGTAAGGTTGACATACCATGACCACATATATGATTCAGTAGAAGACCATGGATAGTAAAAACTTGAGTGACCTTTAAACTGTTTACGTATTATTTAACCACGCCTCCTAGCGTCGATTGAGGGAATCACCTTCTTCCGAATAGGCGGCCCTTTATCCACCCTTTTTCCTTACCCTTTTTTCAACCTTCAAAATGAACTTTTTGTTTCATTCATTTCTTAATTAGAGCATAACTTTTGTCCTTAATTCACTCAGCTTACTTTTTTAATTGAAAAGTAATGCCACTCCTCCTTCTCCTCCTCCCGCCGCCACCCTTCACGGCATTCCACTCTGCCAACATAATATCAATTACCAAAAACCGCACACACATTTCATCTTCATTTCATTACGATAATGATTGGAAATGAAGAGAACGCGCCAAAAATACACATCAATGGAATCCTCAGAAAAATGATGTTGCTTTCAGGCAGCTTTCATCATCAGCAGCAGCAGTGGCAGCATCACATCATCATCATCCGCATCAACAGCTTGATAGTTGGTTACATGAATATTTAAATACGTGTGTAACCACTGCCAACATTGTTGTTGCTGCTGCTGTTCTCGCGCTCACCTTTATCAAGGTAGCCTGGGAATGAGGTGAACGGGGAAGGAAGGGGCGAAAAGTTTGCAGGTTATTGGCGGATGGTGTGAAGAGAGAGAATATGGTTACAATGCCCGTGATTGAATGTGTTTGCGCTTCAGTTCTCCCCCCTCCAAAAAAAAGCGGCGAACGTGGCTGGCGTACGCAACGATGAGCCTGCAGACATTGATCCCTTATCAATGCTTCAATTTCAAATGAATTGCATCAGTTTCCAGTACTTGTGATTAATTTGGCAAACACTTAAGCCACGCATGGCCATTGTTGCCAAGCACCCAAAATAAAATAATATAAAGTGGAAATCCGTACAAAAGATAAAATATGAAAGAGAATCCATTCAACAATAGTTGAGTTAAATTTCAACACCCCAAAACCGCTTCAGTTTCGCATAAATGATGCTTGATGCTGCAATTATTGTTGAATACTTATGTTCGGAGAATTTTTACTGTTGCACAAAGTTTTTCGTTTTTTTGCATTGGGATAGAGAGGAGAGGAGAGGAGAGAGGGGAAGAGTTGGTTTTATTTGTTAAATACCATGAGTCCCGCGAGATATATGCTGGAGCAGCAGGAGAAGTGAAATCCAAGGATGGAGTATGGCAAAAAAAAAAAAAAACGGTAAAGAAAGTCCTAAAGTCGGGCGGGACCGACTTTATGATACCCTATACCACTTTGCTAATTTAGTAGAGCTCCACATAACAATTAAAAGTTTTTATGGGAGAATTTAATCATGCACGCTATGATTATAATTGTATTGCCCATTTGGTTCAAAATTATTTTGAAATCAGATAAAGATATATATGAGAGCTATCTCCAAATCTGAACCGATCTCGATAAAATTTGGCAAAGATATTTCTGAGCTGTATTTGATATATTTCCCTGAATATCATTGTTACGGAGTGTATATTACGGCTGTGGGTAAAAAATATAACAAATCGGATGAACAATGTATATGGGAGCTATAGCTATATATGAACCGATCTTCACCAAATTTGATATACTAGCTTCTAGACTCCATTCGGTCGTAAGTGCCAAATTTCATCCAATTTGGGCAAATATTAGACGTTTGGTGCACAATCAAAGGTAAATCGGACGAAGTTATATATTGGAGCTATATCCAAATCTGAACCGATCTCGATAAAATTTGGCAAGGATATTTCTGAGCTGCATTTGATATATTTCCCTGAATATCATTGTTACGGAGTGTATATTACGGCTGTGGGTAAAAAATATAACAAATCGGATGAACAATGTATATGGGAGCTATAGCTATATATGAACCGATCTTCACCAAATTTGATATACTAGCTTCTAGACTCCATTCGGTCGTAAGTGCCAAATTTCATCCAATTTGGGCAAATATTAGACGTTTGGTGCACAATCAAAGGTAAATCGGACGAAGTTATATATTGGAGCTATATCCAAATCTGAACCGATCTCGATAAAATTTGGCAAGGATATTTCTGAGCTGCATTTGATATATTTCCCTGAATATCATTGTTACGGAGTGCATATTACGGCTGTGGGTAACAAATATAACAAATCGGATGAACAATATATAAGGGAGCTATAGCTATATATGAACCGATCTTCACCAAATTTGGCATACTACTCCATTCGGTCGTAAGTGCCAAATTTCATCCAATTTGGGCAAATATTAGACGTTTGGTGCATAATAAAAGGTAAATCGGACGAAGTTATATAAGGGAGCTATATCCAAATCTGAACCGATCTTCACCAAATTTGGCATACTAACTTCTAGACTCAATTCGGTAGCATGTGCCAAATTCCATAATATTTGGACAAATATTAGACGTTTGGTGCACAATATAAGGTAAATCGGACGAAGTTATATATGGGAGCTATATCCAAATCCGAATCGATCTCGATAAAATTTGGCAAGGGTATTTCTGAGCTGCATTTAATATATTTCCCCAAATATTGTTGTTACAGAGTGCATATTACGGCTGTGGGTAACTAATATATAACAAATCGGATGAACAATATATAAGGGAGCTATAGCTATATATGAACCGATCTTCACCAAATTTGGCATACTAACTTCTAGACTCAATTCGATCGCATGTGCCAAATTTCATCCCATTTGAGCAAATATTAGACGTTTGGTGTACAATAAGAGGTAAATCGGACGAAGTTATATATGGGAGCTATATCAAAATCAGAACCGATCTCGATAAAATTTGGCAAAGATATTTCTGAGCTGTATTTGATATATTTCCCTGAATATCATTGTTACGGAGTGCACATTACGGCTGTGGGTATCAAATTTAACAAATCGGATGAACAATATATAAGGGAGCTATAGCTATATATGAACCGATCTTCACCAAATTTGGCATACTAGCTTCTAGACTCCAATCGGTCGTAAGTGCCAACTTTCATCCAATTTGGGCAAATATTAGACGTATGGTGCACAATCAAAGGTAAATCGGACGAAGTTATATATGAGAGCTATATCCAAATCTGAACCGATCTCGATAAAATTTAGCAAAGGTATTTCTGAGCTGCATTTAATATATTTCCCCAAATATTGTTGTTACAGAGTGCATATTACCGCTGCGGAGGACAAAAATAACAAATTGGATGAACAATATATATATGGGAGCTATAGCTATATCTGAACCGATTTCGATCAAATTTGGCATACTTATTTTCAGGTCTTATTTGGTTGTATGTGCAAAATTCCATACTATTCGGGCAGATATTGTACGTTTGGTGCACAATAAAAGGCAAATCGGGAGCTTTATCTAAATTTTTACCGATTATCTCCAATTTCAATAGGGTTCGTCCTTGGGCCAAACAAATGTTGGTTGGAAAATATCATCTCAATCGGATAATAAATGTGACCTGCATTTTGTTCACAAGAATACATGGACAGACGGACAGACATGCATAAATCAAGTCAGAAAGTGATTCTATGGTGATCCTCAAAAGTAACTATGGGTCTTTCTCGCTTCCTTCTCCATGTTACAAACCAATGCACAAAGACACTATGTGGTATAAGGAAAAAAAAACGCCAAACGGAATGCCAGCAAAAAGTAATTGTGCATATTTTTCCCTCGGAGGAGAAAAACAATAAAAGTGACAAAAAATGCGGCATGAAGAAAAAAGCGTGAGAAATACAGATGTGTGCCGAGGAGAGGTTGGGAGAAATATAACAATTGCATTGCGTTTTTTTTTGCTCAAAACCAAGAGTTTAAGTGTTTAGTTTAAAGGCTCTCCAGCGGCAATGTGTGATACTGGAGTGGAGATCGCATGACAAAGATGAAAAAAATAGATTTTCACCTTTAAAAATGATAATTGAAATATTTTAAAAAGGAGTGGAGCAGTGGCGCCCAACGTTTCAAATTACGAATTGAATGGTAGGACTGCTTTACAGTTATTTTTATACCCTCCAATATGGTGTGGAGGGTATATTAAGTTTGTAACACCTGGAAATATACATTTTCGACATTTTCGAAAAATATATCTCACCTTTGAAAATGACAATTGAAATATTTATTTGCAAAGGATTGCAGCAGTGGCGACCAACGTTTCAGATTATTAATTGAATGGTAGGACTGCTTTACAGTTATTTTTATATCCTCCAACATGGTGTAGAGGGTATATTAAGTTTTTCGTTTGTAACACCTCGAAATATACATTTTCGAAAAATAGATTTCCACCTTTGAAAATGACAATTGAAATATTTTTTTTGCAAAGGACTGCAGCAGTGGCGCCCAACGTTTCAGATTATGAATTGAATGGTAGGACTGCTTTACAGTTAATTTTATAATCTCCAACATGATATGGAGGCTATATTAAGTTTGTAACACCTCGAAATATACATTTTCGACATTTTCGAAAAATAGATCGCACCTTTGAAAATGGCGCCCAACGTTTCATATCATGAATTGAATGGTAGGACTGCTTTACAGTTATTTTTATATCCTCCAGCATGGTGTGGAGGGTATATTAAGTTTGTAAAACCTCGAAATATATACGTTTTCGACCACACAAAGAATATATATTCTTGATCAGCATAAAATTCTATGTCGATTTAGGAATGTCCATCCGTCCGCATGTCCGTCTGTGGAAATAACTCTAGCTTCCGAAATAAATGGGATAAGTTGATAAAAATTTACTCAAATGTGTATTATGTCTCCAGGACTTTTGATATTGAAAATGGACCATGTAGCTCCACGTCTTCGTATAGCCTCCATATAACGGTACCTCCCTATATTCGGTATTTTGATGATTTCAGCGACATTATTTACCGGAGTTGTTTCAAATTTTGTATTTGAAGTTCGTAATGGATACTACAGCCTTAGACGGCTAAAATGAGCCATATAGGTCCACGTCTTCGTATAGTCCTCATATAATGGTACCTCCCGATATTCGGTATTTTTATGATTTTAGAGACATTATTTACCGGAACTATTTCAAATTTGGTATTTGATGTTCGTAATGGATACTACAGCCTATGCCAGGTCCTATGTGCAGGTCCACGTTTTATAACCACCATGGTACCTCCTGATATTCGGTATTTTTATGATTTTAGTGACATTATCACCAGAATTGTTTTCAAATTTGTTATTTGAAGTTCGTAATGGATACTACAGCCTATGCCAGGTCCTATGTGCAGGTCCACGTTTTATAACCACCATGGTACCTGCCTATATTCGGTATTTTCATGATTTTAGCTACATTATAAACAGATTTTTATTCAAGTTTCGCATTTGAATATTGTAATAGTTGCCTTTGCAGGTCCATGTCGTCGTATAGACCCTAATATACGGATTCTATTTTTTTTTGAAAATTGCCAGATTTGTACCAAATTGTGGAGGGTCGGCCGTACTAACAGCTTCTGAATTTTGTTTGGGGCCCAACATTTCCCCTCGAAAATGAGTATTCTTCTTTTTTTTTTTAATTAAATCTCCAAAGTAAATTTAGATTTCTGTACCGCTGAAAACCCCAACTGGTATATTTCCATACACATTTTCAGAGTCACCTTTGGAATTTATTTATTTCGACTTGTTAGAGAAACTTCGCTGACGTTCCACACACCCCGCGTAAACGTGTAAGATTGGTGGGGGGGGGGGGGTAATTAATACATCCAATTTTGAAAATAACAATTAAAAATACAAATGTTTGTAGATATGCGGTGGCGCCCAACGTGACATATTACAAGTCTATTGGTACGATTGGCGCCCAACCCGTCACCCAAAAATTATTATTTGTTAAAATTAAGAAGTTAATTTCCAAATTCGAGTCAGGATTTCTGAATCTACGAACATGATTCAAAACAATCAAGCCATTGGAGATCGTTGATACAGCCCCAACCGTCATATTTCCAAACACATTTTTCGAGACGTTATTTTTAACTTGTTCTAGACGTCAACTGGATAAAAATGGTAAGTCTACAATTGGTCTGGACATAGACAGCTTTCGGAAACCCGTACTTCTTTAGAAAACTTCGCAAGTCTTTCAATGACCACGACTACTTAGGGAAACCTGGATATGATTCTGCCTGCCTAATATAACATGATTGGCGGGATGAACCACCAATGTCTAGGGAGAGCTTTGTTTGGTCTAGAGAACAACAGAACCTTATATGGAACTTAGAAAACTGTGATTTTTTCATTCAGGTACCACGACTTTTAAGGAAACTTCGTTGATGTTCGAGAAACACGATTCCTTATGGAATCTTGACAAGCGTTCGTGTACCATGGCTGCTTAAAGAAGGGATATAGAATCCTGATGGCTCAGAATAGCATAGGAAACCAGTGATCATTTAAGAAAAATTGGGTTGATTTGCAAAACTAGCGTACGGGTAGATACTACTATGGATAAGAAAATGTTAGGTTGGGTTACAGAACCACGATTGCTTGAAAAAGTTTGGAAAGTTTGACAAAATATCGACGACTTGGAGAAACTTGAAAACTTGAGGTATCCCTGTTTGCTTAGGAAAATTTGAAGGACCACGATTTCTTGGGTACTTAATAATAACAGCATTGGAGAACAATGAAACTGTATGTGGATCTTGGACAAATACGCTTTTTGGGACACAAACATCTTCTTTCGGTTTCGAGAAACAATACTTCTAAGGGAAACTTAGCTGATGTTCGAGATCAACGACTTTTTAGCGAAACTTGGATGAAGTTCGAGAACTAAGACTGCCTAGTGAATCAGGAGTAGTGGGTATAACGAGTGTTAGGAATGCTTTGATAGCTTCGGAGAACTACAGGCATAACATGGATAGAATTCTTGCACCATGATATTTTGGGTGGCGTTTGATAACAAATTCTCAGAGGGTCACTCAGGAGAACGACGATTGCTTACGAAAGCGATATAAACCGTGACGGCTCAGGGAAAATCGGATAGCATAGGAAAGCACGGATAATTTAGGAAATATTTAGATTGTTTTTGAAAATTTGGGGAGTGATAGATATGATGACGGATTAGGAAAAGCTAGGTTGGGTTACAGAACCACGATTGCTTGAGAGTTTGAGTTTTAATTAAAATCAATACGGAATCTTGGAAAGCGATATGAAATCGTGTCGGGTCAAGGAAAATTTGTTAGCGTAGGAAAGCAAGGATTATTTAGGAAAATTCAGATCCATTGTAAAGAAAGGATGAGCGTCTGAGGGTCATTGGATCCATCGAAGTGTTTTCGACGAACATGGACGCCTAGCAACTATAAACAAGACTTATTTTAGAAGCTTATGTTACTAAAGAGAATCAGGACTTCCCGCAGCTGGCAATGGGTAGTAAAAAAAGAGGTTTCTTAAGAGAATTCATATCTTGAAAGAGGACAGGAATCAATGACCCTAAGATATCATTATTTGCTTAAGGGTCGTTGGCTCCGTTGCATAAATGTGGGCGTTTGGGAGATTGTTATGCTTTCCTTGGACTTTTGAAAGCCCAGAAATACTTGTGGCGCTCGTTTGAGATCTGCGAATTGCCCCCGCAGTGAAGTTTTTGTGATTGACGAAAAGAATCTGAAGGTCATGGAATCCGTTGAAGTCTTTTGGGAGCCTTGGCGAATATGGATGCCTTGCAGCTATAAAAATGACTATTTTAGATTCTTATTTTTCTAAATTGAGTCAAAACCTACCGCTGTTGATTATAGGTAATAATATATAACTATGGATCACATATACAACGGCGCTAGGTAGATAGATATCTGGAAATATTTGAATGTCAAGAAACATTAGGGATAAAGGTTTCAAGTGTCATGATTTCTTTGGTATAATGAAGACTACCATTGAGATTGTACATCTACGGGACTAAAAATACCCCGTTTGAGGTCTGATAATTCCATAGAGATTATAAAATTTGTAAAGAGACACTGTGCTTTTCCATAGTAAAGAAAAAATGAACGTCTGAGGGTCATTGGATCCGTTGAAGTGTTTTCGACGAACATGGACGCCTAGCAACTATAAACATGACTTATTTTGGAAGCATATGTTACTAAAGAGAATCGAGACTTCCCGCTGCTGGCAATAGATAATAAAACAAGAGGATTTCCAAAAGAATTCACATCCTGCAAGAGGACAGGAATTAATGACCCTAAGATATCATTATAAGAGTCGTTGGCTCCGTCGCATAAATGTGGGCGTTTGGGATATTGCTGTGATTTTTTTTTTTGGAGTTCTGAAAGCCCCGAAATACTTGTGGCGCTCGTTTGAGATCTCCAAATTTTCCCCGCAATGAACTTTTAATGATATATAGTGTTTAAAATCCGTTGAGGAAAATAATCTGAGGCTCATGGAATCCATAGTGGTGCTTTGGGTGTCTCGGCGAATATGGATCCCTTGCAGCTAAAAATATGACAATTTTCAGAATCGTATTTTTCTAAAATGAATCAAAACTTACCGCTGCTGGTCATAGGTAAAAAATATGAAAACGGATCACGGATACCGCGGCGCTGGCTTCGTAGATTTCTGGGAAATTTTGAATACCAAGAAACGTGAGATTGAAGGTTTCAAGAGTTATGATTTCCTTGGGGATATGAAGACTGCCAGTGGGACGTAGAGTTCTTGGGACCTTAAAGACATACGAAGGCCCCAGGAATCAACCAGTCTACCGCTTGTTCAGACGAAAAATAAGGCTTGAGAAGCATTGTCTCCAAAGAATATTAGGAGACTGCTAGGATTTCCCAAGTTGCTCTCCGAGTAGAACAAGGAGATTTCATGGCTTTTACTTTTTGGCCCTGATCTTGAGACTCATACCTTTTGTTCTTTTCCTTCTCCCCTTCACAAACGACCTTATCACTCGCCACCTCAATTTCCAATCGGTTTCCCCTCCTCCCACAAGCAAAAGGTCAAACTGACCTTGTTGGTCACCTATTATTTTCCATGTATGTGTGTGCGTAATCCCATGTAAGTCCTTTGTTGGCCAAATGGAGTGGTGCACATTCAAAGCACCAGACATTATCTCAAAATCATATCCTTTGGATGTCGGTTGCAGTCATTTTTCATTTCGTTGCCCTTCGTTGCTTACCTCTGTTCGTGTGACCCTTGGTTGGATGGTTTCGCACAATGACATGGCTATGTTGCAAAAGGTGCAAGCGGGTCGACATGCAACCTGCAAGCGAGTCATCGTCGTCGTCATCTGTTTTGTTTTACTTCGTTTATTGTGAATTATATTTGACCCAGTTTCCGTTTTGGACGTTACAAAAGCAGCCATAAAAACTGCATGGCAGGGATGCATAGCTGGCGTGGTTTGAATGCCAGCGAGTTATGTGTCTGCATATCTTTGCTATGTATCTGTCTGTCTTGCCTGTCTCACTGACTGACTGAAGGACTAGGAGTCTGTTCGGATGCCTGTCTGTCGGTCCGACTCTCTGTCTCTCGGTTTATTTGTCCTCTCCATGGTGTCCTGTGTGTGTGCATGTGCTCGCCTCGCTCCATCCATAACTAAGTGCGAACATAAAATGAACATGAAAAACGCTTGGGAAACTTCTATGCTCTGCGCTCTAACGAGTTACGTGCAAATATAGTTTTGAACAAAACGCTTTCAAATTTAATAGCAGCAATCTTCATACACATGTATTTAGGTGTGTGTGTGTGTACGTGTGAATATATTTGTAGGGGATACATCCAGTTTTATACACCGTATTTGTTTAGTGTTGCATGTATTTATGTGAAGTTGAGCGAGAATGGATTGGGGATACCTGGATTCTAAAAAGGATTTTGTAATAAAGAAAAATGCTCCACCATTAGTTTTTAAAGAGAGGGGAATGTGGAGAGCTGTGAGACGACAGGGTGGGAGGTTAAAAGAGATTTTGAGCAACTGGCACTTCAAGAAAAAAAACTGTATGACATGCGGCCAAAGAAGATACTACCATGGAGTAGCTAGGACATATCTATGATGTGCTAAGACTAGGGTCCTCAGAGACCCCTGAAGAATATATAGAATATAAACGTTTAAAATTGTTGTACGTTGGGCGCCACATTTATATAAAATGGAAATTATATGGTTAGAATCTGACTATCTTATAAAGGGGACATTTTGGGACCGGACCTCACGTCCTAATGACTATTTTCTATCAAATTTTGAACATTTAGCAGCAGAGTTAGTCCTGAAGAGATTATTTTAGAAAAAGTTGAGATTTATTGAGAAAAGACTTTCAGATCTTCTGTAAAATTTTCGAAGAAAGCTCTTCCAGAACATTCAACATTTCTAGAAAACGCTTTCCAGTTTTCTTAGTAGATCTTTAAGGAGAAGACCAGAACTTTGGCAGAATACCAGCAAATCATCTCGCAGAAGATCAGCAGCTCTTCTACGAAAAGACCAACAGGTCTTCTGGGAGAATATCTGCACTTCTTCTTTGAAAGAAGACCAACAGCTCTTCGGAGAGACGACAAACAGCTCTTCTTTGAGAAGACCAGAGCAGCTCTTCTTTGAGAAGACCAGCAGATCTTCTATGAGAAGACCAGAGCAGCTCTTCTATGAGAGAAGACCATAGCAGCTCTTCCATGAGAGAAGACCAGAGCAGCTCTTCCATGCGAGAAGACCAGAGCAGCTCTTCCATGAGAGAAGACCAGAGCAGCTCTTCCATGAGAGAAGACCAGAGCAGCTCTTCCATGAGAGAAGACCAGAGCAGCTCTTCCATGAGAGAAGCCCAGAGCAGCTCTTCCATGAGAGAAGACCAGAGCAGCTCTTCCATGAGAGAAGACCAGAGCAGCTCTTCTATGAGAAGACCAGATCAGCTCTTCTATGAGAAGACCAGAGCAGCTCTTCCATGAGAGAAGACCAGAGCAGATCTTCTATGAGAGAAGAACTCCAGCTCTTCTATGGGAGAGGACCAGCAGCTCTTCTATGAGAATGCTAGCAGCTCCTCTGGGAAAATACCATCGTATCTTCTGGAAGAAGAACTTAAGCTATTCTTAGAGCAGTCCTCAACCTCTCCTTGTTTCCAGTTCTTGTAGGAGAAAAATTACCGTTCTTCTAGGAGAAGACCTCTTGCTCCTCAAAGACAAAAACCTCCACCTTTTCTACGAGAAGGCTATTTTCAGCTCTTCTGTGAGAAGATCTACAGCAGGTCCAAGTTTTCTAGGAGAAGATATGCAAAACTTCCTAGAGGAGACATCTAGCTCTTTTTGGAAAATACCTCCAGTTATTCCCAGAGAGAACCTCCAGCTCTTCTATGAGAAGACCTCCAGTTCTTTAATGAGAAGACCTCCAGCTCTTCTGTCAGAAGTCTTTCAGCTCTTCTCAAAAAAGACCTCTAGCTCTTCTCAAAGAAGACCTCGAGCTCTTCTCAAAGAAGACCTCGAGCTCTTCTCAAAGAAGACCTCCAGCTCTTCTCAAAGAAGACATCCAGCTCTTCTCAAAGAAGACCTCCAGCTCTTCTCAAAGAAGACCTCCAGCTCTTCTCAAAGAAGAACTCCAGGTCTTCTCAAAGAAGACCTCCAGCTCTTTTCAAAGAAGACCTCCAGCTCTTTTTTAAGAAGATCTTCAGCTCTTCTATGAGAAGATCTCCAGCTCTTAAAAAAGACCTCCAGCTCTTCTGGGAAAAAACCTTGAATTAATTTGGGAGAAGGTGTGCTGATTTTCAGGCGAGACCTCTAGCAGACCTCAGCTATTCTAGAAGAGACCTGTAGATCTTTTCGGTTAAATAGTCCAGCTCTTTTACGAAAATACCTCCGGGTCTTCTGAATGTAGATAACCATCATTACTGAGAGAAACCTCCAACCCTTCTTTAAGATTACTTTCGGGGAAAATATCTCCACATCTTTTTGGATAAGATATAGGAGAAGTCTCTACCTCTTCTATGAGAATGCGAACAAAGCTTCCTGGATGGAGGTCATATCTAGGTTTTCTGTGAAAAGACCTTCATCCGAATTTCTGTTGGAAGGACTTCCATTAAAATATCTCAGTCTAGTATTCCTTCCAGGCATGGTCTTCTATGAAAACCCTTTCAAACTAAATTTTTTTCCTTTGCTTTTTGGGACAAAAATCCTTTTCCTCCATCACCACTCCCCCACCCCACAAAAACCTGTCTTAGACTTGGACAAATTCTTGTCCTTGTCATAAATATTTAAGCTCATTGCTTTTAATGGAGTTGACAATATACCACCCCCCTCAAACAACAATGATTAAAATTTCGGCACGTTTCGCCAAGGTATGGCCAAAGGGGTGCGACGGGATGTAATTGCAATAAAGCTAAAAACTTTTCCATTTCAAATGATTCGAAGAAAGTTGGAAATTTTTAAAAATTAATCGAGCATGGGTTATGGCCGAAAATCTTTTGTGAAACTCATCTCACCTTACCCCTTGGTCACTCAAGAAACCGGAATGACCATTAAAAGTGGCCACTTTATCTGCCACCTTGGCAAAGGTGTCATTATCCAAAAGAAAAAAGGCAGCGAAACAAATAAGGGTAACAAATAAAGAACAATAAATGTCAAATGAAAAGAGAGGGGTGAGAGGTGACCAACAAAAGACCCATTCAGGCCGGAATGTGCCAACAAAGGATAATATTGAATTGAAAAATACCTGCATGGAGCGGCACATACGTTGATGATGGCGGTCGGAATATAAAATTCCATAAAATATTTATAAATTTTTTACACTCAAATGATTCGGCATTATGACCAGCAAATATTACCAGCAGTCTTTGCAAGTAGACCAAGGAGGAGGAGATAAAGGGTGGCGAAGAGGGGGGGAAGGTGAAAAAAGGATAATGTGCCATGAAACTATGAATGGTAAATACTTTTACGTGTATGTGCGGGCTGAGGTTGTTTTAAACAACTACTTTTGTGTTTGCAAAGACATGGCAACACACATACATAAATCCGATCCCTCTCCCACCTCTAACACATACACACACATGTATGTTTATGGTCATAACCCAACTATGAATGCCATAGAAAACGAAAACGAAAAAAATATTCTCGCACACAAAAGACAAATATGAACTGCCACAGATCCTTCCTGACCATAGCAACTCATACACACACACACAAAGACACATATGTGTATGCGTGTTTGTCCATGTGTTCAAGCTAGACCAGCTTGCATATCTTTTCCGCCGTAAAGCGTAATAATTGAAAATTTCTTTTTATGGCTCAGCTTTGCCCTTTTGCCTGTATGTATGTTGCCATAGTAACACGGGATCCGGGGGAAGACTTGATGGCAGCAGCAACAGGCAACTATTCTCCTCTCTCATCCATTTCCTTTATGGCGAACTTGAGTGAAAACCGAGGGTATCCTTTTAACAGAAAACCACATAATAATCACGTAATACAAAACCTCAATGTAAAAGGATGTAAGAGCAACAACAACAACAACTATAACAAAGGCAACAATGCAGGATTATAATGGCCAGGTGGGCCATAGAGGTGAAGGCGAAGGACAGTGGAAAAAACGCAGAATTTTCAAGGTGAAATGGAGGTCTTCAATAAGAAGACCCCCCAGCTCTTCTGGAAGAATACCTCAAACTCTTGTAAAAGAAGATCTCAAGCTCTTCTAGAAGAAGACCATCAGCTCTTCTCGAAGAAGACCTCCAGACCTCAATTTCATCCAGGTGAATACTTTTAGGACTACTGGGTGAATAACACTAGAACTTCTAGGTGAAGACCTCCAGGTCTTCTAAGAGGAGACCTCCAGGTCCTCTATGAGAAGACCTCCTTCTATGAGAAGACCTAAGGTCTTCTATGAGAAGACCTAAAGTCCACCAGGTCCTCTATGAGAAGACCTCCAGGTCTTCTATGAGAAGACCTCCAGGTCTTCTATGAGAAGACCTCCAGGTCTTCTATGAGAAGACCTCCTGGTCTTCTATGAGAAGACCTCCTGGTCTTCTATGAGAAGACCTCTAGGTCTTCTATGAGAAGACCTCTAGGTCTTCTATGAGAAGACCTCTAGGTCTTCTATGAGAAGACCTCTAGGTCTTCTATGAGAAGACCTCCTGGTCTTCTATGAGAAGACCTCCTGGTCTTCTATGAGAATACCTCCTGGTCTTCTATGAGAAGACCTCCTGGCCTTCTATGAGGAGACCTCCTGATCTTCTATGAGAAGACTGCCAGCTCTTCTCTGAGAAGACCGCCAGCTCTTCTATGAGAAGACCGCCAGCTCTTCTATGAGAAGACCTCCAGGTATTTTATGAGAAGACCACCAGGTCTTCTGCGAGAAGACCACCAGGTCTTCTGTGGGAAGACCACCAGGTCTTCTGTGAGAAGACCAACAGGTCTTCTGTGAGAAGACCAACAGGTCTTCTGTGAGAAGACCAACAGGTCTTCTGTGAGAAGACCTCTTGGTCTTCTATGAGAAGACCTCTTGGTCCTCTAGGTGAAGGCCTATAGGACTTCTAGGTGAAGACCTCAGAGTAATCTATGGAAAGCCCTCAAGGACTTCTAAAGGATGACCTTCAGATCTTTTGGGAGAAAATCTCTAGCTTTTGAAAGGAGAATACCTTCACCGCTACTGGAGGAAGAAGATCTCCAGCTCTCCTGGAGAAAGAAGAGCTCCAGGAGAGAGTTGAGCTCCAGCCCTTCTGGAGAGAGTTGAGCTCCACGTCTTCTGGAGAGAGATGAGCTCCAGCGCTTCTGGAGAAAGATGAGCTTCAGCGTTTTTGGAGAAGAAGAGCTTCAGATCTTTTGGAGATAGAGGAGCTTTAGCTCTGCTCGAGAAAGAGGAGCTCCTGCTCCTCTGGAGGAAGAAAAACTCCAGAAGAAGACTTCCAGCTCTTTTAGAAGAAGACCTCCAGTTCTTTTAGAAGAAGACCCCCTGCTCTTATGGAAGAAGACATCCAGGATTTCTAGAAGAAAAACCATACAGCTCTTCTGGAAGAAGACCTACAGCTCTTCTGGGAGGAGAAGAAAACCTCCTGCTCTTCTCGAATGAGACTACGAGCTGTTCTGGACGAAGACCTCAAGTTCCTCTATAAAAAGACCTCCAGGTCCTCCGGGACCTCCAAGTCTTCTATGAGGAGACGTTCACGACTTCTGTGAAAAGACCTTCAACTTTTCTGGGTGAAGACTTCCAGCTCTTCCGAAAAAAGACCTCCTACACTCTTGGAAGAATACCTCTAGCTTTTCAGAATGAAGAAGACCTCCACATTTTCTAGAAAAGGAAGAAAGTCTTCAAAAAGATGAAGAAGAGCTTCAAATCTTTTGGAGAAAGAAGAGCTTCAGCTCTGCTGGAGAAAGAGGAGCACCTGCTCCTCTAGAGGAAGAAAAACTCCAGAAGAAGACATCCGGAAGAAGACCTCCAGCTCTTCTAGAAGAAGACCCCCAGCTCTTATGGAAGAAGACCAGGTCTTCTAGAAGAAAAAGCATACAGCTCTTCTGGGAGGAGAAGAAGACCTCCTGCTCTTCTCGAAGGAGACTACTAGCTCTTCTGGACGAAGACCTCAAGTTCCTCTATAAAAAGACCTCCAGGCCCTCCGGGACCTTCAAGTCTTCTATGAGGAGACCTTCAAGACTTCTGTGAAAAGATGTTCAACTCTTCTGGGTGAAGACTTCCAGCTCTTCCGAAAAAAGACCTCCAACACTCTTGGAAGAATACCCGTAGCTGTTCAGAATTTTCTAGAAATGGAAGAAAGTCTTCCAAAAGATGAATACCTCCAGATTTTTTTTAAGAAGACTTCCAATTATTTTGAGTAAGGGCTGCAGCTTTAGAAGAGTATCTTCCTTGTGCTTTTTTTCATTTTCCCCTATTTGGAACACTGTCAAATCATTTAACCTTATAAATAACATTAACACGGTTATTGTTTGGTGTCAGTGTCACATTACCAATACACTCTCACAAGCCTGAGTCGAAAAAACATTCATAGCCTTGTCAATGTTTACCATCATCTGAATCTCCATCTTTCACTCTCTCTCTCTCCCTCTCTTCAAGCAACTGCTCCCATATGGAACGTATATTGGGGGTTTTATGAAGACCCCAGGGGGGATATCTGGAGGGGTGTGTTAGTTACACTTTCCGACATTTATTATTGAAAAACCGGAACAAGCGAAACTTATTCCAGAGTTTACGAGAGTTGTTCGTAAACTAAAGAGAAGAAAAACTTTGTTTTCCCTTCATTTTTTCCCATTAACTTTTCACATAAGTTGTTGTTGTTGCCGTTGTAATATTTACTGGCATGGCCAAACATGTGGGACCCTTTACTTTTGCAGAGCCAGTGACATATAAATCTACTTTGGCCCATTCATACAGTCAACCAGTCAGCCAGCCATCTCTTTGTTCCTCCATTCAGCCAGCCATCCTGAGATGAAAAGGAATTTAATTATGACATTAACCGGTGAAAATGAATACAAAATAAAAACACCAGCAAACTGTCACACGCACGACACGTCGCTACCGAGATGTTTGTGTCAACTTTCCACCTAGCTGCGGGTTCGGTTAAAAAAAAACTGCTACTGCAGTAAAAAAGGAGAAGAAGAAGGAGAAGCCTTATGGAATTTACAACTTTTGGTTTCTGAGTTTTTTTTTATTATTATTTTCCCATTTAAATATGCCATCTTTGACTTGGCGAGCTCTCTCTCTTGCTTACACATGACTTATACGGCCGCGGAGATTACTTGTTGTGTGCATTGGAGTACCTGGCTACGATGGCGCCCAAATGCTGCCATGCAATTTCACTGAATTCTTGCTTTGAACAGCGAATGGCTGAATGAATGTTCACTGGCGTTCAACTATTCAATGTCAAGACGAGTTGGCAAGGGGGGTTGGTTTTCATAACTGAACTGAACGACTTGAAATATATACCACCCCCTCTTCGTGACACTCCAAGAAAGTCGTTGTGTTTAACCAAGGATAAGTGTAATAAATCTATGGCCAAAGAGGCACATTAAGGCCAAGGTTATTAAAAAATATATATAATTCCTTAAGACAAAGTTTCATGGTGGGGCTGCAGGCACTCCATGGCGGAGGTTTGTTTTTTTCATCTTAAAGAGAGGGATGGGGGGATGGAAGGAAAAAATGTTTATTTAAAATTCTTCAATTTTGAAGAAAGCCAACAGTTTTTTTTTTATAAGAAGAAGATGTCTTTTTAAGAAGTTCCTCCAGACTACCAGGTCTTCTTATGGAAGACCTGTAGGTCTTCTTATGGAAGACCTGTAGGTCTTCTTATAGAAGGCTTGTAGGTCTTCTTATAGAAGACCAGTAGGTCTTCTTATAGAAGACCTGTAGGTTTTCTTATAGAAGACCTGTGGGTCTTCTTATAGAAGACTTGTAGGTCTTCCTTTAGAAGACCTAAGGGTAAGTAAGTCTTCTTAGAGAATACCATCAGGATCACCATTATAGAAGATTATTAGATCTTGTTAGAGAAGACCACCACATCTTTTTATAGAGAACCAGTAGGTCTTCTAATAGAAGACCTGTAGGTATACTTATAGAAGACCTGTAGGTCTTCTTACAGAAGACCTGTAGGTCTTCTTACAGAAGACCTGTATGTCTTCTTATAGAAGACTTGTAGGTCTTCGTATAGAAGACCACTAGGTCCACTTATAGAAGACCACTAGGTCCACTTATAGAAGGCATCCAGATCTTCTTATAGAAGACCTGTAGATCTTCTCATAGAAAACCTGTAGGTCCTCTTATAGAAGACCTGTAGGTCTTCTTATAGAGGACCTGTAGGTCTTCTTATAGAGGACCTGTAGGTCTTCTTATAGAGGACCTGTAGGTCTTCTTATAGAGAACCACCAAGTCTTGTAATAGAAGGCCAGGAGCTCTTCTTATAGATGACCTGTAGGTCTTCTTATAGAAGAGCTGTAGGTCTTCTTATTGAAGACCTGTAGATTTTCTTATAGAAGACCTGTAGGTCCTCTTATAGAAGACCTGTAGGTCTTCTTATAGAAGACCTGTAGGTCTTCTTATAGAAGACCTGTAGATTTTCTTATAGAAGACCAGTAGGTCTTCTTATAGACAACCTCTAGGTCTTCTTTTAGAAGACCTGTAGGTCCTCTTATAGAAGACCTGTAGGTCCTCTTATAGAAGACCTGTAGGTCTTCTTATAGAAGACCTGTAGGTCTTCTTATAGAAGACCTGTAGGTCTTTTTATAGAAGACCTGTAGGTCTTTTTATAGAAGACCTGTAGGTCTTCTTATATAAGACCCGTAGGTCTTCTTATAGAAGCCCTGTAGGTCTTCTTATAGAAGACCTGTAGGTCTTCTTATAGAAAACCACTAGGTCTTCTTATGTTATCAGGCCCAGTATGTCTTCTTATAGAAGACGATCAGGTCTTCTCAGGAAAGTCCACCGGGAAGGTCTTCTTATAGAAGAGCAGTAAGCCTTCTTATAGAAGACCAGTAGTTCTTCTTATAGAAGACCACTAGGTCTTCCTATAGAAGACAGTAAGGTCATCTAAGAGTAGAGCTCTGGTTTTTCTTTGAAGAGACCACTAGACTTTCTATAGCAGTTTACTAAGACATTTTATTGAGGCTATATTTTCCTTTATAGAGGACTATTTGGTCTTCTTATAGAAAACCTCTTAATTCAGTCGGGTATTTGGAAATTTCCGTAAAAAAATTCAAATTTACATTTTCCTCAGGAAACCTTAAAAATCCACCTCCATTACACCTTCACAAAAATATGCCCAATCCCTTCATTATGCAAATTGCCAATTTCGTATTTAAATGGAAATTCGTCGAAGCATGCCAAAAATCTCCATAAATAATTCCAATGAATATGGCCAGAGGCCATATTCATAATCCAGCTAGGGTTTTAAATAACAATTGAATAACTTATGGAATTAACAATTATTGTCTTTGTTTTGTTGTAATATTCGCCAGAACCATTACAACAACCATTGTAATCGGAACGGGGAAGGGGAAAAACTTGAAGCAATTTTCATAAGTTAATACAAATTACATATTTATGAGTGCTAAAATGCCATGGTAATATATGACACACACACACACACCCATTTATACACATAGTTACACTGATGCAAAGTGGCATATCCTCTGCATATGCAGAGATCAATTCCATGCGAATATTATCCATGTGGGTATTAAGTGTCGATTTTTAGTTGTCGTTGTTGTTATTGGTCGGCAAATAACCCGACAAATAAACAAACAAAATAACTGTAAAATATCTCATCTTTATGTACTCGTATATGTATGTATGTGTGTGTGTGTGTGTGAGACTTACTCCATGACAATGATGACTAGTTATTATCCTGGCCCCATGGAATAGAATCCAATCCACATTGCCATGCTACTCCATCTTCTTTGGCTCCTTTTCATTCAATATTAAATGTTTTATGATGGAATTTTTGTGGCAATGGATGGCAGGACAAATGGACGGTCAGTCGGTCGGTCAGGCAGTCTGTCATTCATTCATTCAGCCGTATAATGGACAAAGGATTGCAATTTCCTCCAAAAATGAATGAGGGTTGTTGTTTGGCCATTGAATGGTCATAAATTAAAATCAAAGTTCATAAAAGAGTAAAAGTATGAAACAAACAAACAAAGCAGCACACACACACTCACATGCAAGCAAACACACACACACACACTCGCATAGCCTATGGAACTTGTGTGACAAATTGCAAACTGTTTTATGGATGGATAGAAGGTCGATTTTTTGGGGTTTTTATAATATTGACCCGGGCACAAAATCAAATATTTATAACCCATACACAAACATGCACACACACACATGAGTAGGCACACACACACATGCATTCACACACTATATATGGACTCAATATGTCCTACATTGTTTGGGAAAATTTCATAGGCAGCAATAATCAATGAATTGCCAATATAACAATAAATGTGTGTGTGTGTGTAAGGACCTTTGTTGGCCAGGAGAGTTGCAATTGATAGCCTTTATTGTTGTTATTGTTATTTCCGAACAAAACAAATTTCCTACACACACACAGAGAGAAAATAAAAATTACATTATTAAGGACTTCAATTAAAAAATAGGAATTTTCTGCCACAAAAAATAACATTTGTTATAAAATTTTTGGCGAAACAAAGGACAAGGACATTTATTGACAGGACATGAAGAATGCCATGCGAATTGTTTGCAGTTTATTGGGTGGAAAGTAATTTTCCGAGAAAAACAAGCAACAAGTAATAAAGGCAATGTTAAAGAACTAAGATCTGTAAGAGGACCTGGTGGCCTTCTATAAGAAGACCTGGTGGTTCTCTATAAAAGAATGTGGTGGTCTTCTATAAAAAGACCTACAGGTCATCCATAAGAAGACCTACAGGTCTTCTATAAGAAGACCTACAGGTCTTCTATTAGTAGACCTACTGGTCTTCTATTAGAAGACCTGGTGGTTCTCTATAAAAAGATGTGGTGGTCTTCAATAAAAAGACCTACAGGTCTTCTATAAGAGGACCTACAGGTCTTCTATAAGAAAACCTACAGGTCTTCTATACGAAGACCTACAGGTCTTCTATATAAAGACTTACAGGTCTTCTATAAGAAGACCTACAGGTCTTCTATGAGAAGACCTACAGGTCTTCTATGAGAAGACCTACAGGTCTTCTATAAGAAGACCTACAGGTAGTCTATATGAAGATCTACAGGCCTTCTATAAGAAGACATACAGGTCTTCTATAAGAAGATCTACAGGTCTTCTAAATATGACCTACAGGTAGTCTATATGAAGACCTACAGATCTTCTATAAAAAGACAGGTATTCTATAAGAAGACCTAGAGGTCTTCTATAAGAAGACCTAGAGGTTTTCTATGAGAAGACCTAGAGGTCTTCTATAACAAGACCTAGAGGTCTTCTATAAGAAGACCCAGTGGTCTTCTATGAGATGACCTACAGGTTTTCTATAAGAAGACCTACCGGTCTTCTATAAGTTGATCTACAGGTAGTCTATAAGAAGACCTACAGGTCTTCTCTAAGAAGACCAGATTGTCTTCTATAAAAATAAGAAGACCTACTGGTCTTCTATTAGAAGTCCTGGTGGTTCTCTATAAAAAGATGTGGTGGTCTTCTATAAGAAGACTACAGGTCTTCTATAAGAAGACCTGCAGGTCTTCCATAAGGAGACCTAGAGTTCTTCTATAAGAAGACCTAGTGGTCTTCTATGAGATGACCTACAGGTTTTCTATAAGAAGACCTACCGGTCTTCTATAAGTTGACCTACAGGTAGTCTATAAGAAGATCTTCTATAAGAAGAACTAGTGGTCTTCTATAGGAAGACTTAGTGGTCCTCTATAGGAAAACAGATCAGATCTTCTATAAGAAGACCTACAGATCTTCTATAAGAAGACCTACAGGTCTCCTAAAAGAAGACCTACAGGTCTCCTAAAAGAAGACCTACAGGTCTTCTATAAGAAGACCTACTGGTTTTCTACAAGAAGACCTACAGGTCCTCTATAAGAAGTCCTACTGGACTTCTATAAGAAGTCCTACTGGACTTCTATAAGAAGTCCTACTGGAATTTTACAAGAATACCTACAGGTCTTCTATAAAAAGACAGGTCTTCTATAAGAAGACCTACAGGTCTTCTATGAGAAGACCTACTGGACTTCTATAAGAAGACCTGCAGGTCTTCTATAAAAAGACCTACAGGTCTTCTATAAGAAGACCTATAAGAAAACCACGTGTTTTTTATAGGAGAACCACGTGTTCTTCTATAAGAAAACCACGTGCTTTTCTATATCAAAATCTCCTTTTAGTTGGAGCTGAAATTAATAGGTCCTTTAATTGGACTCCTTTTCCTTCTGAAGACCCTTTTGCATTTTTCCCTAAATCTACAATTTTTATTTAATCAACATTTTTCTCATTAAATTCCCTTTAAATTCACTGCTCTGTTCTGTCCGGTCTCTGACTTAACAACTTAATTTCGGAAAATCTTTCTCTCCTTTCCACCTAAAATGTCTGATGGAAATTTGTGTGGGGCTATGTTTCCAGTTGGCAATAGAATGTGATTGGAATGCTAAATAGAATAATCGAAAACAAAAACTCAACACATTTTCTTTATCCCCCAAAAAGAGCTTTGAGTGGGGGACATTGAAGAGGGTAAGAGAAGGGAAGGAGGAGGGGTAGCAAAAAAAGAATCAAAAATGCATTTCATTGCCATAAAATTCTAGAGCGTGTAAATGTTTATCAGTTTTGGGCGAAAATGTCGATGTTTCAGCAAAAGCTGAAACTAAAACAAGTTGTCAGGAATCAATGGCTGTTTGGTCGTGGCGGCACTGTGAAGAGAGGGAGGTGTCAGGGGGAGACACATTCAAATTGTGTATTGATGCTGTTGGTTGGCTGGGTCCAAAAATTGTTTCTGTTTTTTAAACCAGCTTTAAGTGGACACGTCCGACAAATGTAAACACCAGCCATAACTTCATGGATTTAATGGGGCGGGTGGGACAGAGGAGGGAGAGGTGGGTAATTCATTTGTTGAACATTTGAAAACCAACTCGAATTGTTGGAAATGTAGATGGAGAGTCAGTCATTCACTGAATTCAATGAATGAATAAAAATACTGCTGCTGCTGCTGACGCTGTTTGTCTGAATGCCGTTGCATACTTTTAGGCGTGTAAATTTCTATTATCCCTTCTAAGTCTGTTTTCACAGCCCTTCGTCTAAAAGGATTTAAGCGTTGTGCCAGGCTTTTTAGATGATTGTTTTTTTGTTGTTTTTTTTACTTTTGTTGTTGTATTTTTTATTTTCGTTGTTTTTGTTGTTGTTTAGAAAATCCTCGTTTACATACCTTATATGACAACAGTATTAAGTGATTGTGTCTCTCTGCTTCTGTTTTTTTTTACTGCCATTATTCATTGGCCTAAAACATGTTGCTACACAAAAGAGGGAGAGGGGGGTAAAGGGAGGGGATAGGAAATTCCCCTAAAAATATAACCAAAACATTGTTGGTGTTGATGGGGAACATATTGTTGCTGATAAATGTTTTTGATGGGGAAAGAGAGAGAGAGAGAGAGAGGCTACCCAACTGGCATTTACTGCACACACCAACACATATACAGAACTGAGGCTGTCGAACTGCCTGGCATGTGTTCAGGGCAGACAACCAGAGACATTTAATTGCCGGTATCCTTGAATATTTTAAAGGAAGCTTTTAAACTGGAAGCTGTCATTCGGATGTGCACGTTTTTCGGGGTGGCATTTAATTTTTTTTTTTTGGGTGGGGGGAGGATGTTTTTTTAAAAGTCTTTATGGACATCAATTGTTGTTGTTGTATTTTAATTTTATTTGATTAAGTTAAGCGAATAAAGAACATGCTTCGCGGGGCACAATGCGTGATTTTTCCACCGATGTTTTAATTGAAGATTTCGGAGAGAAAACAAGTTAAAAAGCAGGCCGGGCCGAACTTTGAATACCCTCCAGCATTTGAAACGAATTTGGAAATTTTCAAAAAAAAAAAAAAAAAAAAAATAATAATAAAATCCGTAAAAAATTCTGTTTAAAATTTTAAAAATACCGAATATACCATTATATGGGGGCTATACGAAGACCTGGACCTGCATAGACAACTTTCTGTCTCAGGCTGTAGTATCCCTTTCGAACTTCAAATACTAAATTTGAAACAATTCCGGTGAATAATGTCGCTAAAATCATTAAAATACCGAATATCGGGAGGTACCGTTATAGGGGGGCTATACGAAGACGTGAATCTGCACAAACAATTTTCTCTCATAGGCTGTAGTATCCATTACGAACTTTAAATACCAAATTTGAAAGAATTCTGGTGAATAACGTCGCTAAAATCATCAAAATACCGAATATTGGGAGGTACCGTTATATGGGGGTTATAAGAAGACGTGGACCTGCACAGACAATTTTCTGTCTTAGGCAGCCTGGGATGAATATTGAAGATATTCCCATGGAAATCTCTATTCAGCCCCAGGGCTGAAGATTTCCTATGAAAATCTCTATTCAGCCCCAGGGCTGAAGATTTCCTATGAAAATCTCTATTCAGCCCCAGGGCTGAAGATTTCCTATGAAAATCTCTATTCAGCCCCAGGGCTGAAGATTTCCTATGAAAATCTCTATTCAGCCCCAGGGCTGAAGATTTCCTATGAAAATCTCTATTCAGCCCCAGGGCTGAAGATTTCCTATGAAAATCTCTATTCAGCCCCAGGGCTGAAGATTTCCTATGAAAATCTCTATTCAGCCACAGGGCTGAAGATTTCCTATGAAAATCTCTATTCAGCCCCAGGGCTAAATATTGATGGGTTTCCTATGGAAATCTCTATTCAGCCCCAGGGCTGAATATTGATGGGTTTCCTATGGAAATCTCTATTCAGCTCTTGGGCTGAATATTGAAGATTTAATTTTGGAAATCTCTATTCAGCCCCTGGGCTCAATATTGAAGATTTCCTTTTGGAAATCTCTATTCAGCCCCAGGGCTGAAGATTTCCTATGAAAATCTCTATTCAGCCCCAGGGCTGAAGATTTCCTATGAAAATCTCTATTCAGCCACAGGGCTGAAGATTTCCTATGAAAATCTCTATTCAGCCACAGGGCTGAAGATTTCCTATGAAAATCTCTATTCAGCCCCAGGGCTAAATATTGATGGGTTTCCTATGGAAATCTCTATTCAGCCCCAGGGCTGAATATTGATGGGTTTCCTATGGAAATCTCTATTCAGCTCTTGGGCTGAATATTGAAGATATCCTATGGAAATCTCTATTCAGCCCCAGGGCTGAATATTGAAGATTTCCTATCGGAATCTCTATTCAGCCCCAGGGCTGAATATTGAAAATTTCCTATGGGAAATCTCTATTCAGCCCAGGGGCTGAATATTGAAGATTTCCTATGGGAAATCTCTATTCAGCCCCTGGGCTGAATATTGAAGATTTCCTATTGGAAATCTCTATTCAGCCCAAGGGCTGAATATTGAAGATTTCCTATTGGAAATCTCTATTCAGCCCAAGGGCTGAATATTGAAGATTTCCTATTGGAAATCTCTATTCAGCCCAAGGGCTGAATATTGAAGATTTCCTATTGGAAATCTCTATTCAGCCCCTGGGCTGAACATTGAAGATTTCCTATTGGAAATCTCTATTCAGCCTGGGGGTTGAATTTAAAGATTTCCTATGGAAATCTCCTGAATTGAAAATATCCTTTGGGAAATCTTTAATTCTACTCCGCCTGAATTAAATTTCGTTGGATTTATTGTTTGTTTTTATTATTGTTTTATCGATTTTGTCTAACTGCCATTACCCCATAGACAGTCAATTTGGTTTAGTTTTGTTGCCGTTTTTATGCTAATGCCAAATTGTGTTCCCATCCTTTTTTATGGTTTTGGATTATCCTTGGCTGGAAAAAAATTAGCATATTCTATTAAATAGTCACGTATGGCAGTTCAAATCGATACAACGATTTTCATTATCATGGATATGCATAAATTGAGTTTGTCTATGTGTGTGTGTGTGTGTGTGTTTGTTTCTTTATTACGTGTGTATGTGTGTGTGTGTGTATGAAACATCCCCCCTCCAGGATATTTCAAATCAATTTATGGCTCAAAGCAAACATCGGGAGATGGAGATTGACATAGAATGCCACTGGATTATGGCAGATTTTATGACGTTTTGTTTTACCCCCTCCCCTCTAATTTCTTATTTTTCTTCCTTACTCCCCCCTCTCATCCTGCTGCCTACCATTTAAGATTTCCTTCCATTGCCAGCAAACGTTTAGCCAAACTTCCAATTTGTGCTCTGGAATGCCATCATTTGGCGTCTTATTAAATTGGGAGTTTATTAGTTTAGCCAGCATTGTCCTGCTGCCATCAGGATGTCCTGCCTGTCAATATTATCATAATTTTATGGTCCTTTATAACTGTCATTCTGAGAAGTGGGGGGGGGGGGGTTCGAAAGATTGAGAGCGATTGTTCATATCATTTGTGGCATAAAACTTAATTTGACCAAAGAGGATCCTTAATGTCCTGTAAATGAATTGAAAGCCGAAAGGAAGTTATTTCTCCGGCAATGTGTGGCATATTTTTAGGGGTGGGGGGGGGGGGGTGGGGTAAAGAACATCAAAATACTAAACTAATTGTTGAGCTATTGGAAGGAAAGATACAAGTCAAACAGGAAACAGGATAAAAATTTTAATTTAAATTTTGAAAAGGTCCTTTGGAGGTCTAAACGAAAGGAATAAAGCTTCAATTTCAGTTTTTGATGCCAATAAAAGATCCTTCTTTGAGAAGTCTAGGCCGATGTGAAGAGAACCCCAACTACTTCTGAAGGTCTCTATATATTCTTTTTTCTTCATCTCTCTCCCACTTTTATACCCTCCACCATACTATGGAGGGTATATTAACTTTGTCATTCCGTTTGTAATTCCTCGAAATACTCATGTAAGATGTCCGTCTGTCTGTCTGTTGTAATGACGCTATCTTTCGAACGAATCGAGATAGAAGGCTAAAATTTCGCAGACATATTAATTTTGCCGGTAGGCATGCTAAGTTTGTAAATGGGCCATGTAGGTAAACGTTTTCATATAGCCTCCACACAACGGAACCTCCCGATATTCGCTATTTTGATGATTTTAGCGACATTATTCGTCGAAATTGTTTCAAATTTGGCATTTGAAATTCCAAACGGTATCTACAGCCTAAGATAGAAAATTATCTGTGCAGGTCCACGTCTTCATATAGCCCCTCTCCCTCCGGATATTTGGTATTTTGATGATTTAAGCGACATTATTCACCGGAATTATTTCAAATTTGGTCTTTGAAGTTCGTAATGGATTCTTCAGCCTATGACAGAAAATTATCTGGGCAGGTCCACGTCTTCGTATAGCCCCCATATAACAGTACCTCCCTATATTCGGTATTTTAATGATTTTAGCGACATTATTCGCCAGAATCGTTTCAAATTTAGTATTTGAAGTTGTTAATGGATACTAAAGCTTATGGCAGAAAATTGTCTGTGCAGGTCTACTTCTTCGTATAAGCTCCATATAACTGTACCTCCCTATATTCGGTATTTTGATGATTTTAGCGACATTATTCGCCAGAATCGTTTCAAATTTGGCATTTGAAGTTCGTAATGGATACTACAGCCTATGACTGAAAATTGTCTGTGCAGGTCTACTTCTTCGTATAACCCCCATACAACGGTACCTCCCGATATTCGGTTTTTTGATGATTTTAGCGACACTATTCACCGGAATTGCTTCAAATTTGGCATTTGAAGTTCCAAAGGGATACTACAGCCTAAGATAGAAAATTATCTGTGCAGGTCCATTTCTTCGTATAGCCCCTCTCCCTCCAGATATTCGGTATTTTGATGATTTTAGCGACATTATTCACCGGAATTGTTTCAAATTTGATATTTGAAGTTCCAAAGGGATAGTACAGCCTAAGACAGAAAATTGTCTGTGCAGTTTCACGTCCCTGTATAGCCCCAATTTAACGGTATCTCCCTATATTCGGTATTTTAATGATTTTAGCGACATTATTCACCGGAATTGTTTCAAATTATGTATTTAGAGTTCGTAATGGGAACTACAGTCTGTGACAGAAAAATGTCTTTGCAGGTCCAGGTCTTCGTATAGGCCCCATATATCAGTACCTCCTTATATTCGGTATTTTTACGAGTTTAGGTACAATACCCACTGAAATTGTTTGAGATATCGTATTTGACGTTAGTAATGGATGCTATAGTCTGTGACAGAAAATTGTCTATGCTGGCCCAGGTCTTCGCACAGCTCCGATATAATGGTATCTCCCTGTATATGATATTTTGATGATTTTAGCTACATTATTCACCGTTTATTTCAAGTTTCGAATTTGAATATGGTAATGGCTAATGGCAAACAATGCCTATGTAGGTCCACGTCGTATAGACCCCAATTTAACGGCTATATTCGGTATTTTTCAAATTTAACAGAATTTTTAACGGTTTTTATTTTTTGAAAATTTCCAAGTTCGTTCCAAATGGTGGAGGGTATTCAAAGTTTGGCCCGGCCGAACTTACTGCTTTTTAACTTGTTTCTTTTCTCTCCCTCTCTATCTCTACCTCTATTTACTTCTAAGAGGAAGATTCATTATCCTTACAAGAGAAAGACGATACATTCTCAAACCTCTGCGATTGGAATTCCTACTCATCTCTTATTTCCTCCACTACATCATATCTTCATATTTCCTCTCTCTCTTTTCCCACAACAATACATTGAAGCGGAGAATGTCAGTCAACAAGCTGTTAAATTTACATATTAACATTTCAGGGTCTAACTACAGAGAAAAATTTGTGGACAGATTTGGGAGAGGGTGGGGGGGGGGAGTGGGGCGGTGTCATTAAAATCAGAGGAGAAGAGCAGAAAGTCAATGGGAAAACATTTTTAAATTCAGGTTTTGATGTCAAGAAAAGGACATTCTTTGAGGGGTCTGGGCTGATCTCTACAAAGCCATTTAATTTACATTGTAACATTTCAGGGTCTAACTACAGATACATAATTTTGGACAGATTTGAAGTGCCTCAAAATCAGAAGAGAAGAGCAGAAAGTCAACGGGAATACATTTTTAAAAATCGGGTTTAGGTGTCAAAGAAGGATATTTTTTGAGGGATCTGGGCCGATTTCTACAAAGTCAAAAGCATTAAAATCAAACTATTTCTGATTTTTTCTCCACGCCCTTCTATTTCTCTTTTGTTCTACGCCTTTCTCTCACTCCCATAATTTCAAATTTAGTTTTTGAGCCAAGGGAAAGGTCACAAGGCCAAAACCCCCGGTGGATCTTAAAATAACCACAGGTATGGGAATATAAATTCCGATTAATATACTTTCTATGAGGGGTCTTCGCTGAACGTAACAGAATCAGAGGCATGGGAATCTGAATTCAAATTAATATTTCTATATATACTTATCTCTTCTTCTCCGTATTCCAATCTCGCTCTCTTTTGCTCTCACCACTTCTAAGAGAAAAATTCATTACCATTACAACACCAAGACGTCATATTTTCATCTCCATCTAACATACTCTCCGCATATCATCTCTCCCTCTCTCTTCAAATAACTAGAAATTGACGGGGAGAATGTTAATCAACTTAACAAGCTGTATAGACTCAACTACATGTTCCAGAGACTAACAATCCGACTGGAGGGTTTCTTATACCCTCCCCCAATTTATTTCCCCTCCCAATCACAACTGAAAAGAAAACGTAGTCCAGGGCTCCTTTTCCTTTTAACGCTCCATTGAAATACATAATAAATTTTATTCCTTTTTATGGTCAATTTGATATTATGGACAAGGATCCTTCTTCGTTCTGCCCGATAATTACATTAAATTAGTTTAACATTCAATCCAATTATGTCGAAACGCAAATCCAGAGGGACAAGAAAAGAAGAGAAAAACAACAACTTGCACTTCAAATAAATCAAAAAACATGGATTTATTTACATAAATTTACACCAATACAGACGAGGATACACATATATATGTGTTATGGAAACGAGGATTGGAACGCCAAAAAAGTAAAAATTTAAGGAGATATCTGCTATTTTTCCTCTTTAAATATCTGCAATCAAAACGATGCTAAAAACCCCGAAATGTCAATATTTAAGGAGTTATGAGCATTTTAAAATACCCTATTTTTCCTCTTTAAATATCTGCAATCAAAACGATGCTAAAAACCCCGAAATGTCAATATTTAAGGAGTTATGAGCATTTTAAAATACCCTATTTTTCCTCTTTAAATATCTGCAATCAAAACGATGCTAAAAACCCCGAAATGTCAATATTTAAGGAGTTTTGAGCGTTTTAAAGCAGGCTATACAGAAACTGCAATCAAAACGATGCTAAAAACCCCGAAAAGTCAATATTTAAGGAGTTATGAGCATTTTAAAATACCCTATTTCTCCTTTTAAATATCTGCAATCAAAACGATGCTAAAAACCCCGAAAAGTCAATATTTAAGGAGTTATGAGCATTTTAAAATACCCTATTTTTCCTCTTTAAATATCTCCAATCAAAACGATGCTAAAAACCCCGAAATGTCAATATTTAAGGAGTTATGAGCATTTTAAAATACCCTATTTCTCCTTTTAAATATCTGCAATCAAAACGATGCTAAAAACCCCGAAATGTCAATATTTAAGGAGTTATGAGCATTTTAAAATAGCCTATTTTTCCTCTTTAAATATCTCCAATCAAAACGATGCTAAAAACCCCGAAATGTCAATATTTAAGGAGTTATGAGCATTTTAAAATACCCTATTTTTCCTCTTTAAATATCTGCAATCAAAACGATGCTAAAAACCCCGAAATGTCAATATTTAAGGAGTTATGAGCATTTTAAAATACCCTATTTTTCCTCTTTAAATATCTGCAATCAAAACGATGCTAAAAACCCCGAAATGTCAATATTTAAGGAGTTATGAGCATTTTAAAATACCCTATTTTTCCTCTTTAAATATCTGCAATCAAAACGATGCTAAAAACCCCGAAATGTCAATATTTAAGGAGTTATGAGCATTTTAAAATACCCTATTTTTCCTCTTTAAATATCTGCAATCAAAACGATGCTAAAAACCCCGAAATGTCAATATTTAAGGAGTTATGAGCATTTTAAAATACCCTATTTCTCCTTTTAAATATCTGCAATCAAAACGATGCTAAAAACCCCGAAAAGTCAATATTTAAGGAGTTATGAGCATTTTAAAATACCCTATTTTTCCTCTTTAAATATCTGCAATCAAAACGATGCTAAAAACCCCGAAATGTCAATATTTAAGGAGTTATGAGCATTTTAAAATACCCTATTTCTCCTTTTAAATATCTGCAATCAAAACGATGCTAAAAACCCCGAAATGTCAATATTTAAGGAGTTATGAGCATTTTAAAATACCCTATTTTTCCTCTTTAAATATCTGCAATCAAAACGATGCTAAAAACCCCGAATGTCAATATTTAAGGAGTTATGAGCATTTTAAAATACCCTATTTTTCCTCTTTAAATATCTCCAATCAAAACGATGCTAAAAACCCCGAAATGTCAATATTTAAGGAGTTATGAGCATTTTAAAATACCCTATTTTTCCTCTTTAAATATCTGCAATCAAACGATGCTAAAAACCCCGAAATGTCAATATTTAAGGAGTTATGAGCATTTTAAAATACCCTATTTTTCCTCTTTAAATATCTGCAATCAAAACGATGCTAAAACCCCGAAATGTCAATATTTAAGGAGTTATGAGCATTTTAAAATACCCTATTTCTCCTTTTAAATATCTGCAATCAAAACGATGCTAAAAACCCCGAAAAGTCAATATTTAAGGAGTTATGAGCATTTTAAAATACCCTATTTTCCTCTTTAAATATCTGCAATCAAAACGATGCTAAAACCCCGAAATGTCAATATTTAAGGAGTTATGAGCATTTTAAAATACCCTATTTTCCTCTTTAAATATCTGCAATCAAAACGATGCTAAAAACCCCGAAATGTCAATATTTAAGGAGTTATGAGCATTTTAAAATACCCTATTTTTCCTCTTTAAATATCTGCAATCAAAACGATGCTAAAAACCCCGAAATGTCAATATTTAAGGAGTTATGAGCATTTTAAAATACCCTATTTTTCCTCTTTAAATATCTGCAATCAAAACGATGCTAAAACCCCGAAATGTCAATATTTAAGGAGTTATGAGCATTTTAAAATACCCTATTTTTCCTCTTTAAATATCTCCAATCAAACGATGCTAAAAACCCCGAAATGTCAATATTTAAGGAGTTATGAGCATTTAAAATACCCTATTTTTCCTCTTTAAATATCTGCAATCAAAACGATGCTAAAAACCCCGAAATGTCAATATTTAAGGAGTTATGAGCATTTTAAAATACCCTATTTTTCCTTTTTAAATATCTCCAATCAAAACGATGCTAAAAACCCCGAAATGTCAATATTTAAGGAGTTATGAGCATTTTAAAATACCCTATTTCTCCTTTTAAATATCTGCAATCAAAACGATGCTAAAAACCCCGAAATGTCAATATTTAACGAGTTATGAGCATTTTAAAATACCCTATTTTTCCTCTTTAAATATCTGCAATCAAAACGATGCTAAAAACCCCGAAATGTCAATATTTAAGGAGTTATGAGCATTTTAAAATACCCTATTTTTCCTCTTTAAATATTTGCAATCAAAACGATGCTAAAAACCCCGAAATGTCAATATTTAAGGAGTTATGAGCATTTTAAAATACCCTATTTTTCCTCTTTAAATATCTGCAATCAAAACGATGCTAAAAACCCCGAAATGTCAATATTTAAGGAGTTATGAGCATTTTAAAATACCCTATTTTTCCTCTTTAAATATCTCCAATCAAAACGATGCTAAAAACCCCGAAATGTCAATATTTAAGGAGTTATGAGCATTTTAAAATACCCAATTTTTCCTCTTTAAATATCTGCAATCAAAACGATGCTAAAAACCCCGAAATGTCAATATTTAAGGAGTTATGAGCATTTTAAAATACCCTATTTTTCCTCTTTAAATATCTGCAATGAAAACGATGCTAAAAACCCCGAAATGTCAATATTTAAGGAGTTATGAGCATTTTAAAATACCCTATTTTTCCTTTTTAAATATCTCCAATCAAAACGATGCTAAAAACCCCGAAATGTCAATATTTAAGGAGTTATGAGCATTTAAAATACCCTATTTCTCCTTTTAAATATCTGCAATCAAAACGATGCTAAAAACCCCGAAATGTCAATATTTAACGAGTTATGAGCATTTTAAAATACCCTATTTTTCCTCTTTAAATATCTGCAATCAAAACGATGCTAAAACCCCGAAATGTCAATATTTAAGGAGTTATGAGCATTTTAAAATACCCTATTTTTCCTCTTTAAATATCTGCAATCAAAACGATGCTAAAAACCCCGAAATGTCAATATTTAAGGAGTTATGAGCATTTTAAAATACCCTATTTTTCCTCTTTAAATATCTGCAATCAAAACGATGCTAAAAAACCCCGAAATGTCAATATTTAAGGAGTTATGAGCATTTTAAAATACCCTATTTTTCCTCTTTAAATATCTCCAATCAAAACGATGCTAAAAACCCCGAAATGTCAATATTTAAGGAGTTATGAGCATTTTAAAATACCCTATTTTTCCTCTTTAAATATCTCCAATCAAAACGATGCTAAAAACCCCGAAATGTCAATAGTTAAGGAGTTATGAGCATTTTAAAATACCCTATTTTTCCTCTTTAAATATCTGCAATCAAAACGATGCTAAAAACCCCGAAATGTCAATATTTAAGGAGTTATGAGCATTTTAAAATACCCTATTTTTCCTCTTTAAATATCTGCAATCAAAACGATGCTAAAAACCCCGAAAAGTCAATATTTAAGGAGTTATGAGCATTTTAAAATAACCTATTTTTCCTCTTTAAATATCTGCAATCAAAACGATGCTAAAAACCCCGAAATGTCAATATTTAAGGAGTTATGAGCATTTTAAAATACCCTATTTCTCCTTTTAAATATCTGCAATCAAAACGATGCTAAAAATCCCGAAATGTCAATATTTAAGGAGTTATGAGCATTTTAAAATACCCTATTTTTCCTTTTTAAATATCTGCAATCAAAACGATGCTAAAAACCCCGAAATGTCAATATTTAAGGAGTTATGAGCATTTTAAAATACCCTATTTTTCCTCTTTAAATATCTCCAATCAAAACGATGCTAAAAACCCCGAAATGTCAATATTTAAGGAGTTATGAGCATTTTAAAATACCCTATTTTTCCTTTTAAATATCTGCAATCAAAACGATGCTAAAAACCTCGAAATGTCAATATTTAAGGAGTTATGAGCATTTTAAAATACCCTATTTTTCCTCTTTAAATATCTGCAATCAAAACGATGCTAAAAACCCCGAAATGTCAATATTTAAGGAGTTATGAGCATTTAAAATACCCTATTTTTCCTCTTTAAATATCTGCAATCAAAACGATGCTAAAAACCCCGAAATGTCAATATTTAAGGAGTTATGAGCATTTTAAAATACCCTATTTTTCCTCTTTAAATATCTGCAATCAAAACGATGCTAAAAACCCCGAAATGTCAATATTTAAGGAGTTATGAGCATTTTAAAATACCCTATTTCTCCTTTTAAATATCTGCAATCAAAACGATGCTAAAAACCCCGAAAAGTCAATATTTAAGGAGTTATGAGCATTTTAAAATACCCTATTTTTCCTCTTTAAATATCTGCAATCAAAACGATGCTAAAAACCCCGAAATGTCAATATTTAAGGAGTTATGAGCATTTTAAAATACCCTATTTCTCCTTTTAAATATCTGCAATCAAAACGATGCTAAAAACCCCGAAATGTCAATATTTAAGGAGTTATGAGCATTTTAAAATACCCTATTTTTCCTCTTTAAATATCTGCAATCAAAACGATGCTAAAAAACCCCGAAATGTCAATATTTAAGGAGTTATGAGCATTTTAAAATACCCTATTTTTCCTCTTTAAATATCTGCAATCAAAACGATGCTAAAAACCCCGAAATGTCAATATTTAAGGAGTTATGAGCATTTTAAAATACCCTATTTTTCCTCTTTAAATATCTGCAATCAAAACGATGCTAAAAACCCCGAAATGTCAATATTTAAGGAGTTATGAGCATTTTAAAATACCCTATTTTTCCTCTTTAAATATCTGCAATCAAAACGATGCTAAAAACCCCGAAAAGTCAATATTTAAGGAGTTATGAGCGTTTTAAAATACCCTATTTTTCCTCTTTAAATATCTGCAATCAAAACGATGCTAAAAAACCCCGAAATGTCAATATTTAAGGAGTTATGAGCATTTTAAAATACCCTATTTTTCCTCTTTAAATATCTGCAATCAAAACGATGCTAAAAACCCCGAAATGTCAATATTTAAGGAGTTATGAGCATTTTAAAATACCCTATTTTTCCTCTTTAAATATCTGCAATCAAACGATGCTAAAAACCCCGAAATGTCAATATTTAAGGAGTTATGAGCATTTTAAAATACCCTATTTTTCCTCTTTAAATATCTGCAATCAAAACGATGCTAAAAACCCCGAAATGTCAATATTTAAGGAGTTATGAGCGTTTTAAAGCAGGCTATAAAGAAACTGCAATCAAAACGATGCTAAAAACCCCGAAATGTCAATATTTAGGGAGTTATGAGCATTTTAAAATACCCTATTTTTCCTCTTTAAATATCTGCAATCAAAACGATGCTAAAAACCCCGAAATGTCAATATTTAAGGAGTTATAAGCGTTTTAAAATACCCTATTTTTCCTCTTTAAATATCTCCAATCAAAACGATGCTAAAAACCCCGAAATGTCAATATTTAAGGAGTTATAAGCGTTTTAAAGCAGGCTATAAAGAAACTGCAATCAAAACGATGCTAAAAACCCCGAAATGTCAATTTTTAAGGAGTTATGAGCATTTTAAAATACCCTATTTTTCCTCTTTAAATATCTGCCATCAAAACGATGCTAAAAACCCCGAAATGTCAATATTTAAGGAGTTATGAGCATTTTAAAATACCCTATCTTTCCTCTTTAAATATCTGCTATCAAAACGATGCTAAAAACCCCGAAATGTCAATATTTAAGGAGTTATGAGCATTTAAAATACCCTATTTTCCTCTTTAAATATCTGCCATCAAAACGATGCTAAAAACCCCGAAATGTCAATATTTAAGGAGTTATACGCGTTTTAAAGCAGGCTATAAAGAAACTGCAATCAAAACGATGCTAAAAAACCCCGAAATGTCAATATTTAAGGAGTTATGAGCATTTTAAAATACCCTATTTTTCCTCTTTAAATATCTGCCATCAAAACGATGCTAAAAACCCCGAAATGTCAATATTTAAGGAGTTATGAGCATTTTAAAATACCCTATCTTTCCTCTTTAAATATCTGCTATCAAAACGATGCTAAAAACCCCGAAATGTCAATATTTAAGGAGTTATGAGCATTTTAAAATACCCTATTTTTCCTCTTTAAATATCTGCCATCAAAACGATGCTAAAAACCCCGAAATGTCAATATTTAAGGAGTTATGAGCATTTTAAAATACCCTATTTTTCCTCTTTAAATATCTGCAATCAAAACGATGCTAAAACCCCGAAATGTCAATATTTAAGGAGTTATGAGCGTTTTAAAGCAGGCTATAAAGAAACTGCAATCAAAACGATGCTAAAAACCCCGAAATGTCAATATTTAAGGAGTTATGAGCATTTTAAAATACCCTATCTTTCCTCTTTAAATATCTGCTATCAAAACGATGCTAAAAACCCCGAAATGTCAATATTTAAGGAGTTATGAGCATTTTAAAATACCCTATTTTTCCTCTTTAAATATCTGCCATCAAAACGATGCTAAAAACCCCGAAATGTCAATATTTAAGGAGTTATGAGCATTTTAAAATACCCTATTTTTCCTCTTTAAATATCTGCAATCAAAAAGATGCTAAAAACCCCGAATGTCAATATTTAAGGAGTTATGAGCATTTAAAATACCCTATTTTTCCTCTTTAAATATCTGCAATCAAAACGATGCTAAAAACCCCGAAATGTCAATATTTAAGGAGTTATGAGCATTTTAAAATACCCTATTTTTCCTCTTTAAATATCTGCAATCAAAAAGATGCTAAAAACCCCGAAATGTCAATATTTAAGGAGTTATGAGCATTTTAAAATACCCTATTTTTCCTCTTTAAATATCTGCAATCAAAACGATGCTAAAACCCCGAAATGTCAATATTTAAGGAGTTATGAGCATTTTAAAATACCCTATTTTTCCTCTTTAAATATCTGCAATCAAAAAGATGCTAAAAACCCCGAAATGTCAATATTTAAGGAGTTATGAGCATTTTAAAATACCCTATTTTTCCTCTTTAAATATCTGCAATCAAAACGATGCTAAAAACCCCGAAATGTCAATATTTAAGGAGTTATGAGCATTTTAAAATACCCTTTTTTTCCTCTTTAAATATCTGCAATCAAAACGATGCTAAAAACCCCGAAATGTCAATATATAAGGAATTATGAGCGTTTTAAAGCAGGCTATAAAGAAACTGCAATCAAAAAGATGCTAAAAACCCCGAAATGTCAATATTTAAGGAGTTATGAGCATTTTAAAATACCCTATTTTTCCTCTTTAAATATCTGCAATCAAAACGATGCTAAAAACCCCGAAATGTCAATACTTAAGGAGTTATGAGCATTTTAAAATACCCTATTTTTCCTCTTTAAATATCTGCAATCAAACGATGCTAAAAACCCCCGAAATGTCAATATTTAAGGAGTTATGAGCATTTTAAAGCAGGCTATAAAGAAACTGCAATCCAAAAGATGCTAAAAACCCCGAAATGTCAATATTTAAGGAGTTATGAGCATTTTAAAATACCCTATTTTTCCTCTTTAAATATCTGCAATCAAAACGATGCTAAAAACCCCGAAATGTCAATACTTAAGGAGTTATGAGCATTTTAAAATACCCTATTTTTCCTCTTTAAATATCTGCAATCAAAACGATGCTAAAACCCCGAAATGTCAATATTTAAGGAGTTATGAGCATTTTAAAATACCCTATTTTTCCTCTTTAAATATCTACCATCAAAACGATGCTAAAAACCCCGAAATGTCAATATTTAAGGAGTTATGAGCATTTTAAAATACCCTATTTTCCTCTTTAAATATCTGCAATCAAACGATGCTAAAAACCCCGAAATGTCAATATTTAAGGAGTTATGAGCATTTTAAAATACCCTATTTTTCCTCTTTAAATATCTGCAATCAAAACGATGCTAAAAACCCCGAAATGTCAATATTTAAGGAGTTATGAGCGTTTTAAAGCAGGCTATAAAGAAACTGCAATCAAAACGATGCTAAAAACCCCGAAATGTCAATATTTAAGGAGTTATGAGCATTTTAAAGCAGGCTATAAAGAAACTGCAATCAAAACGATGCTAAAAACCCCGAAATGTCAATATTTAAGGAGTTATGAGCATTTTAAATACCCTATTTTTCCTCTTTAAATATCTGCAATCAAAACGATGCTAAAAACCCCGAAATGTCAATACTTAAGGAGTTATGAGCATTTTAAAATACCCTATTTTTCCTCTTAAATATCTGCAATCAAAACGATGCTAAAAACCCCGAAATGTCAATACTTAAGGAGTTATGAGCATTTTAAAATACCCTATTTTTCCTCTTTAAATATCTACCATCAAAACGATGCTAAAACCCCGAAATGTCAATATTTAAGGAGGTATGAGCATTTTAAAGCAGGCTATAAAGAAACTGCAATCAAAACGATGCTAAAAACCCCGAAATGTCAATATTTAAGGAGTTATGAGCGTTTTAAAGCAGGCTATAAAGAAACTGCAATCAAAACGATGCTAAAAACCCCGAAATGTCAATATTTAAGGAGTTATGAGCATTTTAAAATACCCTATTTTTCCTCTTTAAATATCTGCAATCAAAACGATGCTAAAAACCCCGAAATGTCAATACTTAAGGAGTTATGAGCATTTTAAAATACCCTATTTTTCCTCTTTAAATATCTGCAATCAAAACGATGCTAAAAACCCCGAAATGTCAATACTTAAGGAGTTATGAGCATTTTAAAATACCCTATTTTTCCTCTTTAAATATCTACCATCAAACGATGCTAAAAACCCCGAAATGTCAATATTTAAGGAGTTATGAGCATTTTAAAGCAGGCTATAAAGAAACTGCAATCAAAACGATGCTAAAAACCCCGAAATGTCAATATTTAAGGAGTTATGAGCATTTTAAAATACCCTAGTTTTCCTCTTTAAATATCTGCAATCAAAACGATGCTAAAAATCCCGAAATGTCAATATTTAAGGAGTTATGAGCATTTTAAAGCAGGCTATAAAGAAACTGCAATCAAAACGATGCTAAAAACCCCGAAATGTCAATATTTAAGGAGTTATGAGCATTTTAAAATACCCTATTTTTCCTCTTTAAATATCTGCAATCAAAACGATGCTAAAAACCCCGAAATGTCAATACTTAAGGAGTTATGAGCATTTTAAAATACCCTATTTTTCCTCTTTAAATATCTGCAATCAAAACGATGCTAAAAACCCCGAAATGTCAATACTTAAGGAGTTATGAGCATTTTAAAATACCCTATTTTTCCTCTTTAAATATCTACCATCAAAACGATGCTAAAAACCCCGAAATGTCAATATTTAAGGAGTTATGAGCATTTTAAAGCAGGCTATAAAGAAACTGCAATCAAAACGATGCTAAAAACCCCGAAATGTCAATATTTAAGGAGTATGAGCATTTTAAAATACCCTAGTTTCCTCTTTAAATATCTGCAATCAAAACGATGCTAAAAATCCCGAAATGTCAATATTTAAGGAGTTATGAGCATTTTAAAGCAGGCTATAAAGAAACTGCAATCAAAACGATGCTAAAAACCCCGAAATGTCAATATTTAAGGAGTTATGAGCATTTTAAAATACCCTATTTTTCCTCTTTAAATATCTGCAATCAAAACGATGCTAAAAACCCCGAAATGTCAATATTTAAGGAGTTATGAGCATTTTAAAATACCCTATTTTCCTCTTTAAATATCTACCATCAAAACGATGCTAAAAAACCCGAAATGTCATATTTAAGGAGTATGAGCATTTTAAAATACCCTATTTTTCCTCTTTAAATATCTGCAATCAAACCGATGCTAAAAAACCCGAAATGTCAATATTAAGGAGTTATGAGCATTTTAAATACCCTATTTTTCCTCTTTAATATCTACCATCAAAACGATGCTAAAAACCCCGAATGTCAATATTTAAGGAGTTATGAGCATTTTAAAATACCTTATTTTTCCTCTTTAAATATCTGCAATCAAAACGATGCTAAAATCCCGAAATGTCAATATTTAAGGAGTTTATAAGCATTTTTAAAGCAGGCTATAAGAAACTGCAATCAAAACGATGCTAAAAACCCCGAAATGTCAATATTTAAGGAGTTATGAGCATTTTAAAATACCCTATTTTCCTCTTTAAATATCTACCATCAAAACGATGCTAAAAACCCCGAAATGTCAATATTTAAGGAGTTATGAGCCATTTTAAAATACCCTATTTTTTCCTCTTTAAATATCTGCAATCCAAAACGATGCTAAAAATCCCGAAATGTCAATATTTAAGGAGTTCATGAGCATTTAAAGCAGGCTATAAAGAAATGCAATCAAAACGATGCTAAAAACCCCGAAATGTCCAATATTTAAGGAGTTATGAGCATTTTAAAATACCCTATTTTTCTCTTTAAATATCTACCATCAAAACGATGCTACAAACCCCGAATGTCAATATTAAGGAGTTATGAGCATTTAAAATACCCTATTTTTCCTCTTTAAATATCTGCAATCAAAACGATGCTAAAACCCCGAAATGTCAATATTTAAGGAGTTATGAGCATTTTAAAATACCTATTTTTCTTCTTTAAATATCTGCAATCAAAACGATGCTAAAAACCCCGAAATGTCAATATTTAAGGAGTTTATGAGCATTTTAAAATACCCTATTTTTCCTCTTTAAATATCTGCCATCAAAACGATGCTAAAAACCCCGAAATGTCAATATTTAAGGAGTATGAGCATTTTAAAATACCCTATTTTTCCTCTTTAAATATCTGCCATCAAAACGATGCTAAAACCCCGAATATCAATATTTAAGGAGTTATGAGCGTTTTAAAATACCCTATTTTTCCTCTTTAAATATCTCCAATCAAAACGATGCTAAAAAACCCCGAAATGTCAATATTTAAGGAGTTATGAGCATTTTAAAGCAGGCTATAAAGAACTGCAATCAAAACGATGCTAAAAACCCCGAAATGTCAATATTTAAGGAGTTATGAGCATTTTAAAATACCCTATTTTTCCTCTTTAAATATCTGCAATCAAAACGATGCTAAAACCCCGAAATGTCAATATTTAAGGAGTTATGAGCATTTTAAAATACCCTATTTTTCCTCTTTAAATATCTGCAATCAAAACGATGCTAAAAACCCCGAATGTCAATATTTAAGGAGTTATGAGCATTTTAAAGCAGGCTATAAGAAACTGCAATCAAAACGATGCTAAAAACCCCGAAATGTCAATATTTAAGGAGTTATGAGCATTTTAAATACCCTATTTTTCCTCTTTAAATATCTGCAATCAAAACGATGCTAAAACCCTGAAATGTCAATATTTAAGGAGTTATGAGCGTTTTAAAGCAGGCTATAAAGAAACTGCAATCAAAACGATGCTAAAAACCCCGAAATGTCAATATTTAAGGAGTTATGAGCATTTTAAAATACCCTATTTTTCTTCTTTAAATATCTGCAATCAAAACGATGCTAAAAACCCCGAAATATCAATATTTAAGGAGTTATGAGCGTTTAAAGAAGGCTATAAAGAAACTGCAATCAAACGATGCTAAAAACCCCGAAATGTCAATATTTAAGGAGTTATGAGCATTTTAAAATACCCTATTTTTCCTCTTTAAATATCTGCAATCAAAACGATGCTAAAAACCCCGAATGTCAATATTTAAGGAGTTATGAGCGTTTTAAAGCAGGCTATAAAGAAACTGCAATCAAAACGATGCTAAAAACCCCGAAATGTCAATATTTAAGGAGTTATGAGCATTTTAAAATACCCTATTTTTCTTCTTTAAATATCTGCAATCAAAACGATGCTAAAAACCCCGAAATGTCAATATTTAAGGAGTTATGAGCATTTTAAAATACCCTATTTTTCATCTTTGAATATCTGCCATCAAAACGATGCTAAAAACCCCGAAATGTCAATATTTAAGGAGTTATGAGCATTTTAAAATACCCTATTTTTCCTCTTTAATATCTGCAATCAAAACGATGCTAAAAACCCCGAAATGTCAATATTTAAGGAGTTATGAGCGTTTAAAGCAGGCTATAAAGAAACTGCAATCAAAACGATGCTAAAAACCCCGAAATGTCAATATTTAAGGAGTTATGAGCATTTTAAAATACCCTATTTTCTTCTTTAAATATCTGCAATCAAAACGATGCTAAAAACCCCGAAATATCAATATTTAAGGAGTTATGAGCGTTTTAAAGAAGGCTATAAAGAAACTGCAATCAAAACGATGCTAAAAACCCCGAAATGTCAATATTTAAGGAGTTATGAGCATTTTAAAAATACCCTATTTTTCATCTTTAAATTCTGCCATCAAAACGATGCTAAAAACCCCGAAATGTCAATATTTAAGGAGTTATGAGCATTTTAAAATACCCTATTTTTCCTCTTTAAATATCTACCATCAAAACGATGCTAAAACCCCGAAATGTCAATATTTAAGGAGTTATGAGCATTTTAAGCAGGCTATAAAGAAACTGCAATCAAAACGATGCTAAAAACCCCGAATGTTAATATTTAAGGAGTTATGAGCATTTTAAAATACCCTATTTTTCCTCTTTAATATCTCCAATCAAAACGATGCTAAAAACCCCCGAAATGTCAATATTTAAGGAGTTATGAGCATTTTAAAATTCCCTATTTTTCCTCCTTAAATATCTCCAATCAAAACGATGCTAAAACCCCGAATGTCAATATTTAAGGAGTTATGAGCGTTTTAAAGCAGGCTATAAAGAACTGCAATCAAAACGATGCTAAAAACCCCGAAATGTTAATATTTAAGGAGTTATGAGCATTTTAAAATACCCTATTTTTCCTCTTTAAATATCTCCAATCAAAACGATGCTAAAAACCCCGAAATGTCAATATTTAAGGAGTTATGAGCATTTTAAAATACCCTATTTTTTCCTCTTTAAATATCTCCAATCAAAACGATGCTAACAACCCCGAAATGTTATATTTAAGGAGTTATGAGCGTTTTAAAGCAGGCTATAAAGAACTGCAATCAAAACGATGCTAAAAACCCCGAAATGTTAATATTTAAGGAGTTATGAGCATTTTAAAATACCCTATTTTTCCTCTTTAAATATCTCCAATCAAACGATGCTAAAAACCCCGAAATGTCAATATTTAAGGAGTTATGAGCGTTTTAAAGCAGGCTATAAAGAAACTGCAATCAAAACGATGCCTAAAAACCCCGAAATGTTAATATTTAAGGAGTTATGAGCATTTTAAAATACCCTATTTTTCCTCTTTAAATATCTCCAATCAAAACGATGCTAAAAACCCCGAAATGTCAATATTTAAGGAGTTATGAGCGTTTTAAAGCAGGCTATAAAGAAACTGCAATCAAAACGATGCTAAAAACCCCGAAATGTTAATATTTAAGGAGTTATGAGCATTTTAAAATACCCTATTTTTCCTCTTTAAATATCTCCAATCAAAACGATGCTAAAACCCCGAAATGTCAATATTTAAGGAGTTATGAGCGTTTTAAAGCAGGCTATAAAGAAACTGCAATCAAACGATGCTAAAAACCCCGAAATGTTAATATTTAAGGAGTTATGAGCATTTTAAAATACCCTATTTTTCCTCTTTAAATATCTCCAATCAAAACGATGCTAAAAACCCCGAAATGTCAATATTTAAGGAGTTATGAGCATTTTAAAAATTCCCTATTTTTCCTCCTTAAATATCTCCAATCAAAACGATGCTAAAAACCCCGAAATGTCAATATTTAAGGAGTTATGAGCGTTTTAAAGCAGGCTATAAAGAAACTGCAATCAAAACGATGCTAAAAACCCCGAAATGTTAATATTTAAGGAGTTATGAGCATTTAAAATACCCTATTTTTCCTCTTAAATATCTCCAATCAAAACGATGCTAAAAACCCCGAAATGTCAATATTTAAGGAGTTATGAGCGTTTTAAAGCAGGCTATAAGAAACTGCAATCAAAACGATGCTAAAAACCCCGAAATGTTAATATTTAAGGAGTTATGAGCATTTTAAAATACCCTATTTTTCCTCTTTAAATATCTCCAATCAAAACGATGCTAAAAACCCCGAAATGTCAATATTTAAGGAGTTATGAGCATTTTAAAATTCCCTATTTTTCCTCCTTAAATATCTCCAATCAAAACGATGCTAAAAACCCCGAAATGTCAATATTTAAGGAGTTATGAGCGTTTTAAAGCAGGCTATAAAGAAACTGCAATCAAAACGATGCTAAAAACCCCGAAATGTTAATATTTAAGGAGTTATGAGCATTTTAAAATACCCTATTTTTCCTCTTTAAATATCTCCAATCAAAACGATGCTAAAAACCCCGAAATGTCAATATTTAAGGAGTTATGAGCGTTTAAAGCAGGCTATAAAGAAACTGCAATCAAAACGATGCTAAAAACCCCGAAATGTCAATATTTAAGGAGTTATGAGCATTTTAAAATACCCTATTTTTCCTCTTTAAATATCTGCCATCAAAACGATGCTAAAAACCCCCGAAATGTCAATATTTAAGGAGTTATGAGCATTTTAAAATACCCTATTTTTCCTCTTTAAATATCTGCCATCAAAACGATGCTAAAAACCCCGAAATGTCAATATTTAAGGAGTTATGAGCATTTTAAAATACCCTATTTTTCCTCTTTAAATATCTGCAATCAAAACGATGCTAAAACCCCGAAATGTCAATATTTAAGGAGTTATGAGCGTTTTAAAATAGGCTATAAAGAAACTACAATCAAACGATGCTAAAAACCCCGAAATGTCAATATTTAAGGAGTTATGAGCATTTTAAAATACCCTATTTTTCCTCTTTAAATATCTGCCATCAAAACGATGCTAAAAACCCCAAAATGTCAATATTTAAGGAGTTATGAGCATTTTAAAATACCCTATTTTTCCTCTTTAAATATCTGCCATCAAAACGATGCTAAAAACCCCGAAATGTCAATATTTAAGGAGTTATGAGCATTTTAAAATACCCTATTTTTCCTCTTTAAATATCTGCAATCAAAACGATGCTAAAACCCCGAATGTCAATATTTAAGGAGTTATGAGCGTTTTAAAATAGGCTATAAAGAAACTGCAATCAAAACGATGCTAAAAACCCCGAAATGTCAATATTTAAGGAGTTATGAGCATTTTAAAATACCCTATTTTTCCTCTTTAAATATCTGCCATCAAAACGATGCTAAAAACCCCAAAATGTCAATATTTAAGGAGTTATGAGCATTTTAAAATACCCTATTTTTCCTCTTTAAATATCTGCAATCAAAACGATGCTAAAAACCCCGAAATGTCAATATTTAAGGAGTTATGAGCGTTTTAAAATAGGCTATAAAGAAACTGCAATCAAAACGATGCTAAAAACCCCGAAATGTCAATATTTAAGGAGTTATGAGCATTTTAAATACCCTATTTTTCCTCTTTAAATATCTGCCATCAAAACGATGCTAAAAACCCCGAAATGTCAATATTTAAGGAGTTATGAGCATTTTAAAATACCCTATTTTTCCTCTTTAAATATCTACCATCAAAACGATGCTACAAACCCCGAAATGTCAATATTTAAGGAGTTATGAGCGTTTTAAGTAGGCTATAAAGAAACTGCAATCAAAACGATGCTAAAACCCCGAAATGTCAATATTTAAGGAGTTATGAGCATTTTAAAATACCCTATTTTCCTCTTTAAATATCTGCCATCAAAACGATGCTAAAAACCCCGAAATGTCAATATTTAAGGAGTTATGAGCGTTTTAAAATAGGCTATAAAGAAACTGCAATCAAAACGATGCTAAAAACCCCGAAATGTCAATATTTAAGGAGTTATGCGCATTTTAAAATACCCTATTTTTCCTCTTTAAATATCTGCCATCAAAACGATGCTAAAAACCCCGAAATGTCAATATTTAAGGAGTTATGAGCATTTTAAATACCCTATTTTTCCTCTTTAAATATCTGCAATCAAAACGATGCTAAAAACCCCGAAATGTCAATATTTAAGGAGTTATGAGCGTTTTAAAATAGGCTATAAAGAAACTGCAATCAAAACGATGCTAAAAACCCCGAAATGTCAATATTTAAGGAGTTATGAGCATTTTAAAATACCCTATTTTTCCTCTTTAAATATCTGCCATCAAAACGATGCTAAAAACCCCGAAATGTCAATATTTAAGGAGTTATGAGCATTTTAAAATACCCTATTTTTCCTCTTTAAATATCTGCAATCAAAACGATGCTAAAAACCCCGAAATGTCAATATTTAAGGAGTTATGAGCGTTTTAAAGCAGGCTATAAAGAAACTGCAATCAAAACGATGCTAAAAACCCCGAAATGTCAATATTTAAGGAGTTATGAGCATTTTAAAATACCCTATTTTTCCTCTTTAAATATCTGCCATCAAAACGATGCTAAAAACCCCGAAATGTCAATATTTAAGGAGTTATGAGCATTTTAAAATACCCTATTTTTCCTCTTTAAATATCTGCAATCAAAACGATGCTAAAAACCCCGAAATGTCAATATTTAAGGAGTTATGAGCGTTTTAAAATAGGCTATAAAGAAACTGCAATCAAAACGATGCTAAAAACCCCGAAATGTCAATATTTAAGGAGTTATGAGCATTTTAAAATACCCTATTTTTCCTCTTTAAATATCTGCCATCAAAACGATGCTAAAAACCCCGAAATGTCAATATTTAAGGAGTTATGAGCATTTTAAAATACCCTATTTTTCCTCTTTAAATATCTGCAATCAAAACGATGCTAAAAACCCCGAATGTCAATATTTAAGGAGTTATGAGCGTTTTAAAGCAGGCTATAAGAAACTGCAATCAAAACGATGCTAAAAACCCCGAAATGTCAATATTTAAGGAGTTATGAGCATTTTAAAATACCCTATTTTTCCTCTTTAAATATCTGCCATCAAACGATGCTAAAACCCCGAAATGTCAATATTTAAGGAGTTATGAGCATTTTAAAATACCCTATTTTTCCTCTTTAAATATCTGCAATCAAAACGATGCTAAAAACCCGAAATGTCAATATTTAAGGAGTTATGAGCGTTTTAAAATAGGCTATAAAGAAACTGCAATCAAAACGATGCTAAAAACCCCGAAATGTCAATATTTAAGGAGTTATGAGCATTTTAAAATACCCTATTTTTCCTCTTTAAATATCTACCATCAAAACGATGCTACAAACCCCGAAATGTCAATATTTAAGGAGTTATGAGCGTTTTAAAGCAGGCTTTAAAGAAACTGCAATCAAAACGATGCTAAAAACCCCGAAATGTCAATATTTAAGGAGTTATGAGCGTTTTAAAATAGGCTATAAAGAAACTGCAATCAAAACGATGCTAAAAACCCCGAAATGTCAATATTTAAGGAGTTATGAGCATTTTAAAATACCCTATTTTCCTCTTTAAATATCTGCCATCAAAACGATGCTAAAAAACCCCGAAATGTCAATATTTAAGGAGTTATGAGCATTTTAAATACCCTATTTTTCCTCTTTAAATATCTACCATCAAAACGATGCTACAAACCCCGAAATGTCAATATTTAAGGAGTTATGAGCGTTTTAAAAGCAGGCTATAAAGAAACTGCAATCAAAACGATGCTAAAAACCCCGAAATGTCAATATTTAAGGAGTTATGAGCATTTTAAAATACCCTATTTTTCCTCTTTAAATATCTGCCATCAAAACGATGCTAAAAACCCCGAAATGTCAATATTTAAGGAGTTATGAGCGTTTTAAAATAGGCTATAAAGAAACTGCAATCAAAACGATGCTAAAAACCCCGAAATGTCAATATTTAAGGAGTTATGAGCATTTTAAAATACCCTATTTTTCCTCTTTAAATATCTGCCATCAAAACGATGCTAAAAACCCCGAAATGTCAATATTTAAGGAGTTATGATCATTTTAAAATACCCTATTTTTCCTCTTTAAATATCTGCAATCAAAACGATGCTAAAAACCCCGAAATGTCAATATTTAAGGAGTTATGAGCGTTTTAAAATAGGCTATAAAGAAACTGCAATCAAAACGATGCTAAAAACCCCGAAATGTCAATATTTAAGGAGTTATGAGCATTTTAAAATACCCTATTTTTCCTCTTTAAATATCTGCCATCAAAACGATGCTAAAAACCCCGAAATGTCAATATTTAAGGAGTTATGAGCATTTTAAAATACCCTATTTTTCCTCTTTAAATATCTGCAATCAAAACGATGCTAAAAACCCCGAAATGTCAATATTTAAGGAGTTATGAGCGTTTAAAAGCAGGCTATAAAGAAACTGCAATCAAAACGATGCTAAAAACCCCGAAATGTCAATATTTAAGAGTTATGAGCATTTTAAAATACCCTATTTTTCCTCTTTAAATATCTGCCATCAAAACGATGCTAAAAACCCCGAAATGTCAATATTTAAGGAGTTATGAGCATTTTAAAATACCCTATTTTTCCTCTTTAAATATCTGCCATCAAAACGATGCTAAAAACCCCGAAATGTCAATATTTAAGGAGTTATGAGCATTTTAAAATACCCTATTTTTCCTCTTTAAATATCTGCCATCAAAACGATGCTAAAAACCCCGAATGTCAATATTAAGGAGTTATGAGCATTTTAAAATACCCTATTTTTCCTCTTTAAATATCTGCAATCAAAACGATGCTAAAAACCCCGAAATGTCAATATTTAAGGAGTTATGAGCGTTTTAAAATAGGCTATAAAGAACTGCAATCAAAACGATGCTAAAAACCCCGAATGTCAATATTTAAGGAGTTATGAGCATTTTAAAATACCCTATTTTTCCTCTTTAAATATCTGCCATCAAAACGATGCTAAAAAACCCCGAAATGTCAATATTTAAGGAGTTATGAGCATTTTAAAATACCCTATTTTTCCTCTTTAAATATCTGCCATCAAAACGATGCTAAAAACCCCGAAATGTCAATATTTAAGGAGTTATGAGCATTTTAAAATACCCTATTTTTCCACTTTAAATATCTGCCATCAAAACGATGCTAAAAACCCCGAAATGTCAATATTTAAGGAGTTATGAGCATTTTAAAATACCCTATTTTTCCTCTTAAATATCTGCAATCAAAACGATGCTAAAAACCCCGAAATGTCAATATTTAAGGAGTTATGAGCGTTTTAAAATAGGCTATAAAGAAACTGCAATCAAAACGATGCTAAAAACCCCGAAATGTCAATATTTAAGGAGTTATGAGCATTTTAAAATACCCTATTTTTCCTCTTTAAATATCTGCCATCAAAACGATGCTAAAAACCCCGAAATGTCAATATTTAAGGAGTTATGAGCATTTTAAAATACCCTATTTTTCCTCTTTAAATATCTACCATCAAAACGATGCTACAAACCCCGAAATGTCAATATTTAAGGAGTTATGAGCGTTTTAAAGCAGGCTATAAAGAAACTGCAATCAAAACGATGCTAAAAACCCCGAAATGTCAATATTTAAGGAGTTATGAGCATTTTAAAATACCCTATTTTCCTCTTTAAATATCTGCCATCAAAACGATGCTAAAAACCCCGAAATGTCAATATTTAAGGAGTTATGAGCATTTTAAAATACCCTATTTTTCCTCTTTAAATATCTACCATCAAAACGATGCTACAAACCCCGAAATGTCAATATTTAAGGAGTTATGAGCGTTTTAAAGCAGGCTATAAAGAAACTGCAATCAAAACGATGCTAAAAACCCCGAAATGTCAATATTTAAGGAGTTATGAGCATTTTAAAATACCCTATTTTTCCTCTTTAAATATCTGCCATCAAAACGATGCTAAAAACCCCGAATGTCAATATTAAGGAGTTATGAGCATTTTAAAATACCCTATTTTTCCTCTTTAAATATCTGCAATCAAAACGATGCTAAAAACCCCGAAATGTCAATATTTAAGGAGTTATGAGCGTTTTAAAATAGGCTATAAAGAAAACTGCAATCAAAACGATGCTAAAAACCCCGAAATGTCAATATTTAAGGAGTTATGAGCATTTTAAAATACCCTATTTTTCCTCTTTAAATATCTGCCATCAAAACGATGCTAAAAACCCCGAAATGTCAATATTTAAGGAGTTATGAGCATTTTAAAATACCCTATTTTCCTCTTTAAATATCTGCCATCAAAACGATGCTAAAAAACCCCGAAATGTCATATTTAAGGAGTTATGAGCATTTTAAAATACCCTATTTTTCCACTTTAAATATCTGCCATCAAAACGATGCTAAAAACCCCGAAATGTCAATATTTAAGGAGTTATGAGCATTTTAAAATACCCTATTTTTCCTCTTTAAATATCTGCAATCAAAACGATGCTAAAAACCCCGAAATGTCAATATTAAGGAGTTATGAGCATTTTAAAATACCCTATTTTTCCTCTTTAAATATCTGCCATCAAAACGATGCTAAAAACCCCGAAATGTCAATATTTAAGGAGTTATGAGCATTTTAAAATACCCTATTTTTCCTCTTTAAATATCTGCCATCAAAACGATGCTAAAAACCCCGAAATGTCAATATTTAAGGAGTTATGAGCATTTTAAAATACCCTATTTTTCCACTTAAATATCTGCCATCAAAACGATGCTAAAACCCCGAAATGTCAATATTTAAGGAGTTATGAGCATTTTAAAATACCCTATTTTTCCTCTTTAAATATCTGCAATCAAAACGATGCTAAAACCCCGAAATGTCAATATTTAAGGAGTTATGAGCGTTTTAAAATAGGCTATAAAGAAACTGCAATCAAAACGATGCTAAAAACCCCGAAATGTCAATATTTAAGGAGTTATGAGCATTTTAAAATACCCTATTTTTCCTCTTGAAACATCTGCAATCAAAACGATGCTAAAACCCCGAAATGTCAATATTTAAGGAGTTATGAGCATTTTAAAATACCCTATTTTTCCTCTTTAAATATCTGCCATCAAAACGATGCTAAAAACCCCGAAATGTCAATATTTAAGGAGTTATGAGCGTTTTAAAATAGGCTATAAAGAAACTGCAATCAAAACGATGCTAAAAACCCCGAAATGTCAATATTTAAGGAGTTATGAGCATTTTAAAATACCCTATTTTTCCTCTTTAAATATCTGCCATCAAAACGATGCTAAAAACCCCGAAATGTCAATATTTAAGGAGTTATGAGCGTTTTAAAATAGGCTATAAAGAAACTGCAATCAAAACGATGCTAAAACCCCGAAATGTCAATATTTAAGGAGTTATGAGCATTTTAAAATACCCTATTTTTCCTCTTTAAATATCTGCCATCAAAACGATGCTAAAAACCCCGAAATGTCAATATTTAAGGAGTTATGAGCATTTTAAAATACCCTATTTTTCCTCTTTAAATATCTGCCATCAAAACGATGCTAAAAACCCCGAAATGTCAATATTTAAGGAGTTATGAGCGTTTTAAAATAGGCTATAAAGAAACTGCAATCAAAACGATGCTAAAAACCCCGAAATGTCAATATTTAAGGAGTTATGAGCATTTTAAAATACCCTATTTTTCCTCTTTAAATATCTGCCATCAAAACGATGCTAAAAACCCCGAAATGTCAATATTAAGGAGTTATGAGCGTTTTAAAATAGGCTATAAAGAAACTGCAATCAAAACGATGCTAAAAACCCCGAAATGTCAATATTTAAGGAGTTATGAGCATTTTAAAATACCCTATTTTTCCTCTTTAAATATCTCCAATCAAAACGATGCTTAAAACCCCGAAATGTCAATATTTAAGGAGTTATGAGCATTTTAAAATACCCTATTTTTCCTCTTTAAATATCTCCAATCAAACGATGCTAAAAACCCCGAAATGTCAATATTTAAGGAGTTATGAGCATTTTAAAATACCCTATTTTTCCTCTTTAAATATCTCCAATCAAAACGATGCTAAAAACCCCGAAATGTCAATATTTAAGGAGTTATGAGCATTTTAAAATTCCCTATTTTTCCTCTTTAAATATCTCCAATCAAAACGATGCTAAAAACCCCGAAATATTAATATTTAAGGAGTTATGAGCATTTTAAAATACCCTATTTTTCCTCTTTAAATATCTCCAATCAAAACGATGCGAAAAACCCCCGAAATGTCAATATTTAAGGAGTTATGAGCATTTTAAAATTCCCTATTTTTCCTCTTTAAATATCTCCAATCAAAACGATGCTAAAAACCCCGAAATGTCAATATTTAAGGAGTTATGAGCGTTTTAAAATAGGCTATAAAGAAACTGCAATCAAAACGATGCTAAAAACCCCGAAATGTCAATATTTAAATATCTCCAATCAAAACGATGCTAAAAACCCCGAAATGTCAATATTTAAGGAGTTATGAGCATTTTAAAATAGGCTATAAAGAAACTGCAATCAAAACGATGCTAAAAACCCCGAAATGTCAATATTTAAGGAGTTATGAGCGTTTTAAAATAGGCTATAAAGAAACTGCAATCAAAACGGTGCTAAAAACCCCGAAATGTCAATATTTAAGGAGTTATGAGCATTTTAAAATACCCTATTTTTCCTCTTTAAATATCTCCAATCAAAACGATGCTAAAAACCCCGAAATGTCAATATTTAAGGAGTTATGAGCATTTTAAAATTCCCTATTTTTCCTCTTTAAATATCTCCAATCAAAACGATGCTAAAAACCCCGAAATATTAATATTTAAGGAGTTATGAGCATTTTAAAATACCCTATTTTTCCTCTTTAAATATCTCCAATCAAAACGATGCGAAAAACCCCGAATGTCAATATTTAAGGAGTTATGAGCATTTTAAAATTCCCTATTTTTCCTCTTTAAATATCTCCAATCAAAACGATGCTAAAAACCCCGAAATGTCAATATTTAAGGAGTTATGAGCGTTTTAAAATAGGCTATAAAGAAACTGCAATCAAAACGATGCTAAAAACCCCGAAATGTCAATATTTAAATATCTCCAATCAAAACGATGCTAAAAACCCCGAAATGTCAATATTTAAGGAGTTATGAGCATTTTAAAATAGGCTATAAAGAAACTGCAATCAAAACGATGCTAAAAAACCCCGAAATGTCAATATTTAAATATCTCCAATCAAAACGATGCTAAAAACACCGAAATGTCAATATTTAAGGAGTTATGAGCATTTTAAAATTCCCTATTTTTCCTCTTTAAATATCTCCAATCAAAACGATGCTAAAAACCCCGAAATGTCAATATTAAGGAGTTATGAGCGTTTTAAAATAGGCTATAAAGAAACTGCAATCAAAACGATGCTAAAAACCCCGAAATGTCAATATTTAAATATCTCCAATCAAAACGATGCTAAAAACCCCGAAATGTCAATATTTAAGGAGTTATGAGCGTTTTAAAATAGGCTATAAAGAAACTGCAATCAAAACGGTGCTAAAAACCCCGAAATGTCAATATTAAGGAGTTATGAGCATTTTAAAATACCCTATTTTTCCTCTTTAAATATCTCCAATCAAAACGGTGCTAAAAAACCCCGAAATGTCAATATTTAAGGAGTTATGAGCATTTAAAATACCCTATTTTTCCTCTTTAAATATCTCCAATCAAAACGATGCTAAAAACCCCGAAATGTCAATATTTAAGGAGTTATGAGCATTTTAAAATTCCCTATTTTTCCTCTTTAAATATCTCCAATCAAAACGATGCTAAAAACCCCGAAATGTCAATATTTAAGGAGTTATGAGCATTTTAAAATACCCTATTTTTCCTCTTTAAATATCTCCAATCAAAACGATGCTAAAAACCCCGAAATGTCAATATTTAAGGAGTTATGAGCGTTTTAAAGCAGGCTATAAAGAAACTGCAATCAAAACGATGCTAAAAACCCCGAAATGTTAATATTTAAGGAGTTATGAGCATTTTAAAATACCCTATTTTTCCTCTTTAAATATCTCCAATCAAAACGATGCTAAAAACCCCGAAATGTCAATATTTAAGGAGTTATGAGCGTTTTAAAGCAGGCTATAAAGAAACTGCAATCAAAACGATGCTAAAAAACCCCGAAATGTTAATATTTAAGGAGTTATGAGCATTTTAAAATACCCTATTTTTCCTCTTTAAATATCTCCAATCAAAACGATGCTAAAAACCCCGAAATGTCAATATTTAAGGAGTTATGAGCATTTTAAAATACCCTATTTTTCCTCTTTAAATATCTCCAATCAAAACGATGCTAACAACCCCGAAATGTCAATATTTAAGGAGTTATGAGCGTTTTAAAGCAGGCTATAAAGAAACTGCAATCAAAACGATGCTAAAAACCCCGAAATGTTAATATTTAAGGAGTTATGAGCATTTTAAAATACCCTATTTTTCCTCTTTAAATATCTCCAATCAAAACGATGCTAAAAACCCCGAAATGTCAATATTTAAGGAGTTATGAGCGTTTTAAAGCAGGCTATAAAGAAACTGCAATCAAACGATGCTAAAAACCCCGAAATGTTAATATTTAAGGAGTTATGAGCATTTTAAAATACCCTATTTTTCCTCTTTAAATATCTCCAATCAAAACGATGCTAAAAACCCCGAAATGTCAATATTTAAGGAGTTATGAGCATTTTAAAATTCCCTATTTTTCCTCCTTAAATATCTCCAATCAAAACGATGCTAAAAACCCCGAAATGTCAATATTTAAGGAGTTATGAGCGTTTTAAAGCAGGCTATAAAGAAACTGCAATCAAAACGATGCTAAAAACCCCGAAATGTTAATATTTAAGGAGTTATGAGCATTTTAAAATACCCTATTTTTCCTCTTTAAATATCTCCAATCAAAACGATGCTAAAAACCCCGAAATGTCAATATTTAAGGAGTTATGAGCGTTTTAAAGCAGGCTATAAAGAAACTGCAATCAAAACGATGCTAAAAACCCCGAAATGTTAATATTTAAGGAGTTATGAGCATTTTAAAATACCCTATTTTTCCTCTTTAAATATCTCCAATCAAAACGATGCTAAAAACCCCGAAATGTCAATATTTAAGGAGTTATGAGCATTTTAAAATTCCCTATTTTCCTCCTTAAATATCTCCAATCAAAACGATGCTAAAAACCCCGAAATGTCAATATTTAAGGAGTTATGAGCGTTTTAAAGCAGGCTATAAAGAAACTGCAATCAAAACGATGCTAAAAACCCCGAAATGTTAATATTTAAGGAGTTATGAGCATTTTAAAATACCCTATTTTTCCTCTTTAAATATCTCCAATCAAAACGATGCTAAAAACCCCGAAATGTCAATATTTAAGGAGTTATGAGCGTTTTAAAGCAGGCTATAAAGAAACTGCAATCAAAACGATGCTAAAAACCCCGAAATGTTAATATTTAAGGAGTTATGAGCATTTTAAAATACCCTATTTTTCCTCTTTAAATATCTCCAATCAAAACGATGCTAAAACCCCGAAATGTCAATATTTAAGGAGTTATGAGCATTTTAAAATTCCCTATTTTTCCTCCTTAAATATCTCCAATCAAAACGATGCTAAAAACCCCGAAATGTCAATATTTAAGGAGTTATGAGCGTTTTAAAGCAGGCTATAAAGAAACTGCAATCAAAACGATGCTAAAAACCCCGAAATGTTAATATTTAAGGAGTTATGAGCATTTTAAAATACCCTATTTTTCCTCTTTAAATATCTCCAATCAAAACGATGCTAAAAACCCCGAAATGTCAATATTTAAGGAGTTATGAGCATTTTAAAATTCCCTATTTTTCCTCTTTAAATATCTCCAATCAAAACGATGCTAAAAACCCGAAATGTCAATATTTAAGTAGTTATGAGCGTTTTAAAGCAGGCTATAAAGAAACTGCAATCAAAACGATGCTAAAAACCCCGAAATGTTAATATTTAAGGAGTTATGAGCATTTTAAAATACCCTATTTTTCCTCTTTAAATATCTCCAATCAAAACGATGCTAAAAACCCCGAAATGTCAATATTTAAGGAGTTATGAGCATTTTAAAATACCCTATTTTTCCTCTTTAAATATCTCCAATCAAAACGATGCTAAAAACCCCGAAATGTCAATATTTAAGGAGTTATGAGCATTTTAAAATACCCTATTTTTCCTCTTTAAATATCTCCAATCAAAACGATGCTAAAAAACCCCGAAATGTCAATATTTAAGGAGTTATGAGCATTTTAAAATACCCTATTTTTCCTCTTTAAATATCTCCAATCAAAACGATGCTAAAAACCCCGAAATGTCAATATTTAAGGAGTTATGAGCATTTTAAAATACCCTATTTTTCCTCTTTAAATATCTGCAATCAAAACGATGCTAAAAACCCCGAAATGTTAATATTTAAGGAGTTATGAGCGTTTTAAAGCAGGCTATAAAGAAACTGCAATCAAAACTATGCTAAAAACCCCGAAATGTCAATATTTAAGGAGTTATGAGCATTTTAAAATACCCTATTTTTCCTCTTTAAATATCTCCAATCAAAACGATGCTAAAAACCCCGAAATGTCAATATTTAAGGAGTTATGAGCGTTTTAAAGCAGGCTATAAAGAAACTGCAATCAAAACGATGCTAAAAACCCCGAAATGTTAATATTTAAGGAGTTATGAGCATTTTAAAATACCCTATTTTCTTCTTTAAATATCTCCAATCAAAACGATGCTAAAAACCCCGAAATGTCAATATTTAAGGAGTTATGAGCGTTTTAAAAGCAGGCTATAAAGAAACTGCAATCAAAACGATGCTAAAAACCCCGAAATGTTAATATTTAAGGAGTTATGAGCATTTTAAAATACCCTATTTTTCCTCTTTAAATATCTCCAATCAAAACGATGCTAAAACCCCGAAATGTCAATATTTAAGGAGTTATGAGCGTTTTAAAGCAGGCTATAAAGAACTGCAATCAAAACGATGCTAAAAACCCCGAAATGTTAATATTTAAGGAGTTATGAGCTTTTAAAATACCCTATTTTTCCTCTTTAAATATCTCCAATCAAAACGATGCTAAAAACCCCGAAATGTCAATATTAAGGAGTTATGAGCATTTTAAAATACCCTATTTTTCCTCTTTAAATATCTCCAATCAAAACGATGCTAAAAACCCCGAAATGTCAATATTTAAGGAGTTATGAGCGTTTTAAAGCAGGCTATAAAGAAACTGCAATCAAAACGATGCTAAAAACCCCGAAATGTTAATATTTAAGGAGTTATGAGCATTTTAAAATACCCTATTTTTCCTCTTTAAATATCTCCAATCAAAACGATGCTAAAAACCCCGAAATGTCAATATTTAAGGAGTTATGGGCATTTTTTAAATACCCTATTTTTCCTCTTTAAATATCTCCAATCAAAACGATGCTAAAAACCCCGAAATGTCAATATTTAAGGAGTTATGAGCATTTTAAAATACCCTATTTTTCCTCTTTAAATATCTCCAATCAAAACGATGCTAAAAACCCCGAAATGTCAATATTTAAGGAGTTATGAGCATTTTAAAATACCCTATTTTCCTCTTTAAATATCTGCAATCAAAACGATGCTAAAAACCCCGAAATGTTAATATTAAGGAGTTATGAGCGTTTTAAAGCAGGCTATAAAGAAACTGCAATCAAAACTATGCTAAAAACCCCGAAATGTCAATATTTAAGGAGTTATGAGCATTTTAAAATACCCTATTTTTCCTCTTTAAATATCTCCAATCAAAACGATGCTAAAAACCCCGAAATGTCAATATTTAAGGAGTTATGAGCGTTTTAAAGCAGGCTATAAAGAAACTGCAATCAAAACGATGCTAAAAACCCCGAATGTTAATATTTAAGGAGTTATGAGCATTTTAAAATACCCTATTTTTCTTCTTTAAATATCTCCAATCAAAACGATGCTAAAAACCCCGAAATGTCAATATTTAAGGAGTTATGAGCGTTTTAAAGCAGGCTATAAAGAAACTGCAATCAAAACGATGCTAAAAACCCCGAAATGTTAATATTTAAGGAGTTATGAGCATTTTAAAATACCCTATTTTTCCTCTTTAAATATCTCCAATCAAAACGATGCTAAAAACCCCGAAATGTCAATATTTAAGGAGTTATGAGCATTTTAAAATACCCTATTTTTCCTCTTTAAATATCTCCAATCAAAACGATGCTAAAAACCCCGAAATGTCAATATTTAAGGAGTTATGAGCGTTTTAAAGCAGGCTATAAAGAAACTGCAATCAAAACGATGCTAAAAACCCCGAAATGTTAATATTTAAGGAGTTATGAGCATTTTAAAATACCCTATTTTTCCTCTTTAAATATCTCCAATCAAAACGATGCTAAAAACCCCGAAATGTCAATATTTAAGGAGTTATGAGCGTTTTAAAGCAGGCTATAAAGAACTGCAATCAAAACGATGCTAAAAACCCGAAATGTTAATATTTAAGGAGTTATGAGCATTTTAAAATACCCTATTTTTCCTCTTTAAATATCTCCAATCAAAACGATGCTAAAAACCCCGAAATGTCAATATTTAAGGAGTTATGAGCATTTTAAAATACCCTATTTTCCTCTTTAAATATCTCCAATCAAAACGATGCTAAAAACCCCGAAATGTCAATATTAAGGAGTTATGAGCGTTTTAAAGCAGGCTATAAAGAAACTGCAATCAAACGATGCTAAAAACCCCGAAATGTTAATATTTAAGGAGTTATGAGCATTTTAAAATACCCTATTTTTCCTCTTTAAATATCTCCAATCAAAACGATGCTAAAAACCCCGAAATGTCAATATTTAAGGAGTTATGAGCGTTTTAAAGCAGGCTATAAAGAAACTGCAATCAAAACGATGCTAAAAACCCCGAAATGTTAATATTTAAGGAGTTATGAGCATTTTAAAATACCCTATTTTTCCTCTTTAAATATCTCCAATCAAAACGATGCTAAAAACCCCGAAATGTCAATATTTAAGGAGTTATGAGCGTTTTAAAGCAGGCTATAAAGAAACTGCAATCAAAACGATGCTAAAAACCCCGAAATGTTAATATTTAAGGAGTTATGAGCATTTTAAAATACCCTATTTTTCCTCTTTAAATATCTCCAATCAAAACGATGCTAAAAACCCCGAAATGTCAATATTTAAGGAGTTATGAGCGTTTTAAAGCAGGCTATAAAGAAACTGCAATCAAAACGATGCTAAAAACCCCGAAATGTTAATATTTAAGGAGTTATGAGCATTTTAAAATACCCTATTTTTCCTCTTTAAATATCTCCAATCAAAACGATGCTAAAAACCCCGAAATGTCAATATTTAAGGAGTTATGAGCGTTTTAAAGCAGGCTATAAAGAAACTGCAATCAAAACGATGCTAAAAACCCCGAAATGTTAATATTTAAGGAGTTATGAGCATTTTAAAATACCCTATTTTTCCTCTTAAATATCTCCAATCAAAACGATGCTAAAAAACCCCGAAATGTCAATATTTAAGGAGTTATGAGCGTTTTAAAGCAGGCTATAAAGAAACTGCAATCAAAACGATGCTAAAAACCCCGAAATGTTAATATTTAAGGAGTTATGAGCATTTTAAAATACCCTATTTTTCCTCTTTAAATATCTCCAATCAAAACGATGCTAAAAACCCCGAAATGTCAATATTTAAGGAGTTATGAGCATTTTAAAATACCCTATTTTTCCTCTTTAAATATCTCCAATCAAAACGATGCTAAAAACCCCGAAATGTCAATATTTAAGGAGTTATGAGCGTTTTAAAGCAGGCTATAAAGAAACTGCAATCAAAACGATGCTAAAAACCCCGAAATGTTAATATTTAAGGAGTTATGAGCATTTTAAAATACCCTATTTTTCCTCTTTAAATATCTCCAATCAAAACGATGCTAAAAACCCCGAAATGTCAATATTTAAGGAGTTATGAGCATTTTAAAATACCCTATTTTTCCTCTTTAAATATCTCCAATCAAAACGATGCTAAAAACCCCGAAATGTCAATATTTAAGGAGTTATGAGCGTTTTAAAGCAGGCTATAAAGAAACTGCAATCAAAACGATGCTAAAAACCCCGAAATGTTAATATTTAAGGAGTTATGAGCATTTTAAAATACCCTATTTTTCCTCTTTAAATATCTCCAATCAAAACGATGCTAAAATGTCAATATTTAAGGAGTTATGAGCGTTTTAAAGCAGGCTATAAAGAAACTGCAATCAAAACGATGCTAAAAACCCCGAAATGTTAATATTTAAGGAGTTATGAGCATTTTAAAATACCCTATTTTTCCTCTTTAAATATCTCCAATCAAAACGATGCTAAAAACCCCGAAATGTCAATATTTAAGGAGTTATGAGCATTTTAAAATACCCTATTTTTCCTCTTTAAATATCTGCAATCAAAACGATGCTAAAAACCCCGAAATGTCAATATTTAAGGAGTTATGAGCGTTTTAAAGCAGGCTATAAAGAAACTGCAATCAAAACGATGCTAAAAAACCCCGAAATGTTAATATTTAAGGAGTTATGAGCATTTTAAAATACCCTATTTTTCCTCTTTAAATATCTCCAATCAAAACGATGCTAAAAACCCCGAAATGTCAATATTTAAGGAGTTATGAGCATTTTAAAATACCCTATTTTTCCTCTTTAAATATCTCCAATCAAAACGATGCTAAAAACCCCGAAATGTCAATATTTAAGGAGTTATGAGCGTTTTAAAGCAGGCTATAAAGAAACTGCAATCAAAACGATGCTAAAAACCCCGAAATGTTAATATTTAAGGAGTTATGAGCATTTTAAAATACCCTATTTTTCCTCTTTAAATATCTCCAATCAAAACGATGCTAAAAACCCCGAAATGTCAATATTTAAGGAGTTATGAGCATTTTAAAATACCCTATTTTTCCTCTTTAAATATCTCCAATCAAAACGATGCTAAAAACCCCGAAATGTCAATATTTAAGGAGTTATGAGCGTTTTAAAGCAGGCTATAAAGAAACTGCAATCAAAACGATGCTAAAAACCCCGAAATGTCAATATTTAAGGAGTTATGAGCGTTTTAAAGCAGGCTATAAAGAAACTGCAATCAAAACGATGCTAAAAACCCCGAAATGTCAATATTTAAGGAGTTATGAGCATTTTAAAATACCCTATTTTTCCTCTTTAAATATCTCCAATCAAAACGATGCTAAAAAACCCCGAAATGTCAATATTTAAGGAGTTATGAGCATTTTAAAATACCATATTTTTCCTCTTTAAATATCTCCAATCAAAACGATGCTAAAAACCCCGAAATGTCAATATTTAAGGAGTTATGAGCATTTTAAAATACCCTATTTTTCCTCTTTAAATATCTCCAATCAAAACGATGCTAAAAACCCCGAAATGTCAATATTTAAGGAGTTATGAGCATTTTAAAATACCCTATTTTTCCTCTTTAAATATCTCCAATCAAAACGATGCTAAAAACCCCGAAATGTTAATATTTAAGGAGTTATGAGCATTTTAAATACCCTATTTTTCCTCTTTAAATATCTCCAATCAAAACGATGCTAAAAACCCCGAAATGTCAATATTTAAGGAGTTATGAGCATTTTAAAATACCCTATTTTTCCTCTTTAAATATCTCCAATCAAAACGATGCTAAAAACCCCGAAATGTCAATATTTAAGGAGTTATGAGCATTTTAAAATACCCTATTTTTCCTCTTTAAATATCTCCAATCAAAACGATGCTAAAACCCCGAAATGTCAATATTTAAGGAGTTATGAGCGTTTTAAAGCAGGCTATAAAGAAACTGCAATCAAAACGATGCTAAAAACCCCGAAATGTCAATATTTAAGGAGTTATGAGCGTTTTAAAGCAGGCTATAAAGAAACTGCAATCAAAACGATGCTAAAAACCCCGAAATGTTAATATTTAAGGAGTTATGAGCATTTTAAAATACCCTATTTTTCCTCTTTAAATATCTCCAATCAAAACGATGCTAAAAACCCCGAAATGTCAATATTTAAGGAGTTATGAGCATTTTAAAATACCCTATTTTTCCTCTTTAAATATCTCCAATCAAAACGATGCTAAAAACCCCGAAATGTCATATTTAAGGAGTTATGAGCATTTTAAAATACCCTATTTTTCCTCTTTAAATATCTCCAATCAAAACGATGCTAAAAACCCCGAAATGTCAATATTTAAGGAGTTATGAGCATTTTAAAATACCCTATTTTTCCTCTTTAAATATCTCCAATCAAAACGATGCTAAAAACCCCGAAATGTTAATATTTAAGGAGTTATGAGCATTTTAAAATACCCTATTTTTCCTCTTTAAATATCTCCAATCAAAACGATGCTAAAAACCCCGAAATGTCAATATTTAAGGAGTTATGAGCGTTTTAAAAGCAGGCTATAAAGAAACTGCAATCAAAACGATGCTAAAAACCCCGAAATGTTAATATTTAAGGAGTTATGAGCATTTTAAAATACCCTATTTTTCCTCTTTAAATATCTCCAATCAAAACGATGCTAAAAACCCCGAAATGTCAATATTTAAGGAGTTATGAGCATTTTAAAATACCCTATTTTTCCTCTTAAATATCTCCAATCAAAAGATGCTAAAAACCCCGAAATGTTAATATTTAAGGAGTTATGAGCATTTTAAAATACCCTATTTTTCCTCTTTAAATATCTCCAATCAAAACGATGCTAAAAACCCCGAAATGTCAAAATTTAAGGAGTTATGAGCATTTTAAAATACCCTATTTTTCCTCTTTAAATATCTCCAATCAAAACGATGCTAAAAACCCCGAAATGTCAATATTTAAGGAGTTATGAGCATTTTAAAATACCCTATTTTTCCTCTTTAAATATCTCCAATCAAAACGATGCTAAAAACCCCGAAATGTTAATATTTAAGGAGTTATGAGCATTTTAAAATACCCTATTTTTCCTCTTTAAATATCTCCAATCAAAACGATGCTAAAAACCCCGAAATGTCAATATTTAAGGAGTTATGAGCGTTTTAAAGCAGGCTATAAAGAAACTGCAATCAAAACGATGCTAAAAACCCCGAAATGTCAAATTTAAGGAGTTATGAGCATTTTAAAATACCCTATTTTTCCTCTTTAAATATCTCCAATCAAAACGATGCTAAAAACCCCGAAATGTCAATATTTAAGGAGTTATGAGCGTTTTAAAGCAGGCTATAAAGAAACTGCAATCAAAACGATGCTAAAAACCCCGAAATGTCAATATTTAAGGAGTTATGAGCATTTTAAAATACCCTATTTTTCCTCTTTAAATATCTCCAATCAAAACGATGCTAAAAACCCCGAAATGTTAATATTTAAGGAGTTATGAGCATTTTAAAATACCCTATTTTTCCTCTTTAAATATCTCCAATCAAAACGATGCTAAAAACCCCGAAATGTCAATATTTAAGGAGTTATGAGCATTTTAAAATACCCTATTTTTCCTCTTTAAATATCTCCAATCAAAACGATGCTAAAAACCCCGAAATGTCAATATTAAGGAGTTATGAGCATTTTAAAATACCCTATTTTTCCTCTTTAAATATCTCCAATCAAAACGATGCTAAAAACCCCGAAATGTTAATATTTAAGGAGTTATGAGCATTTTAAAAATACCCTATTTTTCCTCTTTAAATATCTCCAATCAAAACGATGCTAAAAAACCCCGAAATGTCAATATTTAAGGAGTTATGAGCATTTTAAAATACCCTATTTTTCCTCTTTAAATATCTCCAATCAAAACGATGCTAAAAACCCCGAAATGTCAATATTTAAGGAGTTATGAGCGTTTTAAAGCAGGCTATAAAGAAACTGCAATCAAAACGATGCTAAAAACCCCGAAATGTTAATATTTAAGGAGTTATGAGCATTTTAAAATACCCTATTTTTCCTCTTTAAATATCTCCAATCAAAACGATGCTAAAAACCCCGAAATGTCAATATTTAAGGAGTTATGAGCATTTTAAAATACCCTATTTTTCCTCTTTAAATATCTCCAATCAAAACGATGCTAAAAACCCCGAAATGTTAATATTTAAGGAGTTATGAGCATTTTAAAATACCCTATTTTTCCTCTTTAAATATCTCCAATCAAAACGATGCTAAAAACCCCGAAATGTCAATATTTAAGGAGTTATGAGCATTTTAAAATACCCTATTTTTCCTCTTTAAATATCTCCAATCAAAACGATGCTAAAAACCCCGAAATGTCAATATTTAAGGAGTTATGAGCATTTTAAAATACCCTATTTTTCCTCTTTAAATATCTCCAATCAAAACGATGCTAAAAACCCCGAAATGTTAATATTTAAGGAGTTATGAGCATTTTAAAATACCCTATTTTTCCTCTTTAAATATCTCCAATCAAAACGATGCTAAAAACCCCGAAATGTCAATATTTAAGGAGTTATGAGCGTTTTAAAGCAGGCTATAAAGAAACTGCAATCAAAACGATGCTAAAAACCCCGAAATGTTAATATTTAAGGAGTTATGAGCATTTTAAAATACCCTATTTTTCCTCTTTAAATATCTCCAATCAAAACGATGCTAAAAACCCCGAAATGTCAATATTTAAGGAGTTATGAGCATTTTAAAATACCCTATTTTTCCTCTTTAAATATCTCCAATCAAAACGATGCTAAAACCCAGAAATGTTAATATTTAAGGAGTTATGAGCATTTTAAAATACCCTATTTTTCCTCTTTGAATATCTCCAATCAAAACGATGCTAAAAACCCCGACATGTCAATATTTAAGGAGTTATGAGCGTTTTAAAATACCCTATTTTTCCTCTTTAAATATCTGCAATCAAAACGATGCTAAAAACCCCGAAATGTCAATATTTAAGGAGTTATGAGCATTTTAAAATACCCTATTTTTCCTCTTTAAATATCTCCAATCAAAACGATGCTAAAAACCCCGAAATGTTAATATTTAAGGAGTTATGAGCATTTTAAAATACCCTATTTTTCCTCTTTAAATATCTCCAATCAAAACGATGCTAAAAACCCCGAAATGTCAATATTTAAGGAGTTATGAGCATTTTAAAATACCCTATTTTTCCTCTTTAAATATCTCCAATCAAAACGATGCTAAAAACCCCGAAATGTCAATATTTAAGGAGTTATGAGCATTTTAAAATACCCTATTTTTCCTCTTTAAATATCTCCAATCAAAACGATGCTAAAAACCCCGAAATGTCAATATTTAAGGAGTTATGAGCGTTTTAAAGCAGGCTATAAAGAAACTGCAATCAAAACGATGCTAAAAACCCCGAAATGTCAATATTTAAGGAGTTATGAGCATTTTAAAATACCCTATTTTTCCTCTTTAAATATCTCCAATCAAAACGATGCTAAAAACCCCGAAATGTCAATATTTAAGGAGTTATGAGCGTTTTAAAGCAGGCTATAAAGAAACTGCAATCAAAACGATGCTAAAAACCCCGAAATGTCAATATTTAAGGAGTTATGAGCATTTTAAAATACCCTATTTTTCCTCTTTAAATATCTCCAATCAAAACGATGCTAAAAACCCCGAAATGTTAATATTTAAGGAGTTATGAGCATTTTAAAATACCCTATTTTTCCTCTTTAAATATCTCCAATCAAAACGATGCTAAAAACCCCGAAATGTCAATATTTAAGGAGTTATGAGCATTTTAAAATACCCTATTTTTCCTCTTTAAATATCTCCAATCAAAACGATGCTAAAAACCCCGAAATGTCAATATTTAAGGAGTTATGAGCATTTTAAAATACCCTATTTTTCCTCTTTAAATATCTCCAATCAAAACGATGCTAAAAACCCCGAAATGTCAATATTTAAGGAGTTATGAGCGTTTTAAAGCAGGCTATAAAGAAACTGCAATCAAAACGATGCTAAAAACCCCGAAATGTTAATATTTAAGGAGTTATGAGCATTTTAAAATACCCTATTTTCCTCTTTAAATATCTCCAATCAAAACGATGCTAAAAACCCCGAAATGTCAATATTTAAGGAGTTATGAGCATTTTAAAATACCCTATTTTTCCTCTTTAAATATCTCCAATCAAAACGATGCTAAAAACCCCGAAATGTTAATATTTAAGGAGTTATGAGCATTTTAAAATACCCTATTTTTCCTCTTTAAATATCTCCAATCAAAACGATGCTAAAAACCCCGAAATGTCAATATTTAAGGAGTTATGAGCATTTTAAAATACCCTATTTTTCCTCTTTAAATATCTCCAATCAAAACGATGCTAAAAACCCCGAAATGTCAATATTTAAGGAGTTATGAGCATTTTAAAATACCCTATTTTTCCTCTTTAAATATCTCCAATCAAAACGATGCTAAAACCCCGAAATGTTAATATTTAAGGAGTTATGAGCATTTTAAAATACCCTATTTTTCCTCTTTAAATATCTCCAATCAAAACGATGCTAAAAACCCCGAAATGTCAATATTTAAGGAGTTATGAGCATTTTAAAATACCCTATTTTTCGTCTTTAAATATCTCCAATCAAAACGATGCTAAAAACCCCGAAATGTCAATATTTAAGGAGTTATGAGCATTTTAAAATACCCTATTTTCCTCTTTAAATATCTCCGATCAAAACGATGCTAAAAACCCCGAAATGTCAATATTTAAGGAGTTATGAGCGTTTTAAAGCAGGCTATAAAGAAACTGCAATCAAAACGATGCTAAAAACCCCGAAATGTTAATATTTAAGGAGTTATGAGCATTTTAAAATACCCTATTTTTCCTCTTTAAATATCTCCAATCAAAACGATGCTAAAAACCCCGAAATGTCAATATTTAAGGAGTTATGAGCGTTTTAAAGCAGGCTATAAAGAAACTGCAATCAAAACGATGCTAAAAACCCCGAAATGTTAATATTTAAGGAGTTATGAGCATTTTAAAATACCCTATTTTTCCTCTTTAAATATCTCCAATCAAAACGATGCTAAAAACCCCGAAATGTCAATATTTAAGGAGTTATGAGCGTTTTAAAGCAGGCTATAAAGAAACTGCAATCAAAACGATGCTAAAAACCCCGAAATGTTAATATTTAAGGAGTTATGAGCATTTTAAAATACCCTATTTTTCCTCTTTAAATATCTCCAATCAAAACGATGCTAAAAACCCCGAAATGTTAATATTTAAGGAGTTATGAGCATTTTAAAATACCCTATTTTTCCTCTTTAAATATCTCCAATCAAAACGATGCTAAAAACCCCGAAATGTTAATATTTAAGGAGTTATGAGCATTTTAAAATACCCTATTTTTCCTCTTTAAATATCTCCAATCAAAACGATGCTAAAACCCCGAAATGTTAATATTTAAGGAGTTATGAGCATTTTAAAATACCCTATTTTTCCTCTTTAAATATCTCCAATCAAAACGATGCTAAAAACCCCGAAATGTTAATATTTAAGGAGTTATGAGCATTTTAAAATACCCTATTTTTCCTCTTAAATATCTCCAATCAAAACGATGCTAAAAACCCCGAAATGTTAATATTTAAGGAGTTATGAGCATTTTAAAATACCCTATTTTCCTCTTTAAATATCTCCAATCAAAACGATGCTAAAAACCCCGAAATGTCAATATTTAAGGAGTTATGAGCGTTTTAAAGCAGGCTATAAAGAAACTGCAATCAAAACGATGCTAAAAACCCCGAAATGTTAATATTTAAGGAGTTATGAGCATTTTAAAATACCCTATTTTTCCTCTTTAAATATCTCCAATCAAAACGATGCTAAAAACCCCGAAATGTCAATATTTAAGGAGTTATGAGCGTTTTAAAGCAGGCTATAAAGAAACTGCAATCAAAACGATGCTAAAAACCCCGAAATGTTAATATTTAAGGAGTTATGAGCATTTTAAAATACCCTATTTTTCCTCTTTAAATATCTCCAATCAAAACGATGCTAAAAACCCCGAAATGTTAATATTTAAGGAGTTATGAGCATTTTAAAATACCCTATTTTTCCTCTTTAAATATCTCCAATCAAAACGATGCTAAAAACCCCGAAATGTCAATATTTAAGGAGTTATGAGCATTTTAAAATACCCTATTTTTCCTCTTTAAATATCTCCGATCAAAACGATGCTAAAAACCCCGAAATGTCAATATTTAAGGAGTTATGAGCGTTTTAAAGCAGGCTATAAAGAAACTGCAATCAAAACGATGCTAAAAACCCCGAAATGTTAATATTTAAGGAGTTATGAGCATTTTAAAATACCCTATTTTTCCTCTTTAAATATCTCCAATCAAAACGATGCTAAAAACCCGAAATGTCAATATTTAAGGAGTTATGAGCGTTTTAAAGCAGGCTATAAAGAAACTGCAATCAAAACGATGCTAAAAACCCCGAAATGTTAATATTTAAGGAGTTATGAGCATTTTAAAATACCCTATTTTTCCTCTTTAAATATCTCCAATCAAAACGATGCTAAAAACCCCCGAAATGTTAATATTTAAGGAGTCATGAGCATTTTAAAATACCCTATTTTTCCTCTTTAAATATCTCCAATCAAAACGATGCTAAAAACCCCGAAATGTTAATATTTAAGGAGTTATGAGCATTTAAAATACCCTATTTTTCCTCTTTAAATATCTCCAATCAAAACGATGCTAAAAACCCCGAAATGTCAATATTTAAGGAGTTATGAGCGTTTTAAAGCAGGCTATAAAGAAACTGCAATCAAAACGATGCTAAAAACCCCGAAATGTTAATATTTAAGGAGTTATGAGCATTTTAAAATACCCTATTTTTCCTCTTTAAATATCTCCAATCAAAACGATGCTAAAACCCCGAAATGTTAATATTTAAGGAGTTATGAGCATTTTAAAATACCCTATTTTTCCTCTTTAAATATCTCCAATCAAAACGATGCTAAAAACCCCGAAATGTTAATATTAAGGAGTTATGAGCATTTTAAAATACCCTATTTTTCCTCTTTAAATATCTCCAATCAAAACGATGCTAAAAACCCCGAATGTTAATATTTAAGGAGTTATGAGCGTTTTAAAGCAGACTATAAAGAAACTGCAATCAAAACGATGCTAAAAACCCCGAAATGTTAATATTTAAGGAGTTATGAGCATTTTAAAATACCCTATTTTTCCTCTTTAAATATCTCCAATCAAACGATGCTAAAAACCCCGAAATGTTAATATTTAAGGAGTTATGAGCATTTTAAAATACCCTATTTTTCCTCTTTAAATATCTCCAATCAAAACGATGCTAAAAACCCCGAAATGTTAATATTTAAGGAGTTATGAGCATTTTAAAATACCCTATTTTTCCTCTTTAAATATCTCCAATCAAAACGATGCTAAAAACCCCGAAATGTTAATATTTAAGGAGTTATGAGCATTTTAAAATACCCTATTTTTCCTCTTTAAATATCTCCAATCAAAACGATGCTAAAAACCCCGAAATGTTAATATTAAGGAGTTATGAGCATTTAAAAATACCCTATTTTTCCTCTTTAAATATCTCCAATCAAAACGATGCTAAAACCCCGAATGTCAATATTTAGGAGTTATGAGCGTTTTAAAAGCAGGCTATAAAGAAACTGCAATCAAAACGATGCTAAAAAACCCCGAATGTTAATATTTAAGGAGTTATGAGCATTTTAAAAATACCCTATTTTTCCTCTTTAAATATCTCCAATCAAAACGATGCTAAAAACCCCGAAATGTTAATATTTAAGGAGTTATGAGCATTTTAAAATACCCTATTTTTCCTCTTTAAATATCTCCAATCAAAACGATGCTAAAAACCCCGAAATGTTAATATTTAAGGAGTTATGAGCGTTTTAAAGCAGACTATAAAGAAAACTGCAATCAAACGATGCTAAAAACCCCGAAATGTTAATATTTAAGGAGTTATGAGCATTTAAAAATACTCTATTTTTCCTCTTTAAATATCTCCAATCAAAACGATGCTAAAAACCCCGAAATGTTAATATTTAAGGAGTTATGAGCATTTTAAAATACCCTATTTTTCCTCTTTAAATATCTCCAATCAAAACGATGCTAAAAACCCCGAAATGTCAATATTTAAGAAGTTGTGAGCATTTTAAAATACCCTATTTTTCCCTCTTTAAATATCTCCAATCAAAACGATGCTAAAAACCCCGAAATGTCAATATTTAAGGAGTTATGAGCGTTTAAAGCAGGCTATAAAGAAACTGCAATCAAAAACGATGCTAAAAACCCCGAAATGTTAATATTTAAGGAGTTATGAGCATTTTAAAATACCCTATTTTTCCTCTTTAAATATCTCCAATCAAAACGATGCTAAAAACCCCGAAATGTCAATATTTAAGGAGTTATGAGCGTTTTAAAGCAGGCTATAAAGAAACTGCAATCAAACCGATGCTAAAAACCCCGAAATGTTAATATTTAAGGAGTTATGAGCATTTAAAATACCCTATTTTTCCTCTTTAAATATCTCCAATCAAAACGATGCTAAAAACCCCGAAATGTCAATATTTAAGGAGTTATGAGCATTTTAAAATACCCTATTTTCCTCTTTAAATATCTCCAATCAAAACGATGCTAAAAACCCGAAATGTCATATTAAGGAGTTATGAGCGTTTTAAAGCAGACTATAAAGAAACTGCAATCAAAACGATGCTAAAAACCCCGAAATGTTAATATTTAAGGAGTTATGAGCGTTTTAAAGCAGGCTATAAAGAAACTGCAATCAAAACGATGCTAAAAACCCCGAAATGTTAATATTTAAGGAGTTATGAGCATTTTAAAATACCCTATTTTCCTCTTTAAATATCTCCAATCAAACGATGCTAAAAACCCGAAATGTCAATATTTAAGGAGTTATGAGCGTTTTAAAGCAGCTATAAGAAACTGCAATCAAAACGATGCTAAAACCCCGAAATGTCAATATTTAAGGAGTTATGAGCATTTTAAAATACCCTATTTTCCTCTTTAAATATCTCCAATCAAACGATGCTAAAAACCCCGAAATGTCAATATTTAAGGAGTTATGAGCATTTTAAAATACCCTATTTTTCCTCTTTAAATATCTCCAATCAAAACGATGCTAAAAACCCCGAAATGTCAATATTTAAGGAGTTATGAGCGTTTTAAAGCAGGCTATAAAGAACTGCAATCAAAACGATGCTAAAAACCCCGAAATGTAATATTTAAGGAGTTATGAGCATTTTAAAATACCCTATTTTTCCTCTTTAAATATCTCCAATCAAAACGATGCTAAAAACCCCGAAATGTCATATTTAAGGAGTTATGAGCGTTTTAAAAGCAGGCTATAAAGAAACTGCAATCAAAACGATGCTAAAACCCCGAAATGTCAATATTTAAGGAGTTATGAGCATTTAAAATACCCTATTTTTCCTCTTTAAATATCTCCAATCAAAACGATGCTAAAAACCCCGAAATGTCAATATTTAAGAAGTTGTGAGCATTTTAAAATACCCTATTTTTCCTCTTTAAATATCTCCAATCAAAACGATGCTAAAAACCCCGAAATGTCATATTTAAGGAGTTATGAGCGTTTTAAAGCAGCTATAAGAAACTGCAATCAAAACGATGCTAAAAACCCCGAAATGTCAATATTTAAGGAGTTATGAGCATTTTAAAATACCCTATTTTTCCTCTTTAAATATCTCCAATCAAAACGATGCTAAAAACCCCGAATGTCAATATTAAGGAGTTATGAGCGTTTTTAAAGCAGGCTATAAAGAAACTGCAATCAAAACGATGCTAAAAACCCCGAAATGTCAATATTTAAGGTTATGAGCATTTTAAAATACCCTATTTTTCCTCTTTAAATATCTCCAATCAAACGATGCTAAAAACCCCGAAATGTCAATATTTAAGGAGTTATGAGCATTTTAATACCCTATTTTTCCTCTTTAAATATCTCCAATCAAAACGATGCTAAAACCCCGAAATGTCAATATTTAAGGAGTTATGAGCGTTTTAAAGCAGCTATAAAATAACTGCAATCAAAACGATGCTAAAAACCCCGAAATGTCAATATTTAAGGAGTTATGAGCATTTTAAATACCCTATTTTTCCTCTTAAATATCTCCAATCAAAACGATGCTAAAAACCCCGAAATGTCAATATTTAGGAGTTATGAGCATTTTAAATACCCTATTTTTCCTCTTTAAATATCTCCAATCAAAACGATGCTAAAACCCCGAAATGTCAATATTTAAGGAGTTATGAGCATTTTAAAATACCCTATTTTTCTCTTTAAATATCTCCAATCAAACGATGCTAAAAACCCCGAAATGTCAATATTTAGGAGTTATGCGTTTTTAAAAGCAGGCTATAAGAAACTGCAATCAAACGATGCTAAAAACCCCGAATGTCAATATTTAAGGAGTTATGAGCATTTTAAAATACCCTATTTTTCCTCTTTAAATATCTCCAATCAAAACGATGCTAAAAACCCCGAAATGTCAATATTTAAGGAGTTATGAGCATTTTAAAATACCCTATTTTTCCTCTTTAAATATCTCCAATCAAAACGATGCTAAAAACCCCGAATGTCAATATTAAAGTTATGAGCATTTTAAAATACCCTATTTTTCCTCTTTAAATATCTCCAATCAAAACGATGCTAAAAACCCCGAAATGTCAATATTTAAGGAGTTATGAGCGTTTTAAAATAGGCCTTAAGAAACTGCAATCAAAACGATGCTAAAAACCCCGAAATGTCAATATTTAAGGAGTTATGAGCATTTTAAAATACCCTATTTTTCCTCTTTAAATATCTCCAATCAAAACGATGCTAAAAACCCCGAATGTCAATATTTAAGGAGTTATGAGCGTTTTAAAGCAGGCTATAAAGAAACTGCAATCAAAACGATGCTAAAACCCCGAAATGTCATATTTAAGGAGTTATGAGCATTTAAAATACCCTATTTTTCCTCTTTAAATATCTCCATCAAAACGATGCTAAAACCCCGAATGTCAATATTTAAGGAGTTATGAGCATTTTAAAATACCCTATTTTTCCTCTTTAAATATCTCCAATCAAAACGATGCTAAAAACCCCGAAATGTCAATATTTAAGGAGTTATGAGCGTTTTAAAAGCAGCCTATAAAACTGCAATCAAAACGATGCTAAAAACCCCGAAATGTCAATATTTAAGGAGTTATGAGCATTTAAAATACCCTATTTTTTCCTCTTTAAATATCTCCAATCAAAACGATGCTAAAACCCCAAATGTCAATATTTAAGGAGTTATGAGCATTTTAAAATACCCTATTTTTCCTCTTAATATCTCCAATCAAACGATGCTAAAAACCCGAAATGTTAATATTTAAGGAGTTATGAGCATTTTAAAATACCCTATTTTTCCTCTTTAAATATCTCCAATCAAAACGATGCTAAAACCCCGAAATGTCAATATTTAAGGAGTTATGAGCGTTTTAAAGCAGGCTATAAAGAAACTGCAATCAAAACGATGCTAAAAACCCCGAAATGTCAATATTTAAGGAGTTATGAGCATTTTAAAATACCCTATTTTTCCTCTTTAAATATCTCCAATCAAAACGATGCTAAAACCCCGAAATGTCAATATTTAAGGAGTTATGAGCATTTAAAATACCCATTTTTCTCTTTAAATATCTCCAATCAAAACGATGCTAAAAACCCCGAAATGTCATATTTAGGAGTTATGAGCGTTTTAAAGCAGGCTATAAAGAAACTGCAATCAAACGATGCTAAAACCCCGAAATGTCAATATTTAAGGAGTTATGAGCATTTTAAAATACCCTATTTTTCCTCTTTAAATATCTCCAATCAAACGATGCTAAAAACCCCGAAATGTCATATTTAAGGAGTTATGAGCGTTTTAAAGCCTATTTTCCTCTTAAAAAACTGCAATCAAAACGATGCTAAAAACCCCGAAATGTCAATATTTAAGGAGTTATGAGCATTTTAAAATACCCTATTTTTCCTCTTTAAATATCTCCAATCAAAACGATGCTAAAACCCCGAAATGTCAATATTTAAGGAGTTATGAGCGTTTTAAGCAGGCTATAAAGAAACTGCAATCAAACGATGCTAAAACCCCCGAAATGTCAATATTTAAGGAGTTATGAGCATTTAAAATACCCTATTTTTCCTCTTTAAATATCTCCAATCAAAACGATGCTAAAAACCCCGAAATGTCAATATTTAAGGAGTTTATGAGCATTTTAAAGCATGCTATAAAGAAACTGCAATCAAAACGATGCTAAAACCCCGAATGTCATATTTAAGGAGTTATGAGCATTTTAAATACCCTATTTTTCCTCTTTAAATGCTCCAATAAAACGATGCTAAAAACCCCGAAATGTCAATATTTAATGAGTTATGAGCGTTTTAAAGCAGGTTAAAGAAACTGCAATCAAAACGATGCTAAAAACCCCGAAATGTTAATATTTAAGGAGTTATGAGCATTTTAAAATACCCTATTTTTCCTCTTTAAATATCTCCAATCAAACGATGCTAAAACCCCGAAATGTCAATATTTAAGGAGTTTGAGCGTTTTAAAGCAGCTATAAAGAAACTGCAATCAAACCGATGCTAAAACCCCGAAATGTCAATATTTAAGGAGTTATGAGCATTTAAATACCCTATTTTTCCTCTTTAAATATCTCCAATCAAAACGATGCTAAAAACCCCGAATGTCAATATTTAAGGAGTTATGAGCGTTTTAGCAGGCTATAAAGAAACTCAATCAAAACGATGCTAAAAACCCCGAAATGTTAATATATTAAAGGATTTATGAGCATTTTAAAATACCCTATTTTTCTCTTTAAATACTCCAATCAAAACGATGCTAAAAACCCGAATGTCAATATTTAAGGATTGTGAGCGTTTTAAAGCAGGCTATAAAGAAACTGCAATCAAAACGATGCTAAAAACCCCGAAATGTCAATATTTAAGGAGTTATGAGCGTTTTAAAGCAGCTATAAGAAACTGCAATCAAAACGATGCTAAAAACCCCGAAATGTTAATATTTAAGGAGTTATGAGCATTTTAAAATACCCTATTTTTCCTCTTTAAATATCTCCAATCAAAACGATGCTAAAACCCAAATGTCAATATTTAGGAGTTGTGAGCGTTTTAAACAGGCGATAAAGAAACTGCAATCAAAACGATGCTAAAACCCCGAAATGTCAATATTTAAGGAGTTATGCGTTTTAAAGCAGGCTATAAAGAAACTGCAATCAAAACGATGCTAAAACCCCGAAATGTTAATATTTAAGGAGTTATGAGCATTTTAAAATACCCTATTTTTCCTCTTTAAATATCTCCAATCAAAACGATGCTAAAAACCCGAAATGTCAATATTTAAGGA